>NC_044992.1:41942519-42242519 GCF_008728515.1 Papio anubis
ATCACAGCACCTGGAGTAATAAACTTGCTCTTTCTCATTTGCCATTATTATATGCCCACTGTGGCTCACAACTGGTTCCAAAGTCCAGATCTTCAATCATTTATAAGAGTGCCTAGATGGCTACCTAGATGGCTACGTGGTAGTTTCTCTTCTGTATTTTTTTTTCATCCACTCATCTGCACACTGATTTTTAATTAATTAATTTTTACATAGCATTTTCAAAATGCCAATAAATTATATCACTTCTAAAAGAGATTCCAATGTTTAACTCTATCATAGCATACCCAATTATGGAAGACAAGACTGATACAGTTTTCTCAGTATCTTCTCTCTTTCCACCAAGTCTCACATGGAAAATCCCTGTCTGTTGCTAATCTAAACATAACTCAGCTTATTCTGCTTAAACAAAAGTTTTGCTAGGGGCCAGACATGGTGGCTTACACCTATAACCCCAGCACTTTAGGAGACTGAGGCAGGAGGATTGCTTGAACCCAGGAGATCAAGATCAGACTGGGCAACATGGCAAAACCCCATCTCTACCCCCCACCCCCCGCCAAAAAAAAAAATTAGCCAAGGATGGTAGTGTACACCTATAGTCCCAACCACCCAGGAGGCTGAGGTGGGAGGATCACCTGGGCCAGGGAGGTGGAGGCTGCAGTGAGCCGTGATCGTGCCACTGCACTCAGCCTGGATGACAGAGTAAGACCCTGTCTGAAAAAACAACAAACAAAAACCTTTACTAAATTTCATGTCATCATCATTACAATTTTAGGATTAAAGGTAAGCAACTCTGGACGTCTTTTTGCTCTATCCAGAAATTACACAAATATGCCTGTTTTGAGTCAGGCCAGTGTCATTTACTACTCAACTTTGACTTCAAGTAGTTATGAAGGCTTTTTATCCCTAAAAATCAACCCAACAATTTTAAATGGCACAAATGATAACACAGAATAGAGCAACTAAAGCTAACAATAGGAAATGTAAAACTAAAAACTTTCTCAAGACAAATATTATTAATTTGACCTGACAGTCATACCTGGCTCTTGAGAGTTGACCTCTCAACCCAAAAATAAATTACACAGAAAGTCTTGCAAAAAGATTGGGTAAAACATTCTTAAATCTAATGTTAAATCAGTTAACCCATTGTAGCAATTGCCTTTTGAATCAGAGAAGCGAGTTCTCAACTTGAATGGCAAACACTAGCACGTCTGGCAGTAAGTTTTCAACATTTTCCCACATTACAGAAAAAGCCAATATATGTTAAATATTTCAGAAAAAGACTGCGCTTATTTTAAGAAAACAAAAGCAGAGGCCAAAAAATATATCCATGGTTTGTGCCGCTAGTTCTAGCTGAGTCTAGAGGAAAAACAAAAACAAAACACCAGAACAGTTCTATTGAAGGATATAATAAACAACATATAAAAGACTAGTATAATAAACCTAAATAGCAGCACATATATTATGCTGGTGATTAAACATGGAGACAGGTAGAATGAAATGAAACAAGGAGAGCTGAGAAAATCAGAAATAGGCCCCTTCTCTCATTCCTAAAACCATGCAAAGCACAACAGCTCATTCAGTGCAAAATAAAAGACACTAAAAGAATCTGGAGAACACAAAATTCAGAAAGGAGAGCCTAATGGCTAACAGAATTATCTTCCAATAAAGGCTAAGTTAGATGAGAATATTCTTGTGAAAACATTCCACACAAAATTAAAAAGTCCATTAAAAGTGCTAACAGCACAGTACATCAGCTAATGGGATGCCACAAAAAAAAAAAAAAAAAAAAAAAAAAAGAAAAGAAAAGAAAAGAAAAAGAAAAAGAAAAAGAAAAAGAGGGGAAAGAGCATGTTGATCCCACTGAAAACATGGTTAAGATACATATAAGCAATTCAACTTCCAGGGACTTAGATGTTAACCGCTAACTTAAATGAATGCTACAAATGAAGACTAATGCAACAATGTACACTTACTTTACAAGACACATTATGAAACACTGCAGTGTGAAGAAAAGAAAAAGGGTAGCCAACAACCAAGGTAATATAATCCTACGCCTAATAACCCTGAAAGTTAATATAATACTTAAAAGAATCTACGTGAAAAACCTTCAGGTTATCAACTGAAAGATGCGGTTTAACATCAAAACACCAGATAAACTGTCATTTTCACAAATCTAAGTAGGAGACGGGGAAAGAATGCCTGTCTCCTACTGAATGGCGTTCCTCACAGTAAAAAGGAGTATGAATGAAATGGATCTTTGCCTGTGTCTGGAGAAAAGTGAGTGGGGCAATTAGGGTGTGAAAACAGTTTCTTAATGAACTGAATTCTCATATAAACTAACCTTTCTCCTTGGATTTTCTATCTTGTTCTCTGTCCCGACTTTTGCTCCTGTGCTTATATGACTTTCGATCCCGGCTTTTTGATCTTCTTCGATCCCGACTTCGAGATCTATGTTTTCTTTCTGATCGATCATGGCTTCTGCTTCTTCGTCGATCTCTACTTCTTAATAAAAAACCAAAAGGCAACTTCAGCCAGTATTACAATGAGTAAAGGCCTTAAAGTAGATATTATTAATTAACAAGACTAAGCAAAACTTACCCTTTTTCTAAAACTATTTACATTAGAAATCTTAAGAACTAAAAATTATTGAAAATATTTCTAAATTCATCTCCAATAGTGCTAAGATGGTTATCGTTGTGCTCTTTAAGACTCTTCTTCAATTTGTAGTTATAATTAAAACAGTATGGCTGATTTCATATTTTATTTCTTGGAATGAGTAAGACAAGCACTTAAGAGACCATCAGGTACGCTAACTGTAAAAAGATTGTGTGAAATTTCCTAGACAGGTGGGAAATAGCACAGAACTTGCCCCGAAAATGGAACTATTTTATTCACTGATTCTGCTCTCACAACCCATTCTATCACTTAAAGATGCTTAAGAGCTTCCCAACTCTATTCCATTCTGAGGAATAATACTAGTAATTATTATTGTTATTGCACACTCATTATGAGCTGGACATCAGTCTTAGGTGTTCCATATATACCTGCTTCGCCTTCTTTCTCTACTTCGTGACCTTTTGTGGTCCCGAGACCTGCTGCATCTTCTGTCTGATGTTCGGCTTGAGTGTCTACTTCGTGAACGACTTCTCTTTCTTCTTTCTCTGTCACGAGCCCTTTCTTTTTCTCTTTCTTCCTCTTCCCTTCGTCTTTTCCTTTCTCTTTCTTCCCTTTCTCTCTCCCGTTCTTTTTCTCTTTCTTCTCTTTCTTGCTTCTCCTTTTTTAGACGCTCATCACGATCAGGTTCTTCTGTTCTTTTCCTTAACTTCTCCTAGAAAAATCAAGTTGGATTCTTATACAAATGTAACTAACAATGGTCAACTAATGTGAAGTAATCTGTAGACCAACTTATGGAATTGATGCCCTTAAGGGAAATGTAGACATTCCAACACCATGTACATACACAAGGTATTGTTTGTCTAAATCCTCAGGATATATTCTTCCCAAATTTCTGGCATGCGAGAGTTAAGAAAATCAAGTGCTTTCATAGTTCGATAAACAGCAAAAATTCACAGGAACTCACAATGCTTCAAATAATTACACATAGGAAAATATCAATAAGAGGGTCATATCTCCATTTAAGCCATATTAAAATATAGTTATTTTTATCTATAGCTAGTGATGGCTAAAAGCTGTAGCTATAGCTAAAATAATTTTTTTTTTTTAAATAGCTAAAATGTATCTTTAGAAGAAACTTAACGTTGGCCGAGCGCAGTGGCTCAACACTTTGGGAGGCTGAGGAGGGCGGATCACCTGAGGCAGGAGTTCAAGACCAGCCTGGCCAACAGGGCAAAACCCCGTCTCTATCAACAAAGCACAAAAATCAGCCGGGCATGGTAGTGTATGCCTGTAATCCCAACTACTCGGGAAGCTGAGGCATGAGAATTGCTTGAACCCCAGAGGTGGAGGTTGCGGTGAGATCATGCCACTGTACTCCAGCCTGGGTGACAAAGTGAGATTGTCTCAAAAACAAAACAAACAAACAAAAAAACAAAAATTAGCCAGGCCTCGTGGCACATGCCTGTACTCCTAGCTACTCAGGAGGCTGGGGCATGAGAATTGCTTAAACCTGGGAGGTGGAGGTGACAGTGAGCTGAGATCACGTCACTGCACTCTAGGTGAACAGAGCAAGAATTTGCCTCAAAACAAACAAACAAACAAAAAAACTTACTTTTAATTCTTCTACAGTAGCTTTAATTTTGGCATAGCCCATGTGTTGTTTTCCCATCAAATGGTCATCTACCCGAGACTGGGCATCTCCTACTATTAAAAAGGCTCCACACACTTCACAAACTTCCATTTGTTTTTCTTGTGCAGCAAAACTTTCAATTGTCTAAAATGATAAATCAGTTACAAGAACATCTGAGGAAGAGAAACAAATCTCAAGCAAGTACTCAACATTTAGAAAAGATTTCTAATGTGTGTGAATTGCTCTTTCCCATTTCCCCAAATCAGTAATACTGGGCTACAAGTGGTCAACTTTTTTTAAAGAGAGACGTTTAAGGCAACAGCAACTAACTTGCTGAATCACCCAGAAAAAATGTTGAGACCCACTGTTTAATGTTCAACACACACATTACCTTACGAAATTTAAACCACCTTTCAGAAAGCCGCCTATTTTAGTATGAATTCATTCCTTGCTTAGGGTCAAGGGATATGATGTCCATACACAAAACTAATTAAGGAACTAAGCACATTGACTATAATCTGAATATATCCTATTCAATATGGAGGAACCAATGACCTATTATATTCTGCAATCAATAGTATCTGAAACACATATATTCTATTCTTCAATTAAAATAATAAGATATTTTAAGGGTGTATTAATTTTTAACAAAGATATAAGTATGTACTGAGTAATTTATTACAACAAAAATGAAAATAAAACCAGGCTCATATGGAAATTTATGGTTTAAGGCAGTGATTGGCAAGCCAGGGAGGCCTTTTTCTAACATTTTATTGGGATACAACCACACCCATTTGTTTCTTGTACTATCTAAAGTTGCTTGCATACTGCACAAAGGCAGAGCTTAGTAGTTGCCACAGACCTTGTGGCCTACAAATTGTGCTGACTCTAAGTTTAGAACATCAGAATAATTTTCAAAGGTTCTCAGATAAAAATGAGTTCCTACTAACTGTTAACAGACAGGTGAGATAATGTGAAATAAGATTTACTTACCGAGGTTGTGGACCTAAGCAGTTCTCTCTCTTCTTTTAATTGTTCAACTAATTTCATCATCCCCTGGGCTTCTTCTACTTTTCCTTCAGACCCTAATTCTTCAATCTTAGAAGAGTGGGGGAAAAAAACAGTTAAGATTTCTTTCAAACCCAACTATTTCCTTTTTTCCCCATGGTTCATTAGTGGTTTTATCCATCTTTTTGTTTGGTTTTATTTACAAAAGCCTCTTTGGGTTTAATTCATCCTAGATTTTTTTTATACTTCAATAAAGTATAACTGATGTGTTAAGAAAAATGCACTTTCGGCTGGACGTGGTGGCTCATTCCTGTAATTCAAGCACTCTGGGAGGCCAAGGTGGGCAGATCACCTGAAGTCAGGAGTTCAAGACCAGCCTGGCCAACGTGTTGAAATCCCACCTCTATTAAAAGTACAAAAAAAACATTAGCCAGGCATGGCAGCAGGCACCTGTAATCCCAGTTTCTGGGGAGACTGAGGCAGGAGAATCACTTGAACCCAGGAGGTGGAGGCTGCAGTGAGCCGAGATCGTGCCACTGCACTCCAGCCTGGGTGATGACATGAGACTCTGTCTCAAAAACAAAAGGAGAGAGACAGAGACAGCGTCTCACTATGTTGCCCAGGCTGGTCTTTAACTACTGAGCTCAAGCAATCCTCCCACCTCGGCCTCCCAAAGTGCTTGTATTATAGGTGTGAGCCACCTACTCTTTTCAGTACCTCCTCCAGCCTCAATCCCAAACACAATCCCCAGGCAACCACAGATCTGCTTTCTGTCACCATAGGTAAATACGCGTTTTCTAAAATTTTATATAGAGCCAGAATCTATATTCCTTTTTTGTCTGGCTTCTTTCACTCAGCCTAATTATTTTAAGATTTATTCATACTGTCTCATGTAGCTAATTCCTTTTCATTACTGACAGGTATTCCACCATATGGATACATCATGATTTAATTATCCACTCACCTGCTGACGGATATTTTAATTGATTCCAGTCTGGGTTTTTTTTTGGTTTTTTTAGTGCTATTATGAATACGGCACTCATGAACACTGGAGTGTAAATCTTTGTGTAGACATACGTTTTCGTTTATCTTGGATAAATATGTGGGAGAATGGCTCATGGCACATTTTTAACTTTTTAAGAAACAGACTCCAGGGCCAGGCACAGTGGCTTACACCTGTAATCTCAAAACTTTGGAAGGCCAAGGTGGGTAAATTACTTGAGGTCAGGATTTTGAGACCAGCTTGGCCAGTACGGTGAAACCCCGTATCTATTAAAAATACAATTAGCCGAGGATGGTGGCGCACACCTGTAATCCCAGCTACTCGGGAGGCTGAGGCAGGAGAATCACTTGAACCTGGGAGGTAGAGGTTGCAGTGAGCTGAGATCGCGCCACTGCACTCCAGCATGGGTGACAAAGCGAGACTGTCTTAAAAAAACAGTAACAACGACAACAAAACAGATTCCAATATGATCTGCAGGAATATGAAAGAAAGAAAAAAATGAGACTATTTTTTCCAAAGTGGTTGTACAGTATCATATCCCAGTTCCAGCTGACTCACATCTTTGCCAATAGCTGGTATGATCAGTTTAATTTTAGCTATTCTAATAGGTGTCAAATAGGTATTTGATTGTAGTTTTAATCTGTATTTCCCTAACGACTAATAATGTTCAGCATCTTCATATTTGTCGTCCTTTTATATACACATATACATACATGTACACACACACACAAGACAAGGTCTCACTCCATTGCCCAGGCTGGAGTGCAGTGGCGCAGACACGTCTTACTGCAGCCTCACCCTCTTAGGCTTAAGCAATTCTCCTGCCTCGGCCTCCTGTGTAGCTGGGACCACAGGTGCACATCATCACACCTGGCTAATTTTTGTAGAGACTGGGTCTCACTTTGTTGCCCAGGCTGGTCTCAAACTCTTGGGCTCAAGCAATCCTCCCACCTCGGCCTCCCAAAGTGCTGGGATTATACACATGAGTTACCATGCCTGGCCCATCCCTGTATTTTTGCTGGTTACACGTCTGTTTCAAGTATTTCCTGACATTAATGCATACAATTCTCACCTGTTGCAGAAGTACATCAATTTTGTCTGTTAAAACCTGAATTTTTTCTTCATTTTTGCCTGTTGGGCCAGCGGCCTGTTGAAGACAATAAAACGTATTACCAACAAGTTGAAAACAAAGATAAACATGCAAACTCGCACATACCATACATAGTATTTCTATTTAATAATTAAAATGCTTAATTGAAAGGACAGTAATTCAATTATCTTCAACTTCTGGTGGTCAATCACATATTGTCAGTTACTACTATTTAAGAGAAAAATCTTGGCCTCAAGAAAAAAAGAAAGAAAAATCTTATGTTTAGCAAAATCAATGTTATGTTTGCTAAGAAAGACTGGAAAAAATGAATGCCTTACAAGTTTCATATCATTTTAAAAGAACAAAGTAATGAAAAGAAGACAAGTTTCAAAAATATTAGGGAGGTCTCTGAATCTCCAGAAAACAAGGACCCTTTACAAAGACTGAATTGATTTCACTTACCCCGGAAGACTGCTGGTTTTGAGATAATGCCAAACGAGCATGGCCTCGTCTGATCCTACGTTCTACTTCTGCAAGTAAGCTCTGCAAGTATCGCAAAAAATCTCTCTCATAGCCAACTTTCATGAAACGAGAGCTCTTCTCATACCTGGTAACATGAAAATAAACAAGTATTCATTTCCAAATCTTCATCCATTACAACTCTAATATTCTATCTTAACTAGCCTCAACGACTATTACATTTAGGCTGCAGGGTAAACCAGGTGTATTTGAAGTGCCTTTCTGACTGCCCCTCACCACAGAGCTTTACACAGGGGTTTAACCACTAGCATTACCACTGTACTGGATCTATGACCCTGGACCTGGGACAAGTCTCATGTATAAAATTGGGGC
Source organism: Papio anubis (assembly GCF_008728515.1). Classification (NCBI taxonomy): domain Eukaryota; kingdom Metazoa; phylum Chordata; class Mammalia; order Primates; family Cercopithecidae; genus Papio; species Papio anubis. The sequence continues at coordinate 41,950,719 of NC_044992.1, forward strand.
TGGCCACGGTGGCTCACACCGGTAAACCCAGCACTTTTGGAGGCCGAGGTGGGTGGATCACTTGAGGTCAGCAGTTTGAGACCAGCCTGGCCAACATGGTGAAACCCTGTCTCTACTAAAAATACAAAATATTAGCCAGGCATGGTGGTGGGCGCCTGTAATCCCAGCTACTCGGGAGATTGAGGCAGGAGAATCACTTGAACCCAGGAGGCGGAGGTTGCAGTAAGATAGAAGTTTCTTACTACCCCTAGCCAGTGACTGGACTTCTCTCAGACACTCATTTTACAATTAATTCCAATTATTCCTCAACCCTTGTCCCCCTTAAACCAAATAATAACTGGGAGGGAAATGACAACCAAAATAACTTACTGTTTTCGTAGATTTTCATCATGAATTTTTTCACATGGACCTGGGGGAAAAATACAATTGTATAAATTATCTGTGATTATTAGCAACCGTTTCTTGCCAAAAACAAAAAGTTATTTTTCTTTTTAAAAAGAAAAAGAATTTACTTTATCACTGAGTAGTTTGTAGACATCTAAATTGATCCTACTGAATCATGAAGCATTATAACCAAATAGGACATAAAACTGATCTGCTCAGTCTTCAAAGTCAATATAATGGATAGCAACCATATATGGTTAAAAGAGAAGTAAGGGAGGGAGAGAGAAAGGGAGTGAAGGCGAAAGGAAATTGTTCTTTATTGCCACTCAAGAAAACTGATGGGGATAGACACCGAACTGAACCATTGCTGACTTTATTATTTTCAAATCTGTATATAAAGTCAAATAGCACTAGACTAGTACCCAACTCCTACTTCTTCCCACCTCTAAAAAGCAATTATCTTAACTCTTCTCTATTTCTTCTTGAATTTACCTCCACCTTTTAAAATTCTATGCTTATTTTGCTATTTATCAATCCTAGACATCAAAATTTTGGGATAAATAAACACTTAGTGTTTATATTATGCAAATACTATTCACTGTCAGGCCAAACAAAGGTGCATTTTGAGACACTTCTGATGTTTCTTCTTTTTTTTTTTTTGAGACAGAGTCACGCTCTGTCGCCCAGGCTGCAGTGCAGCGGCGCAATCTTGGCTCACTGCAACTTCCGCCTACCGGGTTCAAGGGATTCTCCTGCCTCAACCTCCCAAGTAGCTGGGATTGCAGGCACCCACCACCACGGCTGGGTAATATTTTTGTATTTTTAGTAGAGACAGGATTTCACCCTGTTGGCCAAGGTGTTCTCGAACTCCTAATCTCAAGTGATCTGCCCTCCTTTGCCTTCAAAAGTGCTGGGATTACAGGTATGAGCCTAGTTTTTTCTCTATATTTTCAAATTCTTCTCAAACACTTCAACTCAGCTATAGAAACTATCTCAATACTAATTTCACATGAGTCAAAATACATCAGATCATCAGTTTCATTTTCTTCCATTGGCCTTCTGCCTTACTTCAATCTGGCATACTTATTTTCTAAGCTCACTATAGAACTATTATCCTGATGAATTCCTTTCCTGCTCTGCAGTAGGTGAGAATTACTGGATCTCTTGTTTTTTCTTTCCTCTTTCTCAGTTTATGGACATGTTTTGGTGGAGTTTCCTGAGAAAAAGTCCATGGGAGATAAATCTGTTGAGACCCTGTATATCTGAAAATGTCTTTTTTCCCCTCATATTTTGATGTTTGGCTACATAGCTAAGCCTGGTAGACACGTTTTCACTCAGCACCCTGAGGATGTTTCTCCAATATCTTCAACTTTCCCCATTGTTACTGACCAGTCTTAGGCCATTCTGATTCATAATTCTGTGACCTACACTCACCCCCACCACCCCTACGTTCTAAAATTTTACAGGGGTATGCCTAGGTATGGATCTTTTTCATTCACTGTCCTGATCACCTGTAGGGCCTGCTCAACCTAAAGATGAATGTTCTTTAGTACCGCAAATTTTTTTTCTTAAGCAATTCCCTCTGCTTTTATTCTGTCCACAACTATTAAGTTGGTAGTACAGTTCCTGGACTAAGTTTTAAAAAAATCCTTCTGTCATACTGCCCAACATTCCAGTAAACGTCCTCAATTTTATTTTCAAATCTTTCCGGCGATTTTAGTTCTATTTCTCCAGCTTTAATTTCTAAGAGCTGTTTTTCAAAAACTGTTTTCCAAACTTTTTCCACAAGTTCCCTCTTTATGGCATCCTATTATTGCTGATGAATATAGTATCTTCTCATATGTCTCTGAAGATACTAAATTTCTTAAGATTTTGAGGAATCTCTCTCTGCTTTCCCCATTATCTCCAATTCCACTAAATTCTTCTTTCTCTGTTGGTTTTCTTAATCTCTTGTGTTGAAGGCTTTCTTCGAATGTCTGGCTGGTGGTCCTTGGCAGGCAACTAGTTTTTTAAAAAGACACTTCCAAAATCTGACTGGAAGTTAGTAGGGATTAGGCAGGGTTTGTCAGCTCACGAATGGGCTTTATCATAGGAAAACCAGGCAGTAAGACTTTCTTTTAAGAGATTCCCCAAGGGTCAGTACCTGTAGAGATCACTTCTCAGGAACTGTTCACTTTCTCTAGAGAAGAATCCTCTTTTCTTCTGCCTGGGGAAAAACATCTGGCTGTATCCTTCTAGGAACAGGGCAGAGGAGAGCCCCACCAATAAAAATATAGATTCATTTACTCTCTTTTACATTTTTTTTTTTTTTACTTACTACTGCCCCTGCTGTGTCTGAAATCTCAAGATCTAGACTGGTCCTGCCTTAATACGCTCCTAATGCTCTAAGGCAAACATTGTACATAATGAATTGACTTCTTTTATATATCCAGAATGATCCTGGTTATGTACCATCCTTGAGAGAAATAAGGAAATTGTCAATCATTTTTTGTTTTGTGGTTCAGATAAACTAGTCTCTCTAGCCCAATTTCTCCTGAAAATAACCCTCTCTTCTCCTGGGGTCTATGGGTGGGAGAGTAAGATCAACAGATGTACAGGACCGCCTACACTAGTGGCAATTTTGCATCCTGGGGACATCTGGCAATGTCTGAAGACATTTTTGGGTGTCACAACAGGGGGTGCTACTGGTTATCTAGTGGGTAAAGGCAGGGATGTTGCTAAACATCCCACAATGCATGAAAAGCCCCCTCCAAAACTGGCTCAAAATGTCAACAATGTCAAGGCTGAGAAACCCTGAACTAGACTACAGACTAATCTCTCTCATTTTCAGCCCCATGACTCAACCCTGCCTTCTGTGGTACCTGGTGCCTCCAAATCCTGAGCCTGTCCAGGGTTCTGCTGATCAAACACTCGCTTCTGTTTAGTATCCCCTTCTGCAGGCTTTTAGGGTACAGGTTGTTCTGCTCTGTTGCGTTTGCTGCTACTCCTCCATCCACTTGTCATCTTCCAAAAATTTGCTGACATCTCTAACGTTATCTCCTCTTCCATATACATCTTTTTAAAAATTTTTTCATTTAAGTGGAGTTTTGGGAGGGAGTGGAAATAGACATGTATGTTTAATTAAGCCACCATGTTTAATCAGACTGACATTTATTAATACATTCAAATATCTAAACCAAGTAAGAAATTACTTATTAGCAAATCTTTTAAGAAAAAACTTTACAGAATTAGAAAGAACCAGTTTTTTTCCTCTCACCACTCCTATTCAACATTTTAAATATCATAAATTTGATAAAAGTTACACAGAAAATTCACTTACCAAGATCAGAACGTGTATTTGTGAACAATTCCGCAGGACAAAAACCACAGAGATAATATTTACAAACCTAGTAAAGAAAAACAAAGGTACTTAAAAAATTGCTTGGTTTTAAAACTGTATTGGAGAAGGATGCCAAATAACTATTTTCTCATTTCTTGAGGTATGTATGCTTCAACCAATATAAGAACTTCATTTGTTGAATCATATTAGGTAAGTTAGTGACTTTCAGACTCCTGAATTTCGATAGAAGAAAAAATATACAGTACTTGTATTACTAGTATTTTCTATTATCTATTTTTAATCACCACCTGCTGACCCCTCAGTAGCAAAAACAAATATGGGAAAGACATCCCAAAATAAAGGGCAATTTTTATATTTTTAAAAACTCTTACACTATTCTTATCATTTCAACTCTTTCGCAGATTAGGGCCTACTTACAAATTAGGATTTGGAAATAACCATCTAAATCACAGATAACACTCATTTAAAGCAATTCAGCTCCATCTTTTTGTTTAGAAGATCCTTAACACACCAGCCTCTCAAGTAACTACAACTACAGGTGCAAGCACCATGCCTGGCAAATTTTTAAAAATATTTGGAAAGATGGGGTCTTGCTACATTGCCCAGGTTGGTCTCAAACTCAAAACTCTCAAACTTGGAGCCCACCAAGCAATTCTCCCACCTCCGCCTCCCAAAGTGTTGGGGTTACAGGCATGAGCCACTGCTCCTAGCCACTGGATATTTTCATACATGCCAACACAGTAGACTCTTGGTGGGTTCCCACGGTATGGGGAAAAACTATGAACATAAAACCAATGTTTAATTCTCTCCCACTGGTACTTTTGTAACTCCTTCAGATATATTCCAAAACTGCTCTATCCTGAATTTAATTTTATAACACTACAAACCATGTAAATAAAAATTCCAAAATATCACCTTTCCTTCACACAAAACTTCACTGTTATTAGGTGGATTATCATTATATAATTTTTTGAAACACAGTCTTACTCACTCTGTTGCCCAGGCTGGAGTGCAGTGGCGCCATTTCAGCCCACTGCAAACTCTGCCTCCCAGGTTCAAGCACTTCTTCTGCCTCAGCCTCCAAAGTAGCTGGAATTACAGGTATGTGCCACCATGGCCAGTTAGTTTTTGTATTTTTAGTACAGACAGGGTTTCACCATGTTGTAGGCTGGTCTCGAACTCCTGACCTCAAAACATCCATTTTGTTCAACTTTGTGTTCACTTTAAGTGCATCACAACAAAATACCAAGGCCAATACTCAATTTTTAAAAAGATTTCTTTGAGAATTTCTTTCATTTGGGGGAGGATACACAACCATTATGCCACTTTTACTGTGACCTAGCCTTTCAATTATATTAACCTTGAAGACCCAAAAATTTCACACAACTATATTTAGTAAAATTATTGCCAAAATCTGCTATAATTTATAGCCATAAACTGTATGGTTGTAAAATAATTTTAAAACTAAATTTTGTGTGCCATCCTCACAGACATGAAAGTTTTACTATGAACTGGCCGGGCACGGTGGCTCCCGCCTGTAATCCCAGCACTTCCGGAGGCTGAGACGGGAGGATCACGAGGTTAGGAGATCGAGACTATCCCGGCTAACACAGTGAAACTCCGTCTCTACTAAAAAGACAACAAATTAGCCAGGCGTGGTGGCGGGCGCCTATAGTCCCAGATACTCAGGAGGCTGAGGCAGGAGAATGGTGTGAACGGTGGCGGGGGAGTGGGGGAGTGGGGGAGTGGGGGAGTGGGGGGTGGGGGGGGCAGGCGGAGCTTGCAGTGAGTCGGCCACTCCACTCCAGCCTGGGTGATAGAGCGAGACTCCGCCTCAAAAAAAAAAGAGAAAGTTTTACTATTATTGTGAATTTAATCTTCACTTATAAACATTTCATTTCTATTTCCTATTTTTACAAATACATTCTAGGGTTTTGGAGATGATTCTATTTAAAGATTAATTTTATTGTTTTTAATAGGACTTCTACCGGCCTCATGACCAATTTAAGTGTTCCGTAAATTTAAGCTAGGCAAGACACAATGTCTATGATCCTCAGACAGGTTCACCATTAAAACAAAAACAAATAGACACATCTCTACAGTCCCTCCTGACTCTCGAAGCACGTGAAATAGGTACACTGCAACATGGCACAGTTTAAATCTGCTTATCTGCTAAAGAACCAGGGGTACCTGATGGGGCGTGGTGGCTCATGCCTGTAATCCCAGCACTTTGGGAGGTTGAGATATGAGGACTGCTTGAGCCTCGGAGGTAGAAGTGGCAGTGTGCTGTGATCACACCACTGCACTCCAGCTAGGGTGACAGAACGTAACCTGTCTAAAAAAAAGAAAAAGAAAAAGAAAAAGAACCAGGGGTCGTAATTCTGCCTTGGTTTCTTCACAGTATTACAAAAAAAGGAGATAGGCTGGGCCCAATGGCTTATGCCTGTAATCCCAGCACTTTGGGAGGCCAAAGCAGGAGAATCATTTGAGCCTAGCCTGGGCAACACAGTGAGACCTTGTCTCTGAAAAAAAAAAAAAAAAAGAAAAGAAAACAATTAGCTAGGTATGTGTCACACACCTGTGGTTCCAGCTACTTGGGTGGCTAGGGTGGAAGGGTCATTTGAGCCCAGGAGGTTGAGGCTGCAGTGAGTGGCGATCATGCCACTGCACTTCAGCCTGGGTGAAAGAGCAAGACTCAATTAAATAAAAAAAGAGGTAATAAATTTCTTATAGTGGGATTGTAAAGATTAAACTGTATATATTTGCTAAACTGAAAGAAAAAGGTGTTGGCTTATGTAAAAGCTAAAGCAACTCCATCTTGGGTGTTAAACTGCCAGGCTGCCTTCCGATTAACTCCAATTCCAGGAATGCTCCTAAGATTTCTATTTTATCTACTGCTCCCTGTGTTAAGAACACGTACTTACTGTAAATCCTGCCCTTAGGTCAAAACAATTTTGATGATTGTGTACTTAACATAAATCTTGCCCATAAGTAATTATCCTACACATGCCTTCTGAAGCACAGATACCCTTTCCCTATGGTACATAGGCCCTGGGTCTGGGGAGATGTCATCTTGTCTTGCCACCAGCAGCTGCCCGAGACAGACCTGACTTCTGTTCATAGGTTCCTATTACATGTCTCCAAGAAACTGGATTTGTCAGCCTCTTTCTTCGGCCTCTCAGACTTTGGGGATAGGTTTCCGTAGACCTACCATAGACCTGTCCACTGCAGATTATTATTTTACATGTTTTTCTGCACTGTGTAGAACAAATAACACATGCCTGTCTGTGGGCTAACCAGGAGCTACCTAATCAAGTCCAATCACCCCATTGGAGACCACATGACTTGCCCTGATAGCATCCAGCTATATCTACAGAATCCAAACTAGAATCCATTTCCCCAATCCAGTTCTGAGTGTTCCTTCCACTTCAACTCTCCTGCTTTACCATTTAATGGTACATCAAAATTATCTGTTACTCTATGCAATAAACTAGCTACCCGGACTGCTTCTTTCAACTCTCTCCAGAGTCTGATTTTAACTAAAAATATTAACAAGGGATCCAAAAAAACGGGAAGATCATATTTGGGTGCTTCAAATAAAGTCATCAATAATGATAGTAAGAATAAACCCAGAGAGGCCAGGTGTGGTGGCTCAGGCCTGTAATCCCAGCACTTTGGGATGCGGAGGCGGGTGGATCACCTGAGGTCAGGAGTTCAAGACCAGACTGGCCAACATGGTGAAACCCGATCACTACAAAAATAGAAAAATTGGCCAGGCATGATGGCGAGTGCCTGTAATCCCAGCTACTTGGGAGGCTGAAGCGGGAGAATCGCTTGAACCCAGGAGGGAGAGGTTGCAGAGAGCTGAGATCGTACCACTATAGAGACAGACTGTCTCAAAAAAAGAATAAACCCAGAGAATTCTTATCTTACTTTTGGACATAATCATGACAACTGCTCAAGTTTTGGAATACTAACATTCTTCATTTAATAGTAATCCCTAAAAGACACAAATGCTTATTACAGATTAATACCCATGCAAATTCTCTAAATATCGACATAATCGTGACTTATCCTCTTAACAAATTTAAGGCAACACTAGTGACAACAAGTGTTCAATCTCATTAACAGTTTTATTTTTATTTTTTTGAGACAGAGCCTCTCTCTTGCCCAGGTTGGAGTGCAGTGGCGCGATCTTGGCTCAATGCAACCTCCGCCTCCCAGGTTCAAGCAATTCTCCTGCCTCAGCCTCCTGAGGAGCTGGGATTACAGGAGCATACCACAACGCCTGGCTAATTTTTGTATTTTTAGTAGATGGGGTTAAGCCATGTTGGCCAGGCTGGTCTCGAACTCCTGACCTCAAATGATCCGCCCACCTCAGCCTCCCAAAGTGCTGGGATTACAGGCATGAGCCACAGCACCAGGCCCATTAAGGACATCTTAATGATTTTTGTCTTTCCGTATCTACTTAGATCCAACACTAAGCAATACAATTCTCCCTTGAGCTAATCAAATATTTTCAATGCCCTCTGTACTATTTTTACGTCTTTTTTTTTTTGGAGACAGAGTCTTACTGTCGCCCAGGCTGGAGTGCAGTGGTTCGATTTCGGCTCACCACCTCTACCTCCCAGGCTCAAGCAATTCTCGTGCCTCAGCCTCCCAAGCTGGGATTATGGGCAACTGCCATCATGCCTGGCTAATTTTTGTATTTTTAGTAGATATGGGATTTTACCATGGTTGATCTTGAACTCCTGGCCTGTCTGCACTATTTTTGTTAAACTGCTTATCATAAAGATAACAGACTGGAAGCGGTGGCTCACACCTGTAATCTCAGCACTTCGGGAGGCTGAGGCAGGTGGATGGCTTAAGCTCAAGAGTTCGAAACCAGCCCAGGCAACATGGCAAGACCCCATCTCCACTAATACAAAAAATTGAGCCGGGGGTGGTGCGAGCCTACAGTCCCAACTACTCAGGAGGCTGGCGTGGCAGGACTGCTTGAGCCCAGGAGGTTGATGTTGCAGTGAGCCGAGATCGTGCCACTGCGCTCCAGCCTGGGTGACACAGCCAGACACTGTCTCCCCGCCCTCCTCCCCCCCAAAAAAATATATAAAATGTATTTATATTCACTATCTACTTTGATTATCTAAATACTGGCAACACAACTCATGTTGTAAACAGTAAAACTGACAGGGACTTAAATTTTAAAAATCTAAATAGCCAATCCTAATTACTATATACAGTAAGTCCTTGAATAATGTGATGAGGCAAAAAAAAAAAAAGATTCCCAGTTAGGGCTGTGTGGGAGTATGCAAGTTCTCCCCATGTCTGTATGGGTTTTCTCCCAGTACTCTGGTTTCCTTCCACATCCCAAAGCTGTGCACAGTAAGTGAAATGGCATGGCTAACTCCCAGTCTAGGTGAGTGTGGGTGTGTGAGTACGGGAGGGCATCTTGTCCAGGGTTAGTTCCCGCCTTGCATCCTGGGCAGCCGGGATCAGCTCTGGCCACCCGCCACCCTGAACTGGAATAAGGAGGCTGGAAAGGAATGAATACAAATTATTGTAAAACAAAAGTTTGTAAAGCATATGATAATCACACAAATGCATGACAATAAACAGCGTAGTCCAAAAGTGGTTGGTGAGTTTATCAAATTTATTATTGTGTTGGAACTGAATGGAGGTAGGAGGTGCTTCTGACAATGTTCAAGTTGTAAACATTTATTCCTTGACTTAACCCACCACCACAACTGCCATCACTCACTGATTCACCAAAAACTGGGTAATTATCTCGCTTTTATTCATCTTTCTTAAATGTATGTATAACTCAAATTTATCTCAATGTTTGATGTCAGAAATGTTTTGGGTCTTTTTTAGTTATGTTTTTGTAACCAGAAATGTGCCATAGAAACCTAACTCTTCTTTATATTAACTAATCTATGGTAAAACTTTTGTTATATGTAATTTCAACTGAAGTCACAGTTTCCAAGAAGCCATTAACAACGTTAAATGAAGACTTACTGTATTCTGAAACAGGACATATTACTGGAATACTTCAAATGTCACATATACACAAATATTGATTAATTTAAAATCCAGGAATACCTGGAAATTTTATTAGCTAAAAAAAGGAACACGAGCCAGGTGCAGTGGCTCATGCCTGCAATCCTAGCACTCTGGGAGGCCGAGGCAGGCAGATCACTTGAAGCCAGGAGTTCGAGACCAGCCTGGCCAAAATGGCAAAACGCCATCTCTACTAAAAATACAAAAATTAGCCAAGCGGCCAGGCGCAGTGGCTCAAGCCTCCAATCCCAGCACTTTGGGAGGCCGAGACGGGTGGATCACGAGGTCAGGAGATCGAGACCATCCTGGCTAACACGGTGAAACCCCGTCTCTACTAAAAAAATACAAAACTACTAGCCGGGCGAGGTGGCGGGCACCTGTAGTCCCAGCTACTCGGGAGGCTGAGGCAGGAGAATGGCGTAAACCCAGGAGGCGGAACTTGCAGTGAGCCGAGATCCGGCCACTGCACTCCAGCCTGGACGACAGAGCGAGACTCCATCTCAAAAAAAAAAAAAAAAATTAGCCAGGCATAGTGGCACACGCCTGTAATTCCAGCTACTCGGGAGACTGAGGCACAAGAATCGCTTGAACCTGGGAGGCGGAGGATTGCAGTGAGCTGGTATCGCGCCACTGCACTCCGGCCTAGACAACAGAGCAAGGCTCTGTTTCAAAAAAACAACCTTTCACGCTGTAGTCTTTTGTCACTTCTGCCTTAATATTAACAGTTTAATTCTATAAGTAAATATTTTCTTTCTACCTAAAAGAGTTCAATTCATTGTATTTAAGATAAATCCCCAAAGAGATAATTTTTAATAAAAGAATTTATAACAGGCCGGGCGCGGTGGCTCACGCCTGTAATCCCTGCACTTTGGGAGGCCGAGGCGGGCGGATCACGAGGTCAGGAGATCGAGACCATCCTGGCTAACAAGGTGAAACCCCGTCTCTACTAAAATACAAAAAAAAAAATTAGCCGGGCGCGGTGGTGGGCGCCGAGATGGTGCCACTGCACTCCAGCCTGGGGGACAGAGTGAAGACTCCGCCTCAAAAAAAAAAAAAAAAAAAAAAGAATTTATAACAAAAATTATGTCCCTGATAACATATAGTTTTATGTTTCAGCTATACCACGACCACACATTCATTTCCATGCCTTTAATTTTATTACATGTACCTTTGCAGGCATGATTCACTACTTATTGCCTACACAAACTTCTAGTAAAATTTCAATCAATCTTCCACAGCAGCCAGTTAGTCATCAACTCTCTTCTGCTTAGAAGCCTTCAGTTATTTCCCACTGTAATAAAGTCTAAACTTTTAACAAGGCTTATAAAAACTACTTAAAACCAAGTTCCTGCCTACCTATCTACACTCCCCCACCCAACAAAAAGAAACACACTACAATACTATTTAAAATTTGCCAAATTCACTGATTTTTCTCCAGCTCTTCCTTCAGGCTGGTAAGGTGTCTTCTCTCTCCTCTCCCTCAGGCTAATTCCTACCAATCTTTTAGGTAACTGTATTTAAAGACCGCTTTGTCTGAGAGGCCTTTCCTGGTATCCATCCCAGTCTGGGTTATGCACTCCTTTCCTGTGTGCACTGTACAGTTGACGTTTGAACTCAGGGAGCTAGGGGCACTGCTATGGTTTGGATATGCTTTGTTTGGTCCCAAAAAAACATTCTTGTGGCAGTGAATTGCCATTCTTAGTTGATTGGAAAATTGGTTGAACAGTGTCTGGCACTCCTAGCCATGCAATCTTTGCACATGCTGGCTCCCCCTCTGCCATGAGTGGAAGCAGTCTGGGGCCCTCACCAGATACGTGCCAGCTATCATGCTTCTTGTACAGCCTGTGGAACTGAACTAAATAAACCTCTTTTCTTTATAAATTATCCAGCCTCAGGTATTCCTTTATAACAACTGAGAGTTACTGACCCTAACTCCCCCAAAACTAATAGCCTACAACTGACTGGAAGCGTTATGATAACATTAATAGTTGGTTAACATGTATGTTGTAAATTATGTACTATATACTGTATTCTTTTTCTTTTTTTTGAGACAAAGTCTCGCTGTCAACCAGGCTGGAGTGCAGTGGCGTGATCTCAGTTCACTGCAACCTCCACCTCCCGGGTTCAAGCAATTCTCCTGCCTCAGCCTCCAGAGTAGCTGGGATTACAGGCACCAGCCACAACACCTGGCTAATTTTTTATTTTTAGTAGAGACAGGGTTTCACCATGTTGGCCAGGCTGGTCTCCAACTCCTGACCTCAAGTGATCCGCCCACCTCGGCCTCCCAAAGTGCTGGGATTACAGACGTAAGCCACCATGCCTGGCTATATACTGTATTCCTACAATAAAGTAAGCTAGAGATGTGCATTGTAGAATGTTTAGGGAAAAAAATAACTATAAGTAAGCTAGAGAAAAAAATGTGAAAACACATTTACAGTGCTACATTTATCAATACCCTAAGTTTAGGTCATCTGTATACAAAAGATGAATTGCCTAAAATGCCAGCAACCCCAGGTGCAGATCTCAGTCTACGTACATATAAAGCAATTTAACTTCTCGTATTGTCATGACTTTTCTGCTTCTTGGGAGCACTTCCAATACGAGCTGCACTCGTATGGGTCTCAGGGCATTATTCAAAGTTTATGGTATGGTACATAGGCCAGGTGCTGTGGCTCACACCTCTAATCCCAGCACGTGGGTGGATCACTTAAGGCCTGGAGTTCCAGCCCAGCCTGGCCAACGTGACAAAACCCCATCTCTACTAAAAATACAAAACTTAGCCAGACATGGTGGTACACGCCTGTAATCTCAGCTACTTGGGAGGCTGAGGCATGAGAACTGCTTGAACCTGGGAAGCAAAGGTTGCAGTGAGCCGAGATGGCACCACTGCACCCCAGCCTGGGTGACAAAAGCAAGACTGTCTCAAAAACAACAACAAAACACAAAACAACAAAAGTTTATATGGTATTGCAATAAACATAATGAAAATACACAAGAACCAAGGGATCATTTTTTACTGTGATAGGCAATTTACTATAGACACCAACTGCTCATGCAGAGATTGAGTCACAGGTCATAGGGCATTTTAAGTGGATCCTGGCAACACTTGAGCTCACTGTAATAGCAACAGGTGGCTACGAAATTATTAGAGTATTACAGTATGTACTATAGTTAATTTTGTGCAGTTATTACTTAATCTTTACTTTCTCTCGACGGCTAGTGGCACCATGTAGTGTGTGCATAAGTTTTCATAAAGTTTAACTTTTTATGATTAGTATGTATTTTCTGGTAGGAAAATAATAAACTAGTATATACATCTATTTTATGTATTTGTGATGCACTTTTCTTATATTTAAAAAATATTTCTAGGCTATGTGATTTGTCTTCAAGTTTTTTCAAATTGTTGCAAATCTCCAAAAAATTTTCCAATATATTTATTGAAAAAAATCCACGTATAAAGCGAACACACTCAACTCAAACCCATGTTGTTCAAGGGTCAATTTTACTTTTCCCAATGGTGGCATTTATCATATTCTGTTATGGAAATGCATTTACATTCAACTGGAATAATCCCTACTGGGAAAAAAAAAAGTGCATTTACTCCTTCCTGTCACCAATACCTGATGGCTCTTTAGGACCAAGCGCTATACCTGTACTATCCTGCTGTTATCTACCTAAGGGCAAAACATTTTTCTTTTTTAAATGGAGTCTCACTCCTGTCGCGCAGGCTGGAGTGCAGTGGCACAATCTCGGCTCACTGCAACCTCCACCTCCCAGGTTCAAGCTATTCTCCTTCCTCGGCCTCCCAAGTAGCTGGGATTACACGCATGCGCCACCATGCCTGGCTAATTTTTGTATTTTTAGTAGAGATAGGTTTTCACCATGTTGGCCAGGCTGGTCTCAAACCCCTGACCTCAGGTGATGCACCCGCCTCAGCCTCGCAAAGTGCTAGGATTACAGACGTGAGCCACTGCGCCCGGCAGAGCAATACTTTTTCATTGGATAAATGAATACAACAATGTTCCTAACCTACTAGTAAGAAATGAAGAGAAGGACTGGGCACGGTGGCTCACACCTGTAATCCCAGCACTTTGGGAGGCCTAGGGAGGATCACTTGTTGTCAGGAATTCAAGACCAGCCCAGTAAACATGGTGAAACCCCATCTCTACCACAATACAAAAATTAGCCAGGCACGTAAATCCACCTACTCTGGAGGCTGAGGCAGGAGAATCGCTTGAACCCGGGAGCTGAGATCACACCACTGCACTCCAGCCTGGGCAACAGAGCAAGACTCCATCCCGGGTGGGGGCGGGGGGGGGGGGGGAAGAAGAGAAAATATTTCATAAAATGAAGAACTGTATTAGGAAAAAGTCAATGTTACAAATTTAAGCTACCTTCTCCTTTCGTGAGGAAATCAAGTCTAATAACATATATAATGACAGACACACACACACATTTTCCTAAAGCAACCAAAGATTTAGTAAATACCTTACTATTATTTTCAGTGTGATTATGGTATTGTGGTTATTTTATTCTATTTCTTTTTTGAGACAGAGTGTCACTCTGTTGCCCAGGCTGGACTGTGGTGGCACCATCTCAGCTCACTGCAACCTCTGCCTCCTGGGTTGAAAGGATCCTCCCCCTTCAACCTCCGGAGTAGCTGGGATTACAGGCATGCACCACTTAGCCTAGCTAATTTTTTTTTTTTTTTTTAGTAGAGACAGGGTTTCACCATGTTGGCCAGGCTAGTCTCGAACTCCTGGACTCAAGCGATCCGCCTGCGTTGGCCTCCCAATGTTGAGATTACAGGTGTGAGCCACCATGCCTGATCGGCTATGTTTTTTTAAAAGTCCTTATATTTTACAGATAAACAATGATGGATTTAAGGCTGAAATACAGAATTGCTTCAAAATAATGGAAGGGATACAGAGGAAATAATATTGACCACGTGCTAATATTACTGAATTGGGTATGGGTACATGGGGAGTTCATTATATTGTACTATTCACTCTAATTCTGTATGTTTTGGGAAGAAAAGCAAACAGTAATTACATACACATATAACACATGGACTGCTGGCAATTCTGAGAAGCCAACACTTACTATGTTACTATGGAGTAAGGTAGGAAATGAGGAAATGCCAGACGGGCACGGTGGCTCATGCCTGTAACCTCAGCAACTTTGGGAGACTGAGGTAGGCAGATCACTTGAGGTCAAGAGTTTTGAGACCAGTCTGGCCAAAATGGTGAAACCCTGTCTACTAAAAATACAAAAATTAGCCATGTGTGGTGGCGCACACCTGCAATCCCAGTTACTCTGCATGCTGAGGCCAGGAGAT
Source organism: Papio anubis (assembly GCF_008728515.1). Lineage (NCBI taxonomy): Eukaryota > Metazoa > Chordata > Mammalia > Primates > Cercopithecidae > Papio > Papio anubis. The sequence goes on from NC_044992.1 coordinate 41,965,838, forward strand.
GGAGGTTGTAGTGAGCCAAGATCATGCCACTACACTTCAGCCTGGGCGACAGAGAGAGACTCTGTCTCAAAAAAAAAAAAGGGGGGGGGTGGGGTGGGGTAGAAAATGCTTACTTTTCTATCTTACTCCACTGTAACATAGTAAAGTTACTATGAACATTTTGGTGACTCTGAATGAAAACTAGTAAAATACATATTAATAGATGCCATCATGCATTACAATTACTATTTTTTTGCTTTCGATTTTCACTCCCAAATTCTGAACATTTTTAAAGAAAAAAGAAAAAGTTTACAAGTAAAAAATGTGGACAGAAGCCTTAACTGTTTTCCCTTTTCTAAACAATTTTTCAGTGTCAACGACAGTATCTGCTAACATTCCAAAGATTTCAGAAAAGAACATTTAGTTCTACTTCCTTCATAAATTATTAAACCTTCATGTTAAACCTTCATGGAAGGGAGGGTAGGCTTGAGTTTGATAAATGGAAGAAAACTCATTTCAGATATTAGAATCAGTGTTAACAAAATTAAGTAATTTCATTTTCAGGTCGAGATCTAGAATATAAAAACCTCAATTTGAACTACAAAATTTCTGTCTTGCTACATAAAAAATAACAAAAGCTCCAGATCAGACTTTACAATTTACTTACAATCTTCTGATAATATGGCTACTAGTGCCTTCTCTGGCAAACACTGAAATTAAACCCTCACTGAAAGGTACTCCCCCTAGGCAGTCAGTTACAATCACATGCTTCCCTCATCTCTGTAGTTGTTTAGGATTAACCAAGCAACTGCTTAGTGTAAAACACCAAAACAATAATCTCAAACAATTGCAAAATACAAACAAACACGGTGGGAGGGTGTACCAATGAATCCATGAAACAGTATCAAACTCGATTTGACTTTAGCTGAAAAGTTTCTCAGATCCAGAGGTAGCAATCTACAAAGTTGAAAATGCCTGTAAAAGCACTAGCCCTAGTAAAACACCTTGGTGAAGGTTACATACACACCATTACAAATAAATGGTCGATGATTCTGCATCACAGATGCATCCTTCACTTGAAACTGAGCTTCGCAAGTGCTGCTTGTTCACATATCACTCATCATGAAAAGGAGAAAAAAGTATAGTAGTAGAATCTACTACCAAATTAATACCAATTACGATTTAATTGTGCAGATACGCACAATTAAAAGCCCAGGACTAATCAGGATGGGTCAGGAAACAGTAGGTCACAAACTTTAGAATGCCTAAGAGGAGCCATTTTAAAAAATGCAGATACTGGGACCCTTCCCCAAGACTGTTGAATCAGACTCCCTGGGAAGGGGAGTTCAAGGCGTTGAAGTACAGAAATCTGCATTTAAAACAAATTCCACAGGTCAAATACAGCTATCTAGGGACTACTTTTAACACTAAGCTAAAGTCACCATTTTGACTGTTAAATACCTACAGATGCCTCGGCAACTGTCGTTTTAATAAATGGTTGCTTCCTTTCCTTATTTTGGTATTCATCTCTATTCCAAAGAAAAAACAAGGACCTAATACAGCTGAAATGGCTTCTTCCATTTAATGCAAGTATGGCCAAGAAAAATTTCCAGATGTAAAAGGAATGCAAAAATATGTTAAAATATCAGACTATAGTGATGGTGAATCCTTTTCAGCATATAATGGGTTTGACCATCCCTGCAGGTTTAGCACTAGCAGCCAACAGTACAAGAATACGCAGATGACCCGGAAACGATATAAAGAGCTTCCCCAGCTTTATTACACAATAATTCCACTTATTTAGATGAGACCATGTGCTTTGTTTTTGGTCAACACTACCAACATTTTCCCTGCAGATATGAATCTGAAATGTCAGTAACTGATTTGAAACCCTTCAATCTAGAATGAAGTGCAATTTGTCATTAAGGCATTAAATAATTTAGTAACAAACACTGAAAGTTAAAATTAGTGAAAAGTACTAAAACTGAAAGCAAAGCAGATTATGGCTGAGATGACATAAAACCTAAATTGCTATTCTGAGGGCCTCATCATTGCAGAGTCAAAACCATCGCATACAATGTAATCTGGCAACAAATTACCCCGGGAAAGAAAAGTTTCTCTAAAACGTGTTCAAAGCCAAGGGCGCAGAGATACAAGGCTGCTCCAACTGATAAGCAGTGCAATGGAAAACATTTTTCTCTTGAATTCAAAATGCACAAATATCCTATTGCATATCAGCTGAATCGCCATAATGTTTTGGTTTGTTTTTTACCTTCCTTAGGATTTTGAGCGTTATTCCTAACACCTTTGCAAAGTTTAGACTGAAAGGTTAGAGTTAGGTAGTTAAAAAAATTTTAAGTTACTCCGCTGTAACAAAGATGCCTACAAAAGATGGTCAAGATAAGCAGTTCCTTAGTCTCCTACTGTGACAAATGGGGGGGAGTGCTGTGGGGAGCCTACATGTTAAAAACAAAAACAAAAAACCTACCTCTTAAAAACAATAAATTCTACTCTAAGAATGTTTCATACTACTTTGGAATCAGGTAGCACCCCAATACAACTTGAGCCATACTTACTCTTTCTTAAGGTACTAAAAGAAGTCATCTAGCACCAACTTGCTTTCCTACACTGCAAAAAAGAAATTTTACCTTCACCAAAGCCTACGTTTAAAAAGAGTTAAGAAAATAGTTTTCTAAAGAAGCATGCATTACCTGAACGATTCCTTCATACTTTGATTAGCAATTGTTTTTAAATTAGCATGTTAGATTACAACCGCAAAGTAAAATTAAATTCTGTATCTATTCTCCAGGTAAGACCTAAAGTAAACATTACACTGCATGTTCAAAACTAGATCAAAATACTTAAAATGTTACAGTATGTGCAGAGAAACAGTTTCATAGGATTGTGGAAAGCTAACTACAAAGATTAGTTTCCTCAGTTGCCAAGACTTTGGGTGAGCCTTTTTAAGTCTCACCAGTGAAACTGGGGTTATAATATTTACCTTTACTCACAGGGCTAAGGGCATCAAATGAGTCTGATGTTTTAGAAAAAACCTTGACAGCTTATTAGAATACTGTTAACGAACAATATTTGTAAATCATCACGGTAACCCGTAACAAGTAAACTACTTATTTTACGTTTCTATCTCCCCGTATAAGCATCTTGCTGTAATTACTGAAATAAAATACCGCCACGATTTTTACCATGAATCCTAGTCAGAAATTTCAGTCTAAATACGACGTTCAACCCAAACTACAGAAGAATGTGCCCTTCTCCCTATTTCACAATGAGGTGAAACCTCGGAGCCGCTAGATTTAATAAGATGCTGCTATACTTCTTTCCCGCGTTTCCCCGCCTCATCAAGGTGCTTTTCAATTCTGCCAAGGGTTCTCCTGGACCCCCTTGATACTAGAACAACAAAACCAAATCACCCCCATCCCCGGGTCCGGACACCATCCTCCCTCCTGGGCCATCCTCCCTCCTGGCTCCCTGGGCACCGGATCAGACGCTCGACCCCGGTGCGGCCCTGGCCCCACATTGCGCCGCGGCCCGGCGGGCCACAGCCCGCGCCCGCTCCCCTCCCCCACGGAGCCCGGCCTCAGGCCCAAGGCCCGCGGGACTTACGCTCTCGTGGTCCCACCGCACGTTGCTGCGCTTCTCGTCCGGGGCTAGGTTTCGGTCCCGGCCCATTAACTCATCCAACAACTGCGCGGCCGAAATCATGGTGCTTCCTTCGGGCGGCTGTTCCCACCAGCCCAGGCACCCGCCAACGAAAACACGGGCGACACCGTCGCCAATCTCCTCGGCCCGCTCTCAGGCCGAAAACCCTCCTATACACAGGAGCCGACAAGACAAAATGGCCGCCGCGCGGACGCCTTCCCAGCATGCCGTGCGCCTGCGGGACACGCCCAGGCCCGGGCGGAGAGGGCGGGCTCGGCTTCCGCCCTCTGGGGGCGGGGCCCGCGGTGGCCGGGTCCGGACTCCGCCCCTGCCTAGAGGCCGTGGGGCCAGGTAATGCCTGCCCGCGCACTTCCGCCAGTTCCCAGTTTTCCCGAGCTTCTTCACAGTGAGAAATTGGAATCTGGGTCTTGAAGCCTGGACACCGCTTCAAAATGGAGAAGACAGTGTCTCCTTTAGTCCACGTGGTGCACATGGTGCCTCATGTAGCGGGGGAAACTGAAGATTCCGGCTTCCAACTCCGTTTTGCTAGTCGCTGCGCTCGCGCCTCTTGCACCTGGCTTTGTCCTCCCACCCTAAGTCTCCTGATTAACAGGATGGGAAATCGAGGCGAGAAGAGACAAGGCAGCTTCTAAAATATTGGGATTCAGTCCTACATCAGATTCCTCCCAGTGAGGAATTTTTTAAAAAGATATTGATCCAGTAGGCCAGGTGCGGTGGCTCAAGCCTGTAATCCCAGCACTTTGGGAGGCCGAAGCGGGCGGATCACCTGAGGTCGGGAGTTCAAGATCAGCCTGATCAACATGGAGAAACCCCGTCTCTACTAAAAATACAAAATTAGCTTGGCGTGGTGGCGCATGCCTGTAATCCCAACTACTCAGGAGGCTGAGGCAGGAGAATCGCTTGAATCCGGGAGGCGGAGGTTGCAGTGAGCGGAGATCGCACCATTGCACTCCAGCCTGGGCAACAAGAGCAAAACTCCATCTCAAAAAAAAAAAAAAATATATATATATATATATACACACACACACACACACACATATAGATAGATCCATTTATTCAACAAATGGTATGTGCCAGGCACTGTGCTTGAAGCTAAACTCAGAACCTTTCAGACAGTCCATGCTCCCGCAGACCTGTGCATTGGCGAGGGAGATAATCGCTGAAGAAATAAAGTCACAAATATATCAACATAAATTGGGATAATGCTCTAGTACAGTTAAGGGTATGGTCTCTAAAGCCAGATTGCCTGGGTTCGTAATCCCAGCTCTGCTGCTCTGTGCCTGTGTTTCCTTTTCTTTAAAATGGGGTTTACAATTGTCCTCCCCGGCCCCCAGCCACCATGCTATTGTGAAGATTAAATGAGTTGATACAATGTAAGGCACTACACATTGATAACAACAAGTCCAAAACTTTTTTTTTTTTTTTTTGAACTGGGTCTGGCTTTGTCCCCCATGCTGGAGTGCAATGGCACGATCTCAGCTCACTGCAGTCTCCACCTCCTGGGCTCAGGCGACCTTCTCACCTCAACCTCCCCAGTAGCTGGAACTACAGTTTCTCCTGCCTCGGCCTCCTGAGTAGCTGGGTTTACAGGCACCCGCCACCACGCCCAGCTAATTTTTGTACTTTTAGTAGAGATGGAGTTTCACCATGTTGGCCAGGCTGATCTCGAACTCCTGACCTCAGGTGATCCACCTGCCTCGGCCTCCCAAAGTGTTGGGATTACAGGCGTGAGCCACCACATGGGGTCGGAGCCTTTTTTAAGATAGGAAATTAGAGGTTAGACATGGTGACTCACGCCATAATCGCAGTACTTTAGGGAGGCACAGGCAGGGAGATAGCTTGAGCCCAGGAGTTTGAGACATGCCTGGGCAACATAACAAGACCCCATTCTCCACAAAAAGGGGGAAAAAAAAAGACCAAAAAAAAAAAAACAACCAAACATAGGAATATAGAGTATGTTTAATGTTGGGGATATTCCAGTAGAGAGGTAGAAAATAAAAGAAGGGGATAGTTAATGACTTAAAATCTTAAAAAGGTAACGGGTTAGGCTCCAGGGCATATTTGAAACCTCTGGCCTTTGATAGGAGAAAGTATCTTCTCCACTGAAACAAGAAAGAAGAAAATCAATTTACAGATTTAGCAGTGAGATAAGGCAGTTCTCAGCTGTTGGTTTCAGTTTTCCCAATGAAGCATTTATTGAGGGCTCTCCACTGTTACTACCACCAAAAAAAAAAAAAAAAAAAAAGGCCAGGCTTACTGGCTCACACCTGTAATCCCAGCACTTTGGGAGGCAGAGGCAGGCGGATCACAAGGTCAGGAGATCAAGGCCATCCTGGCTAACACGGTGAAACCCTGTCTCTACTAAAAATGCAACGAATTAGCTGGGCAACAAATTAGCCAGGCCTATAGTCCCAGCTACTCCAGAGGCTGAGGCAGGAGAATGGCATGAACCTGGGAGGCGGAGCTTGCAGTGAGCCAAGATTGCACCACTGCACTCCAGCCTGGGTGACAGAGCGAGACTCCGTCGAAAAAAAAAAAAAGTGAACCACAAACAAACAGGACTGCACACATCATGAACCACAAACACACAACCAGATTGCAAAATTACAGCTCCTGCCCATCACAAGTTCTTAATCTAATTATCTCATTCTTTCCACAAACTATAATGTGCATGTGTTCTGTTCTGAACCTGGGTTACTGGCTGGCAATACAAAGACGGATGTATAAAACCAGGTTCTCCGGGAGCTCCTGACCTATGGGAGACAAAAGCATCACAACTACAATTTGGTCTTGAAATGAAACTACTTGGGCCAGCCGTGGTGGCTCACACCTGTAATCTCAGCTCTTCGGGAGGCCGAGGCAGGCGGATTGCTTGAGCCCAGGAGTTTGAGACCAGCCTGGGCAACATAATGAAATCCTGCCTCTGCAAAAAATACAAAAAATTAGCTGGGTGTGGTGGTGCATGCCTGTAGTCCCAGCTACTCACGAGGCTGCGGTGAGAGGATCACTTGAGCACAGGAAGTCGAGGCTGCAGTGAGGCATGGTTGCACCACTGCACTCCAGCCTGGGCAATGGAGTGACACCCTGTCTCAAAAAGAAAGTATTAAATGCCTTTGAATCACAGAGGTGAGAGCTCCTGGCCCTGTCAAACACCAGGTAAGTCTTACTCTACAACTCTCTTTTTCATAGGGTCTGAGGACAAGCCACATTTCAGTGTGCGTTACCACTACAGATAATGAATTCCTTCATTCATCCTCCATTAATGCAGTGAGCCCTAGTGTGATCTGTATCAGATTCTCTGCTGTGTCTTGGGATCCAGAGGTAAAAGTAGTCTTTATTAATAGATCACAAAGCCCATTTTACAGATAATTTTGATGGACTACAGGAGTTGGCTATTTCCTAATGATGGAATGGGAAATGACTTAATCTTATCAGCCAGTGGTGTCCACACCCCATTCCATACCTGTTACCGATAGAAAATGTTATGGGCTTCGGGCATGGTGGCTCACGCCTGTAATCCACCACTTTGGGAGGCCGAGGCAGGTGGATCAGGAGTTTGAGACCAGCCTGGTCAACACAGTTAAACCCACCTCTACTCAATATACAAAAAATTAGCCGGGTGTGATGGCAGGTGCCTATTCTCCCAGCTACTTGGGGGGCTGAGGCGGGAGAATTGCTTGAACCCGGGAGGTGGAGGTTGCAGTGAGCTGAGACCACACCATTGCACTACAGCCTGGGTGACAGAGTAAGACTCCATCTCAAAAAAAAAAAAGGAAAAAGAAAATGTTATGGGCTAAATTGTGTTCCTGTCACCTCCAAACTCATATGTTGAGGCCTAATTCCTGGAACCTCAGAATGTGACTGTATTGGGAGATCATGCATTTGAAGATGACAATTAAGTTAAAACAAGGCTATTAGGTTGGGCCATAATCCTATCAGACTGGTGTCCTTATACGAGGAAATTTGGACACACACAGAGGCACCAGGGATACACTTGCACAGAGAAAAAGCTATGTGAGGACATGGTAAGAAGGTGGTCATTTACAAGCCAAAGACAGAGGCTTCCAAATAAACCAAACCTGCCAACACCCAGATTGTAAACTCATAGACTCCAGAAAATAAAAATCTCTTTTGTTTAAGCATCTAGTCTGTGGTATTTTTGTTATGATAGCCCTATAAGCTAATATAGAAAGGAAGCTGCAGTTACTACAGGTCTTCTGACTGCTTCCCAGCCTCCTAGCCTCCAGTGTGGGCCCCTTGACCCCATCCTCCATCTATCTTGCTGCCCCAGTTACCTTTCTTTTTTTTTTGAGACGGAGTCTCGCTCTGTTGCCCAGGCAGGAGTACAGTGGCACGATCTCAGCTCACTGCAACCTCTGCCTTCCGGGTTAAAGCAATTCTCCTGCCTCACCCTCCTGAGTAGCTGGGACTACAGGCTCACACTGCCATGCTCAGCTCTTTTTTGTTTTTGTTTTTGTTTTGTATTTTAGTGGAGACGGGGTTTTGCCATGTTGCCCAGGCTGCTCTCGAACTCCTGAGGTCAGGCAATCCACCCACCTCGGCCTCCCAAAGTGCAGGGATTGCAGGCATGAGACACCACGCCCGGCCATCAGTCATCTTTCCAAATGTAAATCTAGTTGTGTCTCACCCCTGCTCAAAAGCCTCCAACAGGCCAGGTGCAGCCGCTCACACCTCAGCACTTTGGGAGGCCGAGGCTGATAGATTGCTTGAGCTCAAGAGCTTGAGACCAGCCTGGGTGACGTGGCGAAACCCCATCTCTACGGAAAATACAAAAATTAGCTGGGCGTGGTGGCACGCGCCTCTAGTCCCAGCTACTCAGGAGGCTGAGGTGGGAGGATTGCTGGAGTCCCAGGAGGCAGAGGCTGCAGTGAGCCAAGATGGAACCACTGCATTCCAGCCTGCGTGACAGAGTGAGACCCTGTCTCAAAGCAAAACAAAACAAAAATGCCTCCAACCTTGGAGGCGATGACTCCCCATCATCTCCACTCTAAGGTTCAACCACCACAAGGTGGTCCATGCTCTGACCTGCTTCTCCAACTTCATCTGCTACTGCCTCCAGTACTTGGAAGACCCTTGCTTCCTGCATTTCACCATCTACGTTGCTCCAGGCATGGAAAGCTCTTCCACTCCAGCAGCAAGCAACACCTACTCATCTTTCTCTCAGAGACAGGGTCTCACTCCTGCCTCAGCCTCCTGAGCAGCCGGGGTTACAGATATGAGCCCTTACTCATCTTTCAGCTCACAGCCCCAGTTTCAGCAGCTCCACAATGCCATCCTGGACCCTGGCCCTCCACCTGCTACACACTGATCACTTTCTTCTTTGTGCCATCATTTTACCTGAAGCATCTTTGCACATTTTTGGGTTTGTCACACAATATTGCAAATATCAATTTCTTCCCTTAGAATGAAAGGTTTTTTTGTTGTTGTTGTTTGTTTGTATTTGCTTTTTAGGTCAGGTGCCAGCCTGGGTGACAGAACAAGACCCTGTCTCAAAAAAAAAAAAAAAAAGAGGCAGGACCTTTCGGGTGTGATTAGGTCATGAAGGCAGAGACCTCAGGAATGGGATTAGTGCCATTCATAAATGAGGTCCGAGAGAGCTCCTTTGCCCCTTCTGCTATGCCATGTGAGGAAAAAATGAGAAACTGGCAGTCTGCAACCCAGAAGAGGGCCCTCGACAGAACCTGACCATGCTGGTACCATGATCTTGGAATTTCAGCTTCCAGAATTGTGAGAAAAAATTTTCGGTTGCTTATAAGTCACCCAGGTTGTGGTATTTTGTTATAGCACCCCAAATGGACTAAGAAAGTCTGGTGGCTACCTGTATCACTTCACTGCACCTTTCCTCTTCAATGGCACCAGCAAGATTGTGATGGTTAAACCCATTTTATACGTTTCAGCCCTTTCTTTCTTGCCCTTTCTGCAGCATTTGACCCTGTGGATCACACCCTTGTCTCCAAACCCTCCCACTACTTTGCTTTTCCTCCTGCTAGTCTATTAATAGCTGCTCCTCTTTAGTCTCATTTCAGAATTTCTTCTCTTCTGTCCATCATTAAAATGTTGACTATAGATGCTCCTCATCTTACAAAGGGGTTAGATCCCAATACGTCCATCATAGGTTGAAAATGCATTTAATGCACCTAGCCTACAGATACAGTTTGGCTCTGTGTCTCCACCCAAATCTCATCTCAAATTGTAATCTCTATGTGTCCAGGGAGGAACCTGATAGGAGGTGATTGGATAATGGGGGCAGCTCCCCCATGCTGTTCTCGTGATAGTGAGTGAGTTCTCAGGACATCTGATGGTTTAAAAGCGTGGCACTTTCCCTTCGCTCTGTCGCTTTCTCTCCTGCCACCTTGTGAAGGTGTATGGCACCTTGTGCCATAATTGTAAGTTTCCTGAGGCCTCCCCAGCCATGTGGAACTGTAAGCCAATTAAACCTCCTCACTTTATAAATTACCCAGTCTCGGGTAGTTCTTTTTTTTTTTTTTTTTAAACAAAGTCTTGCTCTGTCGCCCAGGTTGGAGTGCAGTGGCACAATCTAGGCTCACTACAACCTCTGCCTCCCAGGTTCAAGTGATTCTTGTGCCTCAGCCTCCTGAGTAGCTGGGATTATGGACTTGCGCCACCACACCTGCCTAATTTTTGTATTTTTTAGTAGAGACAGGGTTTCTCCACGTTGGCCAGGCTGGTCTCGAACTTCTGGCCTCAATTGATCCACCTGCCTTGGCTTCCCAAACTGCTGGGATTATAGGCATGAGCCACTGTGCTCGGCCTTCGGTAGTTCTTAATAGCAGTGTGAAAACAGACTAATATACTTACCAAACATCATAACTTAGCCTAGCCTTAAGTGTGCTGAGAACACTTACATTAGCCTACAGTTGGGCAAAATCATCTAACACAAAACCTATTTTATAATAATGTGTTGAGTATCTCATGTAATTTATTAAATACTGTACTGAAAATGAAAAACAGAATAATTGGTTATACGAAGTAAGGTTTCTACTTACTTTTGCACTTTTGTGTATCACTTTTGCACTGTTGTAAAGTAAAAGAATCCTAACTGCAACCATCATAAGTTGGGAACCATCTGTATTCTTCTGTCTTTGGCTGTCTTCTTTTTAAAAATTATTTATTTACTTACTTATTTTAAGACAGGATCTCACTGTCAGGGTTTCACTGTGTTGTCCAGGCTAGTCTGGAACTCCTGGGCTCAAAGGATCCTCCTGTCTCAGCATCCTGAGTAGCTGGGATAACAGGAACAAACCACCATTCCTGGCTGTCTTCAGCAGTCATGATTAATTGTTAGTTCTTTCTTTGAGACAGTCTTTGTTGTCTAGACTGGAGTGCAGTGGCACGATCTCGCCTCACTGCAACCTCCACCTCCCAGATTCAAGTGATTCTCCTGCCTCAGCCTCCTGCGTAGCTGGGAATACAGGCGTGCACCACCACACCCGGCTTTCTGTATTTTCAGTAGAGACAGGGTTTCGCTGTGTTGGCCAGACTGGTCTTGCACTCCTGACCTCAGATGATCCACCCTCCTCCGCCTCCCAAAGTGCTGGGATTATAGGTGTGAGCCACCGTGCCCGGCAGCAGTCTTCTCTCAGCACTCACACAGACTCCCTTGGGGCTATCTCTTCTATTTCCATGACTTCAGTTAGCACCCTTTGCTGACTGCCAAAATACAAATCACCAGCCCAGATCGCCTTCCTAAATGCAATACCCATTCACGTAACTGTTTACTGGTTTACTGAACATTTAAATGAACATCAGAAGAGAAAGCTCAGGCTCAGAAATTGAACTTGAGTTCAAAGCCTTGCTCCATCACAAACTACCATGTATGGCATTGGGCAAGTTTGTTTGTTTGTTTGTTTTTGAGAAGGAGTCTCACTCTGTTGCCCAGGCTGGAGTGCAATGGCATGATCTCGGCTCACTGAAACCTCCACCTCCTGGGTTCAAGCGATTCCCCTGCCTCAGCCTCCTGAGTAGCTGAGATTACAGGCACCTGCCACCAGGCCCAGCTAATTTTTGTATTTTTAGTAGAGACGGGATTTCGTCATGTTGGCCACGCTGGTCTCAAACTCCTGACCTCAGGTGGTCTGCCCGCCTCAGCCTCCCAAAATGCTGTGATTACAGGTGTGAGCCACTGCGCCTGGCCAGCATTGGGGCAAGTTAATTACCTCGCTAAGCCTCAGATAATAACAATGGTCCTGTTTTACAGAGGGGTTGTTGTGAGGATTAAATGAGATAATCCACATACAGCAGTTCCTGCAGTGCCTGGCAATGAGTTGATAGTAGCAGATAGTAAAGAGTAGTAGTAATTAAAAGGTCCTCGGAAAGCTCAAGTCAGCAGATTCAAAAGTGAATTCATGACCAAACCTCAAACCTTCTCAACATCCTTTGTCTCAAATCTCAATAAATCACACCACCATCTAATCAGCCAGAAACCCGAACATTATCCTTGTTTCTTTTTGTTGTTGTTGTTGAGACGGAGTCTTGCTCTGTCGCCCAGGCTGGAGTGCCGTGGCCGGATCTCAGCTCACTGCAAGCTCCGCCTCCCAGGTTCACGCCATTCTCCCGTCTCAGCCTCCCGAGTAGCTGGGACTACAGGCGCCCGCCACTTCGCCCGGCTAGTTTTTTGTATTTTTTAGTGGAGACGGGGTTTCACCGTGTTAGCCAGGATGGTCTCGATCTCCTGACCTCGTGATCCACCCGTCTCGGCCTCCCAAAGTGCTGGGATTACAGGCTTGAGCCACCGCGCCCGGCCTATCCTTGTTTCTTGACCACCACTGCCCTCCCACTCTGCCAGGTTAAGTTTCCCTAACGTAAACCTTGTTGTAACCCACCTGTGATCCAATGAATGTTTAAGATGTCTAGGCTTTGCACATATCCATTCATTCAATCCATACAACAATCCTGCAAGGTGGGTGCTACTATTATTCCTATTTCACAGGTGCAGAATTTGAGGCACGGGAAAGTTGAGTAACTCATCCAAGATTATATGAGTGGCAAAGCTGGCATACAAACCCAGGCAGTCTGGCATCTATCTCCATGCTCACTACCATTATGCTACGTTGTTTCTATTGTAATGCATAGCACATTCTATTGTTCGCCTTGTCTCCCCTGATAAACTTTTCTTCGAAGTCAAGGACTCTGATTCATTTGCAGCAGCATCCTCAGTGACTAGAACAGTGCCTGGCAAACAGTACATGCTTAATACAGTTCAGTGAATTAGGTAGTTCCCTAGAGACAAGACAGAGTAGAGATAAATGGACGTAGTAATAGAACAGCCAGCAGGTTACATTCAGTTATATCCAGAATCAGAAGTTTTGTTTGTGGATAAAAAAAAAATTTTTTTTATCTGAAGATAATAAACAGAAGACTGAACTCAGAGTAAGTAGAGGTTGAGTTTAAGAAGATCTACTAATATTCATGGATACAGCAGTTGTGTAGGGTACATGCTATAATCCTTTTAAGGAAGGGACATTTGACAAACTCTCATAAAGAGAACTCATAGTCTTCGGGGTGCAGTCATGAACAATTTTTTAAACTGCATTAATATGATTTTTTGAGAGGGACTCTCGCTCTGTCGCCCAGGCTGGAGTGCAGTGGCCGGATCTCAGCTCACTGCAAGCTCCACCTCCCAGGTTTACGCCATTCTCCTGCCTCAGCCTCCCGAGTAGCTGGGACTACAGGCGCCCACTACCTCGCCCGGCTAGTTTTTTGTATTTTTAGTAGAGACGGGGTTTCACCATGTTAGCCAGGATGGTCTCGATCTCCTGACCTTATGATCCGCCCGTCTCGGCCTCCCAAAGTGCTGGAATTACAGGCTTGAGCCACCGCGCCCGGCCCATGAACAATTTTTTAAACTGCATTAATAAGAAAAAACAACAACAACAACAACCAAAAAAAAAAAAAAAACAGTCCAGGCGCGGTGGCTCATACCTGTAATTCCAGCACTTTGGGAGGCCAAGGCTGATGGATCACATGAGGTCAGGAGCTCGAGACCAGTCTGGCCAACATGGTGAAACCCCATCTCTATTAAAAATACAAAAATTAGCCAAGCATGGTAGCAAAGGCCTGTAATCCCAGCTGCTCGGGAGTCTGAGGCAGGAGAATCGCCTGAACCTGGACGTAGAGGTTGCAGTGAGCCGAGATCACGCCACTGCACTCCAGCCTGGGCAACAGAGTAAGACTCTGTCTCAGAAACAAACAAACAAACAAAAACAACACGCCACTACCTACTCCCATGTCACTCAAATTGTGTTGAGGACTCCATTCCAGTGCCATACACATCACTTTCAGATGGAGTATCATGCTGGACGTGAGAATTAAAATTTAAGTTGGGGGAACAAATGAAAATGTAAGCTCAAGCAGGGTTACAATTTGCCGTGGGGGTCAATTTCAGTGTGCAGTCAGTTTATATTCAGCACCACCTGGTGTGCACTGCATACTGTGTAAATTACTGTATTATACTAAACAAACAGACATTGGTTTTTCTTAAACTGTAGCAGGAAAAATGCTTGCTGTGCAGATCCTAGCAGTCCCAAGAGACGGAAATGAAAACTCCATGCCTAAATTTATCCCTTCCTATTTCATCTCTCCCTGTTCAGGCCTTCCTCCCTTCCTCCCCAGGGCTATTTCCTTAATCCTGACCCCATCTGCAAAGTTCCATCCTGTGCCACATCAGAGGATCTCTTTGGGGCACCTGGGCTCAGCAAAACAATATTTCCTTTTTCTCCCACTGGGTATAAAACAGTGCCAACTGAGGCTCTGAGCCTCATTAGATAGATCGGGCAAGATGTCAAGCAAAATGCTGTTTACATGTACACCACAGCTCTTCCCAGAGCACTTGGAATCAGGACCAGGACACCTCCAAAGCCTCTTAAATGTTTTTCCTTTCTTTTCTCCTTATATGGCCTTCATGAAGAGTAACTAATTACAATCTGTAAGCAGTAATCACAGTTCATAAACTGTGAGCACAATATAAATATTTTTCCTGAAAGCCAGGTTAGAAGAAATCCTGTCTAAAATGAGATGTAAAACAACAACAGTTGAATTAAATATTCTAACTGAATTGTCCCCAAGCACTGTCAAAAAGAAGAGTGTAATCTATCTCTGTAATAATGGGCGTATTATAGTAGGATCGTTTTCAGCCCATTTCCCCATCCTGCTGGGCAAGATACAGAAAAGGAGCCAACCAAACAGGGAGAAAATAAACAACAAAAAACCCCCAAATCCCAACAAAAAGAACCCACCAATTATTTTGGATGCCTGGTAAACAGCCTGCACCAGAGGATAAGGCTTTTCTGGCTCTCAACTATGCTTTTTTCTCTTTTCATGTGCCTTGTCCTCCTCCCTTGAAACTGCGGGGTGGGGAGGTCTAAAAATAGTCAATGAATCATGGCAGATAATATTGTGCAGTAGTTACATAAACAGCCAGCCTGGGCGCCTGAGCCTTGGGTCGGAACGGAAAATATCTGGGTCAGGGTTGTCACACTGAATAGGGTCCCCCGGAGCCGGCCTTCGGGAGGCGCGGCCGGGGAGGAGGCCTGGGCCTGCGGGCCGGGAGGTGCAGGGGCGGCCTACGGGAGGGAGCGGAAGCCCCGGGACGGGCGCGGGCAGCGGCGCGAACAGGGCGGGCAAGCTCCACGCTCCCTCCCCATGGCCGGGAGTGGGCCGCGGCGACGGCGGCGGCGCTGACAGGCCCCGGGCGGGGCGGGGCAGGCGGGCCTGGGCGGGGGCCTGGGGCTGAGGGGAAGATGAACGCCCTCCTAGAGCAGAAGGAGCAGCAGGAGAGGCTGCGGGAGGCCGCGGCCTTAGGGGACATTCGGGAGGTGCAGAAACTGGTGGAGAGCGGGGTGGATGTGAACTCCCAAAATGAGGTCAACGGCTGGTAAGTGGGGAGCGGGGGAGGCCTAGGGTCAGGGCAGCCGGTCCGAGGCGTGGGGCAGTCACTCGTGACCTAGGCCCAGAGCTGTCCCCGGACGCCGGGGCTACGGCGAGGCCTGCCACCTCGGGCCTCCGAGATTGTGCCCTCTTGAGGCCAGCCCTGGCCCCCATGCCTCGTGCGGTCAGGAGCGCGTCCTGCCCAAATCCAGGCCCACGTGGTCCACTCGGGGCAGCGCCCGCTGGGACTCTGGTGCCCTACACCCTTCCCCCGCGCCCCCGGCTCACTTGGTCAGAGCGGTGCTGGAGGCTGTGATTCTCAGCGACTAAGCGTTGGAGCTCACCCCAATTCGAGTGTTGAGTTAATTTGCCGTAGGTGCTTCTGGAGAACACATCTTGCAGAGCTAAAAGCATAAGCAACTGATCAAATACGAATTTTATAAACTAGCACGATTTCCTTAGCCAAGACCAGGAAAAAAAAAACAACAACAACACACATTTGCATCACCATTCTGCTTCTCTTTTGTTTCACTGCAACCGAATTGCGGCTGCTGCCTACAGTTGCCTGTTTGAGGGAAGACTCATTTGTTTATCCTATCCAGTGTTTTCTTTCTTTTTCTTTTTTTCTTTTTCTTTCTTTCTTTTCTTTTTTTTTTTTTTTTGAGACAGGACTTGCCCTGTCGCCCAGGTTGGAGTGCAAGGGCACGGTCTCGGCTCACTGCAACTTCTACCTCCCCTGCTCAGGTGACACTCCTGCCACAGCCTCCCAAGTAGCTGGGAATATAGGCGGGCGCTACCACACCTGGCAAATTTTTGTGTGTGTGTGTGGTATTTTTAGTAGAGATGGGGCCAGGTTGGTCTCAAACTCCAGGCCTCAAGTGATCCACCTGCCTCGGCCTCCCAAAGTGCTGGGATTACAGATGTGAGCCTGCCGTACCCGGCCTGTTTTCTTATTACAATTTCAAATACAGAATGTCATCCAAGACTTTAGATGTCTGCCTGCAGATTGAATTCTTCCCAATTAAATAAGGAGTCTTATCTTAAGATGTTGCTGGTGGTCAAAACAAGTTACTGAATGTGACATTATTCCGCCCTCTGTATTTAAAATTTAAAATTTTGATTCAGGTAATGCTTAGCCAGACTATTTTGCTAGCTTAGAGTTGAAGTGAGTTGCACTTTGGGAGGCTGAGGTGGGCAGATGAGGAGGTCAGGAGATCAAGACCATCCGGCCAACATGGTGAAACCCCGTCTCTACTAAAGTACAGAAATTAGCTGGGCATGGGGTGTGCGCCTGTAGTCTCAACTACTTGGGAGGCTGAGGCAGGAGAATCACTTGAACCTGGGAGATGGAGGTTGCAGTGAGCTGAGATTGCACCACTGTACTCCAGCCTGGGCGACAGAGTAAGACTCCACCTCAACAACAACAAAAAAAAGTGAGTTTACATTTTTTTTTTTTAAGTGGAATCATCCATATTGGAACTGAAAGGGGCAATGGAGAGAGGATCAACCCCAGAGAATAACTTGCCCTAGGCCACATAACTATTAATATGATAGTACCAGAACCATGGTTTCCAGACTACCTCAAAAGTCTATCTACCTGGGCCTGGCGCGGTGGCTCACGCCGGTAATCCCAGCACTTTGGGAGGCCGAGGTGGGCAGATCACGAGGTCAGGAGTTCGAGACCATTCTGGCCAACATGGTGAAACCCCGTCTCTACTAAAACTACAAAAATTATCTGGGGGTGGCGGCACGTGCCTGTAATCCCAGCTACTTGGGATGCTTCGGCAGGAGAATCACTTGAACCAGGGAGTCGGAGGGTGCAGTGAGCCAAGATCACACCACTGCACTCCAGCCTGGCGACAGAACGAGACTTTGTCTCAAAAAAAAAAAAAAAAAATTCTGTCTACCTGGCAGGACCTGGTGGCTCACGCCTGTAATCCCAGCACTTTGGAAGGCCAAGGCAGGAGGATCACTGGAGCCCATAAGTTTGAGACCAGCCTGGGCAACATAGCGAGACCCCAGTCTCAAAAAAAGAAATTGTCTACCTAATTTCCCTAAAGAAAGCAGCCTAGATAGCTGACCAGAAAGCCAGGAAACAGAGGATACTACCTTTTTGTTCTGTTTTGTTTACAGGTGTTTGCAAACTTGCTGTTGTGTATGTATCTTTTCTGAGCATTGCTCTGGTTCAAAGCTGTGAATTACCGTTTTGGCACTGGGAGGCGGTGTTGTGTAGAAGGAGCCTGGTCTTTCCTGCAGGGTCTTCTCCATTCCTGCCTAGACGGGACTTTGCCCATTGCTTCATTTTCTACTTGTTCCAGAAGAGTATTGTGAGCCCTTAATGAGATGAAGCATAAAATAAATAGATAACGTTTATCTCGGCTCACTGCAAGCTCCACCTCCTGGGTTCATGCCATTCTCCTGCCTCGGCCTCCCAAGTAGCTGGGACTACAGGCATCTGCCACCACGCCCTGCTAATTTTTTGTATTTTTAGTAGAGATGGGTTTTCACCCTGTTAGCCAGGATGTTCTCCATTCCTGACCTTGTGATCAGCACGCCTCAGCCTGCCAAAGTGCTGGGATTACAGGCGTGAGCCCCTGTGCCTGGCCAGCACAGATGGGGTTCTAAGTGTTTTATGTGTGTTAGCTTGTTCACCACTACCTGGGGACATAGTTACTGTTCTCTCCATTTACAGATGAAGAAACTGAGGCCCAGAAAGAGTAAGTCATTTCCTCACTTTGCGCAGTGCCCCTTCCCAAGGTCATGGGATTGACAGTAACTAGTGGAGCCAGAAAACGAACCTGGTATCTGATTCCAGACCTACCCTCCTAAACACAATGTCTGCCCCATAGTAGGTGTTTAGTAAAGTGAAGCTGAGGTAGCCTGAAGAGCCTTCTTATAGGTTTTGTGTGTTTTTTTTTTTTTTTTTGAGATGGAGTTTCACTCTTGTCACCCAGGCTGGAGTGCAATGCGTGATTTTGGCTCACTGCACCCTCCGCCTCCCGGGTTCAAGCGATTCTCCTGCCTCATCCTCCTGAGTAACTGGGATTACAGGTGTGTGCCACCATGCCTGGCTAATTTTTTGTATTTTTAGTGGAAATGGGGTTTCACCATGTTAGCCAAGCTGGTCTCGAACTCCTGACCTCAGGTGATCCGCCCGCCTTGGCTTCCCAAAGTGCTGGGATTATAGGCGTGAGCCACCGCGCCCGTCCTTTTGTAGATTTAATTGGAGGAATTGTCTAATAGGCCTGTCAAATTCAACATATCCAAGATTGAATTCCAAGTCTCGCCTCATCCCTCTACCACCTCAAGCCTGCTCCTCTGAGTCCTCAGCCTCTCAGGGGTGCTCAGGCCAGAACGCTTGGCACCCTGCTTGCCTCCTGCTTGCCTCCTGTCTTTCACAGCTGACATTCAGTCAGCCAATTCTATGAGCTTCACCTTCAGATACAGTCAGAATCTGACTACTTCTCACTAACCCTACTACTACGCCTCTGGTACACCATTGTTTCTCTCGCCTGGATTATTGCAATAGCTTCCTAACTAGTGTCCTTGCTCCTCAGCTGATATTAAACAGTCTTCTTAACTAACACAGTAGTCAGAGGGATCCTGACTTAAAACATAAGTCAGATCATTTCACTCTTCTCAAAAATGGCTCCTATCTCACTCAGTAAAAGCCTACAGGGTCCTACAATTTCTACTTCCTGTTCCCACATCTTCCCTCCTTACCTCTGTGCTAATCTCATGGGATTTGCCCTTCTGCTTACCTTTTTCCCCTGGCCTCCTTGCTTTCCCTGGAATACCAGATAGTCCTGATTCAAGATCTTTGTGTTTTTTTGTCGTCCCACTCTCTTAAATGCTTTCCCTCTAGATATCACATGGTTTGCTTCCTCACCGCCTTCAGATTTTAGTTTAGATGTCACCTTCTTGGCAAGGCTTTTCCTGGGCCCTCAATTTAAAGTTGCACAACCTCTGGCATTCCCTAATGCCTTTCCTTGCTTTACTATTGCTGTCACACTTCATCACCACCTAGCGTACTGCATGCTTTGCTTATTTATTTGCTGATGTCTGTTTCCTCTTCTGTAAAATGGGGGGAATGTTGACAATAGTATTACCTCATGGGTTTAGAGGATTAAATAAGTTAATACATGTAATGCCTTTAGAACAATGTCCAACATGTGAAGCGTTATACCTGTGTTAGCTATTGTTGTTATTTTCTTATTATGAAGCAATGTGCTGGGTAATGGAAAATAAGGTTACCCTCAAAAAACGTACTCTCTTGCATTGCCAAGCAGAATGGTGACTGCTTTCATTCTTAGTTGATCAGTAACCACAATTTCAGCACCAGTGAGTGATGCCCGGTTGATGAATGACACCCAATACCTCAGGTCTGAAATAGTTTCCAACACTAATAAGATATTCTGACTGCAAATATAAAGCTTAAGGAGTTGAAGTTCAAAGATAGAGTAATCTATCAATTAGATTGATCACTAGTCATTCCCCCACATCAGTTGTAATTCAAGTGTCATGCATACCCCTTGGTTTTAAGGACCAAGGATAATGCTTCATGAAGAACTTGAAAATATTACCTGGCTGCAGGGACTCTGAGTTATGGCTGCCCAGAGCCACACAGCTCTGGACTGTAAATGATGATGACTAAGGCACAGGGCTGTGGGGGCCATGCTATGTTGACTTAACACTGCTTTACATGGGTGGTAGTTTAGCAAGTTGGTTTGTCCCAGAGTCTCTCAGACCCACTGGTAGTAAATTACCTCCTTTACACTCAAGCTTGCCATGAACAAGTGATCTACTACTAGCAAGTGAGCATTTTATTTCCAAAAGGGAGCATCTTTTTCTCATCATGCTTCATTCATTTTTGAGGGCTCACTTATCATTATAATTGCTCACTTTTTAAGCCTGTGCCACAGACATCCACACACAAACACACTCAAGGCTGCAGTTTGCCCAGAATCAAGGATAGATTAGATCCTTCTACTTCAAGCAAGGTCCACCTTATCCTTAGTTTACTCAGTCGGTACATTTTTTTTTTTTTTTGAGACAGAGTCTTGCTGTGTTGCCCAGGCTGGAGTGCAGTGGCGCAATCTTGGCTCACTGCAGCCTTTGCCTCTTGGGTTCAAGCAATTCTCCTGCCTCAGCCTCCCCAGTAGCTGGGATTACAGACATGCACCGTCACGCTAATTTTTGGATTTTTAGTAGAGACGGGGTTTCACCCTGTTGGGCAGGCTGGTGTCAAACTCCTGACCTCAAGTAATCCGCCTGCCTTGGCCTCCCTAAGTGCTGGGATTACAGGTGTGAGCCACCGTGCCTGGCCCATTCAGTAAATATTAACTAAGCATGTATATGTGCCAAGCAAACACTTCCTTGCCTTCAGGGAGCTTGATCAAGACTCTTTTCTCCCAAACTTAACAAGACTCTTACTTTTCCCAAATTAGTAATAATTTTGTCATTGCATCATGAAATACACCTTAAAGGAACCTGGATAATCTAATTCTAATGAACCATAATGTAGAATGTCACTCTGAGACATCAGTGGAATTGCTCCCAGCCAGCCAGACATGCTAACTTTCTGTGAGTTACTAAAGCTAAGCCCAGGGCAAATCAGCTTTTTCCTAGAACCATATAAACTTTCCAGATAATTATACTTCCCAGGTTAGTGAACTAACCTTCACTATTGAACATTTGTTCCAAGCTTCATTTCTGTATTTGGCTATAAGAGCTCTGAAGATATTTATCTCAGTTCAATTAGAGAGTTGGTGAAATAAGACATTTCAAAACACAGGGGCGAGAAGTATTTTCCTTCCGTAATATACATTCAGCTTTGGCACCTAGGGATGGATTTAGTTGCTCTGAATCTTTCATTTCTGTTAAGATGGAGTTTTGCCTGCATGCTAATTATGTTTCTGTATAGTATGAAAATAGTAGCCCTTCAGAGTGTACAGAATTGCTTCCTCTGTGTACAATATTGAGTGATTAGTTTTACTTAAATGAGTCTGATATGTTAGAAGAGCCTGTTCTTGAAGAATTTTGGTTGTTGATATATATTTTTTAAGTACCTCAGGAATTAAAGTATATGTGCAATGCCTTATGTTTACGCAGATGAGGATATGTTTGTAGCCTTCTGGAGAGAACTAAAGAAGCCAACTTTTTAAAAATGGAAATTTGGAAATCCTTTGTGTGTGTGTTAAGGAAAGAAAAGTAAGAAGGAAAAAGAAAGTGAGCAACTGGGATTCAGACAAGAATATCTGCTGTCATAATAATAATTTAAGTGACAGAGTAAGCTGCTGATAGGAGATAGTTATTAGCCTGATAATATTGAATCTTCAGGTGGCATATGAAGTGAGTTTCCATAGTCCCTGAAAAGGAATATAGCAATATAAAAATATGTTTCAGAGACTGAGATGATCTAATGAGCGATACTCATAGAGTATACTCCACGTTACCATTGGAGTTAGCCAGCCAGTGAGCTTACCTCCTGGAGGCTATTGAAATTAAAACTCCTAGGTTAAGTTAGTTTTTCTCAGGAACCAGAAATGAGATTTAAAAACAAAATTTAAGCATATTAAATATTTTGATCATCTTCTTTGTGAAAAGTTGAGATTACCAGCCCGGTTACCTGGTTCTAGCTGAACTCTAACAGGCTTGTGTATACATTATTTACTAATGTTTAGAATCTGAAATCCCAAATCACTTCTCCTCTTTTTCATTCTTTTCTTTGGAACAGGACTTGTTTACACTGGGCATGTAAACGAAACCATGGTCAGGTGGTCTCTTACCTGTTAAAATCAGGAGCTGACAAAGAAATTCTTACCACAAAAGGAGAAATGCCAGTCCAGTTAACATCAAGGAGAGAAATCAGGAAGATTATGGGAGGTGAGTCTGTGTTTGGGGGGAACTTTTGATTTCGTTAGACTCATTGAAGACTTGTGGTATTATTGGCTACATTCTTAATGCTGGTCAAACAACTGTTCTATTTTTTTTCTTTCTTCCTTTTTTTTTTTTTTTGAGACAGAGTTTAGCTCTTGTTGCCCAGGCTGGAGTGCAGTGGCATGATGTCGGCTCACCACAACCTCTGCCTCCCAGGTTCAAGTGATTCTCCTGCGTCAGCCTCCCGAGTAGCTAGGATTACAGGCATGTGCCATCACATCCAGCTAATTTTGTATTTTTATTAGAGACGGGGTTTCACCATGTTGGTCAGGCTGATCTCGAACTCCCGACCTCAGGCGATCCGCCCACCTCGGCCTCCCAAAGTGCTGGGATTGCAGGTGTGAGACACTGCTCCCAGCAACTGTTCTATTTCTAAAAGCAAATTACTATGCCAAGGTAGTAATTCCAGGTTGTTTCTGGGGAGGTCAGCATTGTAAGGTTTTATTTTTTTATTTGTAAAATTTAAGATAATGATGAACATGGTAATCATAAACCTAATGAAATATTCTTTTTTCTTCTGACCTGCAGAGGCAGTAAGCACTGACCAATGTCACATACCAAAAGACACCACTTCCAAAAGACACCTTTTTTTGGTAATTTTGAAAGGACTGTGTAAATGTTCTGTTTTCTTCTTTTTAAGTGGAAGAAGATGATGATGATGATGACAACCTCCCCCAGCTGAAGAAGGAGTCAGAACTGCCCTTTGTTCCCAACTATTTGGCCAACCCAGCCTTCCCTTTTATCTACACACCCACAGCAGAGGATTCAGCCCCGATGCAGAATGGGGGTCCCTCCACACCCCCTGCATCACCCCCTGCAGATGGCTCACCTCCATTGCTTCCCCCTGGGGAACCTCCCCTGTTAGGGGCCTTTCCCCGGGACCACACCTCTTTGGCACTAGTTCAGAATGGTGATGTGTCAGCCCCCTCTGCCATACTCAGAACACCAGAAAGCACAAAACCAGGTCCTGTTTGTCAGCCACCAGTGAGTCAGAGCCGCTCCCTGTTTTCTTCTGTCCCGTCCAAGCCACCAGTGTCTCTGGAGCCTCAAAATGGGGCATATGCAGGACCAGCGCCAGCATTCCAGCCATTTTTCTTCACTGGAGCATTTCCATTTAATATGCAAGGTAACCCCTCATCAGCAAACAGCCTCTGCAACAGGGGAGTTGGTGTCCCGAGAGGTGGGATTTAATGAGGTATTTTGGGTATAATTACAAACTTACAGGAATGTTACATGACTAGTATAAGGAACTCCCTTTACTCAAATTCACAAATTGTTTACCTTTTGCCCTTTTACCCTGATACCGTTCAGTATTCTTTCCATTATATCTTTCCTAAGAACAAGGATATTCTCTTTTATTTGTTTATTTATTTTTGAGACGTAGTTTCACCCTGTCACCCAGGCTGGAGTGCAGTGGTATGATCTTGGCTCACTGCAACCTCCACCTCCCAGGTTCAAGCAATTCTTCTGCCTCAGCCTCCCAAGTAGCTGGGATTACAGGAGCATACCACCACACCTGGCTAATTTTTTTTTTTTTTTTTTTTTAGTAGAGATGGGGTTTCACCATGTTGGCCAGGCTGGTCTCAAACTCCTGACCTTAAGTGATCCGCCTCCCTCAGCCTCCCAAAGTGCTGTGATTATAGGTGTGAATCACCGCACCCAGCCAGGTATTCTCTTATGTAATTACAGTACAAATGACCAAATTTGAGAAATGTAATCTTGAGGTAATGCTGTTCTGTAATCCATAGTCCATGTTTAAATTTTGTCAATTGTCTCAACCAATGCCTTTTATATTCCGTCATCTATTATACGTACTGTCTGTACTATTACAGAAATAGTACTATCTGTACTATTGATACCTATCTGGACTCTCTGTACTCCTCTGCCCCCTGCGCCCTGCCCAGGATCGTATGTTGCCTGTAGTTATCATGTCGTTTTAGTTTCCTTTAATCTGGAATCTTTACCCTTTATCATTTTTGATCTTGATCTTTTTGAAGAGTCCAGGCCAATTATTTTTGTGGGATACGATTTTCAATCATTCTTTCTCTACTTATTAGTTGGTATTTTACTGTAAAGAAGGGCTTTCCCTTCTCTTTCATTAATATCAGTATTGACACATATATCTGTATTTTATTCAGTGGGTTATAATCTGTTACTATCAATTTTCAGTTATTCAGGTTATCCCAGATTTGGCCAGTGGGAGCCCCTTCAAGCTGGTTCTTATGTCCCTTGCAGGTGTCTTCATTGTTCTTGGAGCACTGCCTTACTTTCTGGTGCAGCAAGATGTTCCAGGCTCATAGCATAACTTTTCCTCCTCCCACCCTGGAGTCAGTCATTTCTCCAAGAAGCCCTGGTTCTTTTTAGTGGAGAATGGTATTTAGGACACACAGCAAATTTGCCTCCCACTTGGGCCCACCAAGAATGGTATTTAGACACCAGGATGTGGGCACTAGGTGTCCTCATTGCTACAGGTATATCATTTCTTCTAGGCCTGCTAAGAGGACATAGCCAGGAAAGATATCCATATTTCTCTATCAGTGTATATCTTTTTGAGAGTATTAAAAACCACAAGTTCATCCTGATTCTTCCAAATCCAGTCAAATACCACAGGGTACAGCTAGTCTTACTTTTCCTTTTTTTCCTAGAAGTAACTCTCTCACTTCCTGTTTTTGAGGAGTTACTACTATAGGTGCTAACAGTGACCTGGGGTGCCACAAGGGATTCATATACAGGGAACAAAGCAGAACTGCCAAATGTCCAGGGTGCTTGACTTGGGCTGTCTTGGCAGCCAGGTTCAGAATAAAGGAGCAGATTGCTTAGTTCCAAGACCTGTGAATAATAAGACCCCTTCCTCATGAAGGTGCCACATTCACATCAAGTTATACTTTAGCTTTTATTAGTAGCTTGTCATTTGGCTCTTTTACTGTCTTTTTTGCAAGGAGTTTCATATTTTACAAATACCTTTAGGTCCATAATTGTTCAATCTTTTTAGGGTAACTCACATCCTGCCCATGCCTTCTTTCCAACCTTCTTCCCCCTTCCCCTGTTCATGTATAGTTTGATACCCAAACCTGTTCTTAAGACTTTGCCTCCTTAGCTCCAATGGCAGAAGTAAATTATCCTTCTACACAGCTGGAATGGCTGCCCCTGCCTTGCTCTTACTTTGTGAACCATAGCCTAAAAGTATGGACAACAATGCAGGAAACTGCTCCAGCAGAGCCAGAACTGGGCCTGAGCAAACCCTGCTGGTTACACTTGGTTTTCCCACCAAACAGGTCTGTTTGGCATGATTAAGTGTAACCATCTTCTGGAAAAGATCTTAAATAACAGGGGCTGTGCTGTGCCAGAACTATTCACTAACATTTCTCCTTTTTTTTCTAGAGCTGGTACTCAAGGTGAGAATTCAGAACCCATCTCTTCGAGAAAATGATTTCATTGAAATTGAACTGGACCGACAGGAGCTCACCTACCAAGAGTTGCTCAGAGTGTGTTGCTGCGAGCTGGGTGTTAATCCAGATCAAGTGGAGAAGATCAGAAAGTTACCCAACACTCTGTTAAGAAAGGTAAGAAAAGTCTGTTAAGCATGAATGGCTGCTTTTTGCATTTGGAAAATACCTAGCTCCCTCCTTGGTTATATGAGTTAGTTGAGGAAATAAACAGAGAATAGAAAAGGAGCAAAGAATGATTTTCCAAATGTAATCATTTCCTTCTACTAAGTCTATAGAGACGCTGGCTTTTTTTTTTTTTTTGGCAAGTCAAGTGAAGCAGTGGGGTGGAGAAGGAACAAAGACATCTGTAACTGGTGTTTGGCCAGTTACATTCTTACAAACTAGTTGGAAACACCTTTGCATTCAGATCAGCCAACAGTGGCATTTTTGGAAGTTGATACCAGAGATAATTTTCTGAATTATCATTCACGTGTTCCTATTTTCGGTTTCTTTAGTGATCTGTAAGGATTAACTTAGTACACTACTAGATGTGCCTTCTGTTTTACAAGTGAAGAACCAAGTTCAGTTACAGAGCAAATCCACATAGATGCATGTGTGGTCCTTCATACATCTCTGGGTTTTTGAACATCAGGTTTCTGGCTTCTCAGGGCACCCGGGAAACTGATCTGTGCATTGCCTGTCCCTTTGCATAGCCTCTCCCTTCGCAGTGTGTGCTCATGCTGTCACAGCTGCTGAGCTGTTTTTAAGGGCTTCCACTTTGCAACCCAATCAGCCTGGGGCCTTAGTTGCACTATCACTGACTTAGCCTGCCACAGGGATTTTTTTTTTTTCTTCCAAGTTTTGAAATGAGACAAGATACTGGTATCAATACAGTGCACCAAACATATGGAGACAAGTGGCTCCTGTTAATCTGTTTAACATATTTTTGTTTTAGGACAAGGATGTTGCTCGACTCCAAGATTTCCAGGAGCTGGAACTGGTTCTGATGATAAGTGAAAATAATTTTCTGTTCAGAAATGCTGCATCCACACTGACTGAAAGGCCTTGTTATAACAGGAGAGCTTCAAAACTGACTTACTAATGCAGCAGGGACTTTTATCACTGAGTATTATGACAGTGTGCGTCACCTCTGGGCCAAGGACAAGCCATTGATCTAAATGCCTCGGATGCCCGGGAGGGCCTCTGGTGCCACTGCGTAGTATATACTAACATCATTCTGCCAAGGTAGGAAGCCCCTGACCCCCAAGCAGCGGTGCCACTCTTCCAAGCCTCTTGGTGCACAATAAACCTATTGCTTGAAGCTTTGAACAGCTGAGAAGTGGTCTGGAGAGGCAGAAGCTGAAGGTTCTGTATCCAGTGTGTTTTATGTTCAGAATGTAAGAGAGTTGTCTAAGCAGAAGCTGAGAGAGAGCGGAGCCTATTTCTAGCCACTCCTGTTGACAGTGCACCTGAAGGGCCAGGATGTGTTTTTCTTGGTGTTGCATGCTCACAACTCTCCTGACATTGGGAACTTATGAGGGAGGAAGACTGGGGAAAGCACAGATACTGGACAGATGGATTCTAGTGTGATTTGTGACTGTGAGGTTTCCTATAACATATTTATAAATGTTACTCAGGTTAAAAGTATTTAAGAATACAGTTACCTAATTGTAAATATGCTGTTAACCAAAAGAGCTTTCCCTCCCTCACTTTTTCCTTTGTAAACACTCATGACTGCTTCTCTGTTTCTCGAGTCATCTCTGCATTGACTCCCCTTCGTGGTCACTAGAGGGCTCTCTGATGCCTTCTAAAAGAGCAACTGCTTTTTTACAATGCCCCCCACCCCCACCCCCACCCCTCCCATAGAGACAGAGTCTCACTATGTGGCCCAGGCTCGTCTCAAACTTCTGGCCTCAAGTGATCCTCCCGTCCTTGGCCTCCCAAAGTGCTGGGATTACAGGTGTGAGCCACTGCACCCAGCCCACTTTTTTTACTCTGAAGTGATTCCAGTCATCTGTGTGTGTAACTGCATCCTATGAGAAGAGCACAAATATTGCTGTTCCATGTTCTCCACTTTCATTTTCCACTACAAATGAAAAGCAATTTTTGAGACTGAATCTGTTGCTATTTTAAAGGTTATTGTGGGAAACTGAGCTAAAGGAGTTAGCATCTTTATTTTTGTATCAAAGATAAAGGTTATTTTGAAACTATTAGGATTTTTACACAATTCTGAAATCTGTTGCTTTTGTAAACAAATTGTTTGATCTTAGTGATCCCCTTACTACTACCACCAATTCACTTCACAAAGTCAGTTATGAGTTGACCAGACTTTGTTCTGAAAAACAGAAACAAAACACCTGATTAAACTCTTGAGTATGGCATAGGAATTTTTTAAAAGAATGCATTCAAGGATTCTTTTCCTTTCCTTCAGTGTCATTAATGTTAAAAGAGCAGCCACTGTTTTGTTGAAACAAACAGCTAAACTTCAGAAATAAGAACTAGCACACTTAGACAAACAGGAGAGCAGGGGTTTGAAGCCAGCTGTGGAAGAGCATCCCTGCTGTCTTAAGAAGCTTTTTCCCCATAGTGCCTATAGTTTCCAAAGAAACTCAACTTCCTAACTGTGTTAACTTAATTTTATTAGAACACTACAGTTGAGTGAGAACGTGCAGAAGATGTCAACGGAAGAGAATGTTGTGCTAAGATAATGGCCTCCTGCTGCTGCCTAAATGCTGAAATGAGGTTGAGATGTTTTTCAAGGCTAACTTCACGGAATCACTCTGTTTAGTGACTTAATTGTATCCCACCAATTACTGCTGGTGACTTACTCACCCTTGTACAGTGTTTGCATAGCAGAGTGAAGTTTACTTATTACCCTCTTTCTCTTCAGTGCTTTAAAGAAGAAACCTTCCTTGTGTGTGTTTTTTTTGTTTTTTGTTTTTTGTTTGTTTGAGACGGAATCTCGCTTTGTTGCCCAGGCTGAAGTGCAGTGGCATAATCTCAGCTCATTAAAACCTCCGCCTCCCGGGTTCAAGCGATTCTCCTGCCTGAGCCTCCCAAGTAGCTGGGATTGCAAGCATGTGCCACCATGCCTGGCTAATTTCTGTATTTTAGTAGAGACAAGGTTTCACCATGTTGGCCAGGCCAGTCTCGGACTCCTGGCCTCAAGTGATCCACCTGCCTTGGCCTCCCAAAGTGCTCTGATTACAGGTGTGAGCCAGGGCGCCCAGCCCCTCCCTTGTGTTTCAACCAATCGGAAGTGAATTTAACTAGATGTAGTAACCTTTTTTTTCTTTGCTTCTAAAAAAGTTACAGTTTACTGATAAAGTTAAGTCTGGTTCTATCCTAGATGAAATAAATTCAATATTAATTCATGTCTAAGTTACTTGGGTTAAAACACTTTCAGCCACCCAGATTAATTAAAGTGGAGCAGTGAAGGCCCCTGGCTGGGAGATGGCCTCCAGAGGAGCAGCTGCAGGGCATGTTCTAGGCTTAGCGACAGAGGCAAGCAAGGGACTGGTGTCTCCGGTGAGAGGTGGGTTTGATGTGTCTCTGCCCTATGCTGGTCTCTCTTCTCCTTTATAAAATCCTCTGTGGTCAACTGACTCCTGCGTATCGCAGTAGAATAAGACTGCACAGTTGCTGGTAGGTGAGTTTAAAGTCTTAATCTATGCATTCAGAGAAATATTTTTATATGCTTTGTGTAATTTATAACAAGGATTTTTTTTTTAGCTTTGTTAACTGTGAATTCACCCCTCCTCCCCCACTGCATATTTAAAGCATGTGTTCACAGTGTGTAAACATTCACTGAAGATTTTTTCTTTGTGCATTGCTGACTGTTCAAACATAACAAGTATTATTAAAATTAAATATTAACTGACCGACCTATACGCCTTCGTTTTGGCTTCCTAAACAGCACTATAGTTCTAATCATAGGGGGTTCAAATTGTTGGACAGTCCCAGAGACCAGGCGCTCTGGAGGAAGATTAGAAGGGCCCTCTCCTCCACCTGAGCCTCCTCCACATCCCGCTCATACATCCCGCTCATATCCTGTCAGTAGCACCTGGGGACGGATATTTTGTGCGGTGTCTTTCCTTCCAGTTCACAGCAGTCGGCTTCATTTCCCTGGAGTAGCTGAGCCAGTTAGATGGAGGTCATCCCTTATTAACCACATTTTTTGATTATCCTATTTACTTTACCCAACTGAGCCTCTCCTTTGGGTTGTCAGCACCTGTCAGGGCCTCAATGAGCTCAGAAGCAAATCCCAAGACAGGAGAGGAAACACAGCCTTACACTTCCAGATCTTTAGCTGAGAATGATGCTGAATGAGTCTGCTTTTCTGTTGGTTCAGGCCAGCTAGCACCTCACAAAGCAGACGTCAAGCCAAATTGGCCTAATAAATCAGAGAGCATAGCAGAGACCTTTTCTTAGCACCACGGAGAGGCAGAATAATTTGGGCATTTGTGCTTTCATACTTGCTTTATCACAGGGATGGAAGTCATCTTCCATATACTCATAAACATCCTGGGCAGAAACAGCCTGCCAAAAAAATGCGATTAACCTTTAACAAATGGTCCTGCAGTACAAGCTGACCCAGAGCATATAGAAAAAACCAATCAGAGGATCCACCTCCATCTGTATCTACTGCAAACCATTTAGGGTTGGGGAGAAAACCACCATCACCCACACCCACTCACATCCTACCAAGACAAAGTTAGGGGAAATGAGAGCGAGACAAGAGACCAGAACACTTAGGAACAAGGAGAAGAGATCCATTCCAAATAGAAGGCCTGTGCCAGGCGGACTCTGACCTACAGAAAAGGAACTCTTTGTTGGCTTGCTCAAGAAAACAAATTTAATTCACCCCTCACATCTTGTCTGCCAACCTGGGACTGTGGGTGGCTTCTCTCTGGGCAGGAGGTGGCCTCTCAGCTTCTTTGTGCTCACACATTCAGCTTTGGCTGGACTGAGGAAAATGAATGACTTGGAGGCCTCACCGGTTATAAGCAAGGAAGTAAAGCATCATGTACTTCTTAGTCCCTAGAGAAACAGGCGTAGAGGGCTGAGGGATGACATGAACGTGGAGGTGTTCAGAGCAGCTTTCCCGAGAGGCCCCAGGTCAGATTTCAGGGCCTTTCTCACCTTTTACAATATCTGCACAGCAGAGCAGGAACTACTGGCAATTACCCAGGGAATTTTGGCCGTGAAGGCAATATTTGAAGCCAAGAGCTCTTGGGTCTGAAGTTCAGGTAACTACAACCATGTACATGTGTAGAAAATCTTCCTCTTGGCCTCCTGCAAAGATCCTAATCCCCAAACCTTGTGAACAAGCACAAAAAGACTAGTGTGTATATATTGTTGACCATGTCGTTTTATTCATCAGTACTCCATTTTTAATGGATTCAGGCAGCAGTCCCCAGAGGACAGGACGGAATTCCTAGGGGTGGCCTGGCCCAGCCACAGTCTTCTATTCCAGGAGGAAAAAGCTTTTTATTAAAAAACAGAAACTAAACTTTAGAAAATATGAAAAATCAGAGGGAGAACAGAGGTCATTTCATGAAATCGTTATTTGAAAACAGTGTAGTGTGCAAATAATACTCGTTTGGGAATCAGGAGACTGGGGACTAGTCTAACTGTCTCAAACTAGCTGTGACCTTAGGCATGTCATTTACCTCTTAGGGCTCGTTTCGTCATCTAAAGCATTCAGCACAGTTACTCTGTGAGGCTTTACAGGTGCAAAATCTTAAGGTGCCCCCAATGTTTGCCATCAAGTCCATTCTGTGGACATATTTGGTGTCATTTCCTTCCTGATGAAAACCAGGAAAGGCCAGGAGGAAATCCCAGGAATATATTTTAGGCAAGTCCAGCATCTCTGGCCATCCCGTAGAAGATGCCTCTAGCTGCAATGAGGTTGGCTGGAGAATCAAATTCAGCTACTACTCCTTTGTCCAGGACCAGGACCCTAGTCAAAAAAGAGAGAAGTGGTCAGGTTTCCATCAGCCCTGACCTGGTCACATCGTCTAATCCTGCTCTTCTGGGTACTTGCTCAGGCCCACAGTGACATGCCAACCCACCCAGCACAGCCGCCGCACCACATGTGCACGCTTGCAAGGCCGGTTATTTTAGCCATTCTGTTAGTTCTGGCAAGTGAAGCGGTTTCTGGGATCAAACACCAGGTCCTATTCATCTCTGCTAGTTGGGGCTCTGAAAACCTTCCCTAATGAGCCCTTCCCCTTGCCGGGGTCACAGGACTTCAGCAGGCTGTGCGCAGGGAGCCACGGGCCTGTGCGCTGGGCTCTGTGCACATCCATCTGCTTTGTGTCGGCTCAGAAAAGCACACAGCAGGAAACCAGCTGCAGCAAGGCTGACACTGGAATCTGGGCCTTGGGCTGCAAATCTGGCGGCGGCGGCGGCAGCGGCGGCTGCTGCTGCTGCTGCTGCTGCTGCTCGGTGGGTCTCCAGCTCACACACAAATAGCCAGGCCTGGGCCCGGGGTTAGAATCTCCCACCAACCACTCACCGGGTGCACCTGGTACAAGGCCAGTGGGCTGGCTCCACCAGGGTATGGCAGGAGGGGAAAGGGCTCTCCCCAGCCTGGAGAAGTGCTCCTCCATGGGAGGGGGCTGACTGCATTCTGATTCTCAGCCTACTGGGCTCTCCCACATGTGTCCTGAGAAGGACTGTGTCTGTGACATCACTGCCTGGCCACTGCCCCCCAATCCCAACCCCAATCCAAAATCAAGGTCTTCAGTGGCTTTTGATTGCTCTTGGGTAAGGACTGAATGCTCTTCCATGGTCCTCAAAGTGCAGCACAGTGCGGCCTGTTCTCCACCCCCATCTTGGTTCTACTGCCTCCCTCCCATGCACTCCAGCCTCCGGTACCCTCCTGCCTTGGGGCGTGTGTTGTATCCTTTGCCTGCAATTTTCAGCTCGCTCCCTACCTTGTTGCCTCACCTCCATCCTCCAACTCATTCTTTCAGGCTTGGCTGGTGCATCCCTTCCTTAGAGGAGAAAGTGCACTGGCCACCCTGTGTGGATAGCCTTTTTCTGGCCTGCACACACAGGCCTTTGCTTCCTTCCTGTGGGTCCTATTTACACGTCATTATTTGATTAATTTCTGCTTGTTCCACTAGAATGAATGAACTCCCAACCTCCAAGGTCGCTCCAAGCTCCCCACCCTAGGGCTGCTGGTGAATGAAACAGTTTTGGTTAGGCCTGGGAACAGGTCCTCTGAGGCCAGCCCTGTCCCTCCTCCAAACCCAGGGCTCAGCACTTGCTGCCCACCCTCCCTTCTTCCAGTGGGGTCCTAAATGGGAGTAGCGGGTAAGGGTAGGAGAGGGATGGAACAGACAGAGGGTAGCATCAGGCATTCTCAGCTTGGCTCCCAAGACACTGCTGGCTACATGGGGGCACTTCCAAGAGAGACAAGATCTGACCCATTGCCCTGTCCATGGCACCCTCCCCACCCCACCATCCTGCAAGTGTTTCTTGAGTAAATGAAGGCCTGTTGGGTTATTCCCACTATACTCCTTCAAAAGAAACTTCTCTGAGCCTCCTGCCTCCTCTTCCCTTCTAGTTTCTAGGGAGCGCAGCCTGCCAGGCCAGGGCCAGTTCACTCCCGTGAGGCTTCTGAGTCACCCAGCCCTCTCTCCTCAACCTCCAGCACCACACCTTGACATCTGGCACAGTGAGGGAGTGGTCTGCCTCTCCAAGGAAGCCACAAGCTTCTGAGGGCATGGCCCCTTCCCTCATCCTTGGAGGGCCTAGTGCAAGAATTAGAGCAAGGGGCTGGGGAGGACACTGTCATTTCTCAGGATCACCTGCAGTTTAAATACCTTTCATTGACTTTTGGTTTTTTTGAGACAGAGTCTGGCTCTGCACCCAGGCTAGAGTGCAGTGGCGTAACCTCTGCCTTCTGGGTTCAAGTGATTCTCCTGCCTCACCCTCCTGAGCAGCTGGGACTACAGGTCCCTGCCACGATGTGAGGCTAATGTTTGTAGTTTTAGTAGAGATGGGGTTTCACCATGTTGACCTGGCTGGTCTTGAACTTATGACCGCAAATGATCCGCCTGCCTCGGCCTCCCAAAGGGCTGGGTTTACAGATGTGAGCCACTGTGCCCAGACTTCATTGACTACGACAATCCCACGAAGCATCATTTTCATTTGAAACAGGCTCAGAAAGGTTTTGCAAATTGCCCAGGGTCACACAGCAGCCTGAGACTCTGAACCCTCTGGCTCAGACACAGTGCTCTCCCCACAAGGCTCAGCTCCTCATGGTGCTGTCAGGGTCCAGCTGCTACCTGAGCTGCTGCTTATCTGCAACCAGAGTGGCTGTGAGACACCAATGAGGTGAGGGACATGCAGGCACTCTGCCAGCAGGTTTCTCAGGAAGTGATGAGACTCAGCATGAAGCCTCCAGTTCCCTTTACATCGCCTCACGGAGGAGGCAGGATGCAAGTGGCCTGCGCACAAATGCAGTGCCTGTGGAGCCCAGTGTGCCCTTCCCCATGTGTTAGAAAATGTTATTGTTGGTGCTGGGCATGGTGACTCACACCTGTAATCCCAGCACTTTGGCAAGTGGATCACTTGCAGTCAGCAGTTCGAGACCAGCTTGGCCAACATGGTGAAACCATCTCTACTAAAAATACAAAAATTAGCCGGCTGTGGTGGTGCATGCCTGAGGTTGCAGTGAGCCACTGCACTCCAGCCTAGGCAATAGAGCAAAACTCTGTCTCAAAAAAAAAAAAAAAAAAGAAGAAGAAAAATAAATGAAAATGTCATTGTATACCCCACCCCTGAGCCCAGGCCACCCCACTCTGGTCTGCCCCTTATCTAGATCTCGGGAAACTCTGCTCTGCCCACCATGCCCTAGCAATCCCAGGAACATTCCCTTGTTCGATAATCCTAATCTGCCCTGCCCACTCCTGATGCCCCAGGTGGCCCCACCAGTTCCCCATTGCTCAGGTTTCCATGTCCCACCTGGTGTAGTCCATGATCGTGTTAAGCCGGTGTGCGATGGTCAAGATAGTGCAGGTATCAAACTGGGTGCGGATGGTAGCCTGGATGAGGTTGTCAGTCTCGAGGTCGATGGCAGCTGTGGCCTCGTCTAAAACTAGGATGCGGCTCTTGCGGAGCAGGGCTCGGGCCAGGCACACGAGCTGCCTCTGGCCCACGCTGGGAGTAGAGAAGGTAGGCATTTCCGGCTAGGGGCCTCCCACCTGCCTCCAGGCCTCATTCCCAGACCTGTTTCACTCCTCAGCAGCCCAGGACTGGTTTTCTGTCTGACTTTTCCCATTTCTGCCACAGCCCAGCCCTCTGGAACGGAGCAGAGTTCTGGACACCATTGGGATAATGAGGGGCTTGGGGAACGAGCCAGTGCTAAAAGGCATTGTGAAATCCCTGGTCTGCTCTTGGCACCCTTGGCCTCCTCTCTCGGTGCTTTCTTCCCCATCCTTGCTTTTCAACTAGTGTCGTGATGTTTCTCTGCTTCACTCTATCAGTCATTTACACCTTAGTAAGAACATGCTTGCATGGCTCTTCTCGGATATTTGCAAATAGGCCACATGATGCCATCTTGCTGAGCCTAATATCACACAATTCAGGCAGTCACCTCCCACCCCATAGGGGATACAGACCAGGGCTCTGCTTCAGGGACAAGAAAAGGGCAGGGCAGCGGAAGACCCGGGGACTCTTTGTGTCTGGTCACTGAGGAGGTAAAGGAGGGGCAGGACACACGCCTTCAGCCTCCTGCCGTGGAAGCCAGAGCCAGCAGACAAAATGAGGCTGTGTTCCCAACCACAGAGGCCGCAGCATCCGCACATCCAAGGACAAATACCTCAGCCCTTCCCAAAGGCGTGAGTCACCACAGCCGGAGTAAAGTCCAGCCTCTTTCCCTGGCCCATTCCCGCAACTAATGAAGGTTTTGGCAGTAGAATGAGCCGCCGGATAGAACTCAGGGCTGATTTATGGTGGAACTGGCACAGGACACAGGTTATACTTAAAGTGGCTACAAGCTCAGTGAGGGAGGAGGGGAGCTGCTTTCTGTCTCTGATCCTGGCATGTGTCAGGGTGGGGCATGCTCTGGGGGAAATGTTAAGAGCAAGCAGGTGAGAAGAACGGATCAAGCAAGAGATAGTCATGGGGCACAGGGTCTGGAGAAACCATGTTTGTCCACCAGCCACCCCCACGTGGTTATGTAAGTGAGAGCCAGTTACGATGCCCATTTAGTCTTAAGGGCTGCCTGGGTGGCAAGGGAGTCCCACCAGTTGTCCAGGTGAGGGACGTGACTGATACAGCAAGGAAAGGTTTGGGACAGAGCCAGAGTCCCCGCTCTGCCTCTTACCAGCTGAGCTGCTGCGGGGAAATCATTTCAAACTGTGGAGCCTCGTTTCTGGCCCACAGGACCACAGTAAAGATTAAAGGAGAAAATGGAGGCCAGAGTGCTTTCAATATTGTTCAGTGCTGGGCAAATGTAAAGTTCTGTTTATTTTTTTCTTGAGACCAAGTCTTGCTCGGTCGCCTAGACCAGAGTGCAGTGGCAAGATCTTGGCTCACTGCAACCTTTGCCTCCAAGGTTCAAGCGATTCTCCTGCCTCGGCGTCTCAAATAGCTGGTGCCCACCACCACACCTAGCTAATTTCTGTGTGTTTAGTAGAGAC
Source organism: Papio anubis (assembly GCF_008728515.1). Lineage (NCBI taxonomy): Eukaryota > Metazoa > Chordata > Mammalia > Primates > Cercopithecidae > Papio > Papio anubis. Next base: position 42,002,430 of record NC_044992.1, read on the forward strand.
AGGGTTTCACCATGTTGGCCAGGCTGGTCTTGAACTCCTGCCCTCAAGTGATCCGCCTGCCTTGGCCTCCCAAAGTGCTGGGATTACAGGCGTGAGCCACTGTGCCTGGCCTTGGTTTAGTTTTTGAGGTCTGGGGAGGCTGCATGAGTATGGACTGAATATAAAAATGAAAATAGGGAGGAGGAGGAGGAGAAGAGGGAGGGAAGGGAGGAGGGGAAGAGCTGACATTTCACAGGAGCGCATCCAAGCGAAGCGCTTTTCCTGTCATCACACTGACCCTAACACTGCTCTGTCCAGATGGTAGCCACTGGCCCCATGTGGCTATTAGCACTTGAAATGTGACTAGTCCAAATTGAGACATTCTGTAAATGTGAAATACACACTGGATTTCAAACTTGTATGAAAAAAACGCAAAATATTTCTAATACTTTTATATCAATAATGTGTTGAAATAATAATATTTTAGAGATACTGGGCTAAATATAGTATTATAGTTTATTTCACTTGTTTTTCCTTTTTAAAAAGTGTGGCTATGAGAAAAAAACAATAGTTACGTATGCATGGCTTGCATTGTTTTTATTGGGCAGCATAATGCAGAGGTATGGACTGTTATTATCTGCCTTTTAGAGTGAAAGAAAAGCAGGCACAGAGAGGTTAAGCAACTTGCCCCAAATCACACAGCTAGCACAGGTATAGGTATCTCCAACCTTTAGACTCAGTAAGAGGTGACTACTGGCCCCTCCGATGCATAGCCCAGTGGCTGAGGACATAAAATCTGGGGCTGTAAGAAAGCTCTGGAGGGAAAAGGGCTTCTTCTCACCTGCTCCATGGGTTCCATCCAGAACCATGCTCCCCAGCCCAAGCACAGCCTCGACAACCTCACTGAACTGGTTCTCCCAGAGCTGGTTCAAATCCCAGACCTGCCTTCTCCCAGCTGTGCAACTTAGGTTTACCATCTCTGAGCCTCAGTTTCCTGATCGGTGAAGTGGGATCACGGACCACCGCTGGGGCTTGTGTGAGGAGTCGGCGGGACAATACACCGTGCCGGGCACACAGAATATGCTCAATACAAAAGGACAGCCCTGTGTACATCCTGGCTGGCCTCATCTCTGTGTCATTGGTGTCAGGTTTCCCAGCATCTGCCAGGGTTCCCCGGGGAGGGCTGCAGTTCCTGACCTCTCCACTCCCAGCGTTTACCTGAGATTCTCCCCGCCCTCAGAGCACTGGAAGTCCAGGCCTGCCGGCTGGGAGCTCACAAACGTGTGCAGGTGGGACAGCTCCAAGGCCTGCCAAATGTCTTCCTCTGAGTATCTGCCAAAGGGGTCCAGGTTCATGCGCAGGGTCCCCGAGAACAGGATGGGGTCCTGGGGATACAACGTGGCCTCAGAGGCAGGCAGCTTAGGCACTATAAGGAGCCATGGGCCCCAGGTCCAGGGAGGAAGAGAGGGATTAAGGTGGCAGCACTCCTACTCTGTCCCTAGCTCCCCAGAGGAGACAATGGCCAAAGAGATAGAAAATTGCCTGTGGGGGAGTGATAAACCTCAGCTTTGCCAATCACGAAGACCTCTGCTGAGGCGGGAACCAGATCCACTAATCTGACTCCAGAGTGTCCACTCGGCATAAAAAAAACATCCCAGAGAAGACAGAAAAAGTGAAATGTAATTAGAGCTGGTAAAGAGACCGGGACAGAGTCTCAGGGGATGGGGTTCTTGGAGGGGTCCTTCCCCATGTGCTGGCCCAGGAGGTCAAAGGACAGGGCCTGACTGGGCAGAGCAAGTCTGAGCTTTCCAGATCTGGGGGTGGCTCATTGGTGGCTCTGCTCTGTGCTGTCTGTCCCTCCCCACCTGCTGAAGCCTCTGATACTGGGGTCCCAGTCTCCATCCTCAAGCTACAGAACAGGGTGGGGCCTGCCTCCAGGGCCGTTGGTGAGTGTGGCCAGTCCATGCCAGGCTCGTACCTGCGGGATGATGGTCAGCTGAGAGCGCAGGTCATGGAGGCCGATGTCTGCCACATTGAGGCCGTCGATGAGGATTTCACCCTTTGCCGCCTCCAGGATGCGGAACAGGCAGAGGGTCATGGAGGACTTGCCAGCCCCAGTGCGGCCCACAATCCCCACCTGGACGGGAAGGAAAAGGGCTCTCAGGGGGAAGCTGAGAGGTCACAGGCGCATCTCCAGGACTCCCCTGGAGGTCGAACAAACATCTGACTGGAGCACTTGCTCTCTCAAAAGACCCAAGCTCCCCACAAGGGCTGTGGCCATGTCCACAGGCACGAACACACATGCAGGTCTGCCCATCACACACGTACCTTCTCGCCACCGTGCACTTGCAGACTCAGGTCTCTCAGCACCAGATCTAGGCCTGGCCGGTAGCGCACAGAATAATTCCGGAACTCCACCTCCCCACGTGGGGGCCAACCTTTGGGAGGGCGGCTGCCTTCCACCACCCAGGGTGCCTGGCAGGAGGGGCAGATGGGGTTGCATTACCTCCTGCCCAGTGCAGCCCTCTCTCACCTTTCAGTCTCTCTTCCCCAAGACCCCTCAATCCTCCCCCACTATGGTCCCTGGGAGGGTCCTTGGCACCCCTATAGCTCAGCCTTGTGTTCAATGACCCCTTTATCCCTCTAACTTTATTCTCCACAAATCTACTCCAACACTCCCCTGTCCTTCCCCTCCCAGTCTCCCTGCTTGCCTGTGTTCCTTTTTCAATTTTTGAGAGACAGGGTCTCAATCATGGTTCATTGCAGCCTTGAACTCCTGGGTTCCAGTGATTCTCCTCCCTCAGCCTCCCTAGTAGCTAGGACTACAACAGGCACATGCCACCATGCCTGGCTAACTTGTTTTGTTCTGTGACAAGTCCTTATTCTGTCACTCAGGCTGGAGTGCAGTGGTGCGATCACAGCTCACTGCAACCTTGACTTCCTGGGCTCAAGCCATCCTCCTGCCTCAGCCTCCTGAGTAGCTAGGACTACAGGCCTGTGTCAGCATACCTGGCTAATGTTTTAAAGAGAAACGCTGAAGAGACTGTGTCTTGCTGTGTTGACCAGACTGGTCTCGAACTCCTAGCCTCCAGGGATCCTCCTGCCTAGGAGGATTCCCAAAGTCCTGGGAATACAGGTGTGAGCCACTGTGCCACACCTTATATTCCTTGAAGTGCCCTCCCTGCCTGCCCTAACTCCCCCTCTTATTACCTTTACCCATTCATTGTTACAGGGTGGCAGCCCAGTGCCAGGCAGTGGGGATACAATGGTATCCCCATTGAAACAGTCCTCACCTTCATGAGACTTACGTTCTAGTAGAGGGAGGCATATAATCAACAAACAGATAAGCAAATCTATACAATGTAAGAAGTGATGAGTGCTAGGGCCCAAGAAGTGCTTAGTGTTGCTGCTTTATCCAAGGTGGTCAGGGAAGGCTTCCTGGAGGAGGCAAAGACTGTAGTAAAGACCTGAAGGAGGTGAGGGAAGAAGCCAAGTGGATATCAGGAGGGAGGGCATGCCGGGCAGAGGAAACAGCAGGCATAAATGGCTCTAGGTGTGTTCTGGAGCACAGCAGCAAAGGCGAGAGGTAAGAGGCTGAGGCAGTGGTGGCCCCATCATGTAGGGCCTTGCAGGCCATTGTAAGCACTATGTTTTTTTTTTTGTTTTTTTTTTTTTTTTTTTTTTTTTAACTCTGATTAAGATGCAAAGCCATTAGAGGGCTGTACACAGAGAATGACGTGATCTGATTATTTTTTTTTTTTTTTTTTTTTTTTTTAAATCTCTTGGCTGCTACAAGCAGAATAGACTAGCAGGGCATAAGATGATGGTGGCTTTGAGATAGGACTGGCTACATAACTTGGGAGGCCCAGTGCAAAATGAAAACCTGAGGCTTCTTGTTGAAGAATGATGGAGAATGTCAAGGCGCTGACGGCAGAGCATTACTCTAAACGCGCAGCTCTTCTGGGAATGGAGACCCTGCGACTGCTCAGGCTATGTTCCCGTGGAGCCAGCCCTGCTTCGAGGCAGGTTCTCCTCGTGGCCAGAGGTGAAAAAGCAGAGCAGCAGGCGCAGACTGGTCTCGCGAGGAGGCACTGGAGAAGAGAACGGGCCGTGGGGTGGAGGGCAGACATGTATAGGATACAGAGACAGGAGCACGGGTATCCCTGCAGTAACGGGGCTGCTAGACATGAAGCGGGGGAACTGGAAGCTCCCAGAGAGTGAGGGGTGAAGGGCTGGAGGGTGATGCCTGGGGAAGCCAGGCTGGGGTCAGGCAGGCGGACTGGCAGGTGCAATGCAGGCCACAGAATCCACAAGGACTCCAAGAAGAAGGGAGAGGTCATTTTATTGGGACGTTGCTAAGAGGTTGAATTAGATGAGAACAGAAAAGCATCCCCTGGATTTGGAACCAGGAAGGTCACTGGAGGAGCTGTCTCTGTGGAGCGAGGGCCAGAAAGAGGACTGCAGGAGGCAGATGAGATCAAGGCTGATGAGGAAGTGGATGGAGCTTGTGGAGACCATACTTTAAACCATGCTTCACGACAGAGGAGAACAGAGAAATGGGGCAGTGGAGTGCAGGGGGGAGGGTTTGCGTGTGTGTCTGGAATGGAAGATGCGATGGAATATTTTTGCATGTGGATGGGAAGCGTCCAACAGAGGGAGCAAGAATGACGGGAGATGGAGGGTGGGACTGAGGAAGCCAGGTCCTTAAGCAGCCATGGGAAGAAATGGAGGGGCTGGACTTTGAAACAGGAAGGGATGATTCCTGCTAAAAGTGAAAAGAAGACGACAGTGAAGGAGACACAGGCGGATTTAAAGACCGAGCGGCAGGAAGGTTGAGGGAGTTCACATCTTAGAACCTACTTTTTCATGGAGGTGTCAGGAAAGGTCGACGGCTGAGCAGGAAGGAGATGTGGGGTTTGAGGACAGAGATTATTCAAAAGATGTTTTTCTGAACGTGAGAACACGGGCTTCTTGGGGAAGCAAAGTAGGAACATGCAGCCGTGGTGTGTGGTTATATACTTGTCAACTCAGTGATTTTTCTCCTGCAAGGCTTTTTTTTTTTTTTTTTTAGACAGAGTCTCACTCTTGTCATCCAGGCTGGGGTGTAGTGGTGCAATCTTGGCTCACTGCAACCTCCACCGCCTGGGTTCAAGTGATTCTCCTGCCTCAGACTCCCAAGTAGCTGGGAATACAGGTATGTACCACCACGCCTGGCTATTTTTTTGTATTTTTAGTAGAGATGGGGTTTCACCATGTTGGCCAGTCTGGTTTTGAACTCCTGACCTCAAGTGATCCATCCGCCTTGGCCTCCCCAAGTGCTGGGATTACAGGCATGAGCCACTGCACCTGGTCTCCTGCAAGGTTTTAAGTGCTCGGTGCAGGCTTGAAGAAGGCAGATTGGTGGGCTCAGCGGGGGTGGGGTTTTGGAGGTGAGTACAACTGAGAGAGAAGGGTGAGGCAGGTGAGAGCATTTGTGTTGGTGGAGCATAGACTCTAGGCTGGCCGGGGAGGGAGGTGAAGGCAGAGAAGCTGATGGACAGAAACACAAAGGGGGGTCATGGGATTGGGGATCCCAGTGAAGGCAGACTGCTGTGACAGAGGGGGACTTGGAACATGAGAACAAGGAGGGATAGGAGCGTGGGCCAAAGTTGGGATACTTGACACCGATGCTACAGCTTCTGGGCATGAAGAGGTCTGAGGTGTGACCATGAGAGGGGGCGGTGGAGAAAAGTCTGGAACCCCTAGTAGGGGACAACTCCTTTTCCCCAACAAAGGGCATGCTGCCCCACCTCCACTTTGCCCAGGCTGGTCTGTTTGACTGGAATGCTCACCTTCCCACTGCCCACCCCACCATCTTACCTAGTCTATCAAGGCCTGTCCATCCTTCTCATCTAAGCTCATCTGCCCTGGTCACCCTAGCCGAAGGATCTCCCTCATCTGCCCACTCCGGGTGCACCACACCAGAGCTCTGGTCATCCATTGCAAAGCCCTGCAATAGGTCTTACCCCTCCCACCAAATCAGAATCACCTGAGGGCAAACACCGTCTTGCTCAACTCTGATCTCTCTGCACCCCCTAGCACAGAGCGGTGGTTGATGCTCAGTAAGGAGTGAATGGATAAATGAATGAAGAGTCGCATACACAGCTGGCCCTGAGGTTTAGGGAGGGAAGGCCACCAAGCTTTCTTCCCCAGCTACTTCAGATTCCCCCTGTCCCAGGCTCATCCCAGTACCCACCTCTGTCTCTGTCTTGGAGTACTCCTTGACCCTCTCCACAGCCACGATGTTAGACTCCAAATCTGACATCATTCGTATCATCCAATTCAGAGCAAATGTCACCTGGCCAAAGAGACCGGGTTATAGGTGTGGTGATCTCCCCTCCCCACCACAATGGCTTTGGGAGGAGTTCAGACTCCTGGATCATGTGCCCATCAGTGGGATCCTAGCCCATGGATGACAGTGCAGAATTAACCAAGGACCACCTCGTCTGCTGCTTCTCAAACTTTAATATGTATAAGACTTCCCAGAGAATCTCGTTAAAATGCAACGCCGGATTCCATAGTCTGAGGTGGGACTTGGGACCTGAGATTCTTCATTTCTAACAAGCACCCAGAGAACGCTGATGCAACTGGCCCATGGGCCACACTTTGCGTACCAAGGAGTCTTGATCAAAATGCAGAGTCCTGAGCCCCATCCTAGATCTACTGAATCAAAATGTACATTTTAACAAGTTGATTCATATGCACACTGACGCTTGTGAAAACTGACCTTTCTGGATTGCTTTTTGTTTGCCAGCGCGTTCAAGATTTGAGCCACCTGAGGTATTAACAATGTGATCTGCTTTGCAAAAATTCCATTTGCATTTAGGTGACTCTTTGACAGTACAAGCTGGCATCAGGATGACCTGCCTGACCTGCAACCCAGGCTTCAGTCACCTTGTCTGTGTACTTTCTCTGCAAGCATGTGAATGTGAGGGGTATGCCAGCCCTACACTGTCCTGACCTGTCACATGAGCCTACAACTTGCCCAGAGACAAGACAAACTCTGTTTGTCCTTTGGGGCTAAGCTCCAAGATCATTTCTACAACACCCCAAAGCAAGAAAACTCCTCTGCACTTTTTTTTTTTTTTTTTCTCTTGAGATGGAGTCTCGCTCTGTCACCCAGGCTGGAGTACAGTGGCATGATCTTGGCTCACTGCAACCTCTGCCTCCCAGGTTCAAGCGATTCTCCTGCCTCAGCCTCCTGAGTAGCTGGGATTACAGATGCCTGCCACCATGGCTGGCTAATTTTTGTATTTAAGTAAAGATGAGGTTTCACCATGTTGGCCAGGCTGGTCTGGAACTCCTGGCCTCAGGTGATCCACCCATCTCAGCCTCCCAAAGTGCTGGGATTACAGGTGTGAGTCACTGCGGCCAGTCGCCGTTCTGGGCTTTTAAAACCTTTTGTTTCTCCAGCCACAAAGACCTGCTTAGCCTGAAGCACGATGGCCTGCTGCTGGGGGTCTCTCCAGCTGGCGTGTGAGGTGTCAGGCAAGGTCGACGGCTGAGCAGGAGGGAGATGTGGGGTTTGAGGACAGAGATTATTCAAAAGAATTATTTCTGAATGTGAGAACATGGGCTTCTTGGGGAAGGAAAGTAGGAACATCCAGCTGTTGTGTGTGGTTATAAACTTGTCAACTCAGTGATTTTTTTTTCTTTTTTCTTTTTTTTTTTTCTCACACAGTCCCTGAGAGCAGACCCTGTGGCTGGTGCCCATACTGAGCAGGGAGGGGCATTCGGGAGATGCCTGGAACACCTGTGTGGTATCTGTCCCACTGGTGGCCCTGCCATGGGGTCCAGGTCATTCATACCTGCAAGGAGTAGGACACGGAAAGGCCCACCAGCCCCGGGTTCAGGCTGCTCCTCCCAATGACAGCAAATAGTGCAGCAAAGAGCACCACACAGTTCCCCACAAACTCCACTCCGACGCTCAGCCACCTGTGAGGGATCAGATGAGGAGGAAATGGGGCAGGGGCAGGGAGGGGCCAGTTTTCTGCTTAGAGGAAAGGAGGGACAAGGACGCTGAACACCAGAGAGCCTGCTGGGAATTCCTGGAGGAGCAGGGAGTGAGGGAGGCGGCTTCTGACCGGTTGGAGATGATGTAGGGGTAGCAGCTTTTCTGGTTGGCATCCACCTTAGTATCACTGATGGCCTCAAAGTCCCGGCTGCGGTTGTAGGCCCGGATGACACTGGCACCAGTCACTGTCTCCGAAAAGTGGGAGTAGATAGGTGAGCGGCTGACTGATTCCAGCCGCTTCAGTTGCCGTGATGTGGCTACATAGAAGCGCTGATGGAGGGAGAAGGAGTTTGGGGTCAGGGCCATGGAACCCCCAACTCAGTCCTGCCTGTCTCTGAACTCATCCATTTTCAGATGAGTCCTCCCAGCCAGCCTCACTCCCACCACGAGACATCACTGTCTTCCCCCACTTCCAAGGACCCAAGACTTGCGGCCTTGATGTGTCATTCACGCCTTCCCTCTGACTGTCTCTGCTTCAACCCCACAACAACACTGCTCTGCCTCCAGTTTCCATCCTCTCCTCCGTGGCCTATAGTCCTGTATATCAAGGACTATACAGGGTGTCTATCTGATCCTCCCCTAGCCCAGCACAGAGCACAGCCTACAGCATGGTCGCTGTACCCAGGTGTTGAGCATCTGTCCCTGGCAACTGACTAATTCATTACAGAACAGGAGTTCAGTGTCTGCAAAGGCCTTTTACAGTAGCTGTATCACCTCATCTATGTTAAACACATGCATACACGTATGTTTAGATATGTGTAAAAGGAAGGAAAGGATAACGTGTCCCAAACTGTTGACAATGTTTCATCAAAAAAAAACAGCCAACAGGAAGGCCAGGCATGGTGGCTCCCACCTGTAATCCCAACACTTCGCGAGGCTGAGGCGGGTGGATTCACTTGAGGTCAGGAGTTCAAGACTAGCCTGGCCAACATAAAAAAACTCCATCTCTACTAAAACTACAAAAATTAGCTGGGCGTGGTGGTGCGTGCCTGTAATCCCAGCTACTTGGGAGGCTGAAACAGGAGAATTGCTTGAACCTGGGAGGCGGAGATTGCAGTGAGCCGAGATTGTGCAGCTGCACTCCAGCCTGAGCGACAGAGCGAGACTCCATCTCAAAAAAAAGAAAAAAAAAAAGCCAACAGGAAAGTCCCAGTGCCAGCTACAATGTATAACTATTTCATTTTATTCTCTCACCAGCTCCATGAGGAAGGTCTATGAGTCATTCTATTTTACAGGTGAGGCAAATGAGTTTCAAAGAGGTTAAGTAATGGCTCCCCTAACATAAATGTTAAGCAATGACTGCCCCTAACAAAACCCTGTAATGCTGGTGGCCTGAAGCGTCCCAACCCTGTTGCCCCCGCCCATGTGGATGCCCCGCCCCACACCAGCACCACACCCACACTGGAATCACGCCCACCCCACACCTGCACCAAAGTGTAGAGCACAGCCAAGGGCAGGATGACCACAGTAAAGAGCGGCGTGCTGGCCACGATGACCACAAGAGTGGAGATGGCATTGAAGAAGGAATTGAGCAGCATGAGGATGACAGGGGCCAGAAGTTCATCAATGATGTAGATGTCCTTGGAGAAGCGGTTCAGGATGCGGCCTGAGGGTGTGGTGTCAAAGAAGGACTGTGGCGAGCGTATCTTGTTGTGCAGCAGTGCCTGGTGCAACACACGGGCAGCCTGGATGCCACCCGCTGCCATGGCCATGGCTGACAGCATCACTAGGAGCCCTGTTGGAGAAGGCAGAGGGCACTGGCTCACCTGGACTATTGAGCGGGCACGAAGGGGTAGAATCAGAGACATGGGTTGACCAGAGTGGGTTAGGGGGGCTTGGATGCAAGGGCATGGTTTGGGGCGCCTGGCAGCCCAGAGAAGAAGGGATATTGGAGCCCCTTCTGGACACTCCTGCAGGCTCACCTTGCAGAATTCCTAAGGCGGCATAGACGCCCAGCCTCAGGGAAGTGTTGTTCTGTCTATTGTCCACCATGGCATCATTCGTCCAGGCACTGAGCCACACATTGGCTCCAATGGCAGCCGCACTTTGGCCCACATACAGGAGACAAATGGCCAGTGTGGTACAGAGCCCCACAGCCTTGGCATAATCCCGGAACACACTCAGCTCCACCTATAGGGAGCAGCCATGGCAGTCAGGGATAGGAGACTCCATAAACCCTGGGGCTGCTGGGGCCTGCCTGTCCATCCCCTCCAGCCCCTCTTGCCCCACCGACTCACAGTGCCAATCTCTGCTTTCTCCTTCTGGGTCAGTACCCCATCTGCCTTCGCCTCTGTCACCCGCACCTTCTCTGATGGACCCAGGCGCCTCCGGGGTGCAGGCTGACCCTGTCCCTCCCCATCCGATGACAGGGCACTCAGCTGTCTGTGGAGGCAGCTGGTCAGGCCCAGGGAGGGGGCCTCAGGCACCCCCCAGGACAGAGGCTGGGAGTGTCAGGGAGAAACCTGTACCCCACCTGGCAGGGCTTGGGGAGCCCCGATACAGCCTCCTGGAGGGCTGGGGGCTCTCAGGAGCTCACCTCATAAACTGCTTCTGGACCGCATAGGTGACTGGATCACTGTCTGTCAGATCCGTGTGGTTGCTGAGTGTGTCTTCAATCAGCAGTGCCTCATTATCCTCCGCACCTTCCAGCGCTGCAGTGGGGTTGGAGGAAGGAGAGAGTTCAGCTAGTTCTCCCTGCACGCCCCTGGCATCTCCCATTCCCCACTCTAATGAAAGGGGCTCAATGGACAAGCATGAAAATAAAATGAGGGGGATTGAAAGGGCAACAAGAAAGACTTGGGTTAGGCAACAAGAAAAACTTCTCTTCACAAATTATGGAGAAAGGGACTCAAATACAAGGGTTAGGAACTTGGGCTCTGGAGTCAGACTGGCTGAGCTTAAAACCCACGTCCTTGGCTGGGTGTGGTGGTTCACGCCTCTAATCCCAGCACTTGAGGAGGCTGAGGCAGGCAGCTCACGAGGTCAGGAGATTCAGACCAGCCTGGCCAACATGGTGAAACCCTGTCTCTACTAAAATTACAAAAATTAGCCAGGTGTGGTGGTGGGTGCCTGTAATCCCAGCTATTTAGGAAGCTGAGGCAGGAGAATGGCGTGAACCCGGGAGGCAAAGGTTGCAGTGAACCAAGATCGCACCACTGCACTCCAGCCTGGGCAACAGAGTGGGGGGAAAAAAAAAGGGGGGGGGGAAAAAAAAAAGTCTGCATGACTGTAGGCTGTAGGCTTAAAAGAAAATGTGTCTAGTGTGTGAGCAAGAGGCACAGCACTTGGTGAATGTTCAAGGCACGTTGGCTGTACATATACCCATGTGCAAGAAAGCCCAGGAAAGGTCTGTGAGCCAATCCAGAATTGGGGGCTGCGGAACTAGGTCTGGGCAACAAGGAGCCAGGGGCGTGTTGTGAGCCAGAGACTTCAACAAGCTCCATGAGGACTGTAATTTTTTTTGTTAGCTCACTGCTATATCTTAGTGTCTGGAACAGTGCCTGGATATAGTGATTGTCCAATAAATTTTGGTTGATAAATAAATGGCTGTGCCAAGCACTTGCAGACTTGCCAAACTATTTATCCATGAAGCAGCCTTGCTACACAAGCTGGGCCTGGGCCCTCCTATGCTTTCAACAGATGGAAAACAGGCTCTGAGATCGGGCAAGGTGGCTCACACCTGTAATCCCAGCACTTTGAGAGGCCAAGGCGGGCAGATCACGAGGTCAAGAAATCAAGACCATCCTGGCCAACATGGTGAAACCCTGCCTCTATTAAAAATACAAAAATTAGCCAGGTGTGGTGGCGCATGCCTGTAGTCCCAGCTACTTGGGAGCCTGAGGCAGGAGAATCACTTGAACCTGGGAGGCAGAGGTTGCAATGAGCTGAGATTGCGCCACGGCACTTCAGCCTGGGTGACAGAGTGAGACTCCGTCTCAAAAAAAAAAAAAAAAAAAGAAAGAAAAAGAAAAAGAAAAAGAAAGAAAGAAAACAGGCTTTGAGACCGGAGCTGAGGATCTGAGTTCCCACAGTTAGGGTGGAGGAGGCAGTGGGACTCGACTATGTCTAGTCTACTTTCCCTCTGGTGAGTGTCACACACATGGCCCAAGTTTCCCAGAACCTGCCTGGCACGACACTAGGCCAGTCTAGACACACTCAGAGACCCCAGACAGAAGGGATGCTGGGAAGGCACAGGAATCAGAGAGCCCAGGACAGCAGATACCGATCCAGCTGTCCTCCAGGTGCTGGTCCTCATCGGGGGCGTAGTTGTGGAGAAAGTTGGCAAAGGAGCCATTGCGCTGCAGCAGGGCTGGGTAGGGGCCCATCTCAGACACCTGTCCATCAGCTAGCACGATGATGAAGTCTGTCTGGGGCAGGAAGCTAATGCCGTGCGTCACCAGCACTCGCGTCTGGGGAGAAGGCAGCAGGCTGTCACCCCTACCACCGTCGCACACACCCCCAGCACAGGCACGGAGCCACAGAGTGAGTGTGAGGTGTGCCCATGTGCCAGGGAGCTTGGACAAGCACATGGGTGACTCACCTTGTGCTCGCCACAGGCTGCTGAGAACCTCGCAGGTGGGGGAGTTGTCCCCACAGGTTTCTCCTGATGCCCAACCCACATGCCCACTTCTCGCACCTCCTCCCGACACCTCCAGGTCGCATCCAAACCCCTCAGCGTCTCACCAGCTCTCTCTTCGGGCCTCAGATCTCACCTTTTAACCCCCTTAGCCTCCAGCAGGCCTCACCTTGCCTGCCAGCACACCTTCTGGCCCGATGACGTGGTCAAAGATGTGCTTGGCCACATGAGAGTCCACCGCGGACAGTGGGTCATCCAGCAAGAAAATATCGGCATCACTGTACACAGCTCGAGCCAGACTGACCCGCTGCCGCTGGCCCCCAGACAGGTTAATGCCCTGGAGGGAGGCGAGGGGTGGGAAAAATGGGGTCAGACAGGCACAGGGAGACAATGGCCTGTGCACTGTTATTTGGGATGGCAGATTTTTTTGTTTGTTGTTCGTTTTCTGAGATGGAGTCTCACTCTGTCGCCCAGGCTGGAGTGCAGTGGTGTGATCTTGGCTCACTGCAACCTCTGCCTCTCGAGTTTGAGCAATTCTTACGCCTCAGCCTCCCGAGTAGCTAGGATTGATTGCAGGACCACCATGCCTGGCTACTGACTAAAATGTTTTATTTTTTATAGAGACAGAATCTCCGTATGTTGCTCAGGCTAGCCTCGAGCTCCTGAGCTCAAGCAATCGGCCCACCTCAGCCTCCCAAAGTAAAGTGCTGGGATTACAGGTGTGAGCCACTGTGCCTGGCCAGAACAGCAGACTTCTGAATCTGTATTTCACATGGGGCCTAGTCTGTCCCTGCAATGTGTGAGGGACAGAGGTAAAGGGTAAGTCCTCCTGGGGTAGGTGAGGCCATTCTGCTCCATTGGTCACCATCCTGACCAGCTTGGTGTTCTGCCCAACCCATCTATGGATGAATGGACACACAAATGTGTGTATATGTGTGTGTGTGTGTGTGTATATATATATATATACATATATATATAAAATGAAATATCATTCAGTCTTACTTGGAGAGAAATTCTGACACACATGCTACAACATGGCTATGCCTTGAGGACATTACGCTAAGTGAAATAAGCCCATCACCAAAAGACAAATGCTGGATGATTCCACTTACGTGAAGTAGCTAGGTGATATGGCTGAAATATTTGTTCCTTCCAAAGTTCATGTTGAAACTTAGCCCCCCAGTGTGGCAGGATTGAAGGGAAGCATTTACCAGGTGATTAGGTCATGAAAACAGAGCCCTCATGAATGGTTGATCCATTATGGATTAATAGGTTGATGTGTGAATGGGTTACTGGGGGAATGGGACTGGTGGCTTTATAAGAAAGGAAGAGAAACCTGAGGCCGAGCGTGGTGGCTCATGCCTGTAATCCCAGCAATTTGGGAGGTTGAGGTGGGTGGATCATTTGAAGTCAGGAGTGCGAGACCAGCATGGACAACATGGTGAAACCCGTCTCTACTAAAAATACAAAAATTAATCGGGCTGTAGTTGCACTCACCTGTAATCCCAGCTATTCGGGGGGCTGAGGCAGGAGAATTGTTTGAACCCAGGAGGCAGAGGTTCCAGTGAGCCAAGATCACGCTCTGCACTCCAGTCTACAGTCTGGGCAACAGAGTGAGGCCTTGTCTCAAAAAAAAAAAAAAAAAAGAAAGAAAGAAAGGAAGGAAGAGAGACCTGAGCTAGCATGCTTGGTCCCCTTGCCATGGGATGCTCTGTGTGGCCTTGGGACTCTGCAGATGCCCCGCTAACAAGAGGCCCTCTCCAGAGGCAGCCCCTGGACCGTGGACTCCTCAGTCTCCATAACTGCACAAAATACATTTCTTTTCTTTATAAATTACCTAGTTTCAGGCATTCTCTTATAAGCAATAGAAAATGGACTAAGATACTAAATAGTCAAATTCCTAGGAACAGAAAATAGAATGGTGGTTACTGGGGCTAGAGGCAGTGGGGAATGAGGAGTTGCCTAGTAGATGCAGTTTTAGTTTTGCAAGATGAAAGGGTTCTGGAGATTGGTTGCACAGCACTGTAAATATACTTAACACTGTTGAACTGCATGCTGAAAAATGATTAAGTTGTTTTTTGTTTTTTTGTTTTTTCTGAGACAGAGTCTCGCTCTGTCACCCCGGCTCGAATGCAGTGATACAATCAATCTCAGTTCACTGCAACCTCTGCCTCCTGGGCTTACGCAATTCTCCTGCCTCAGCCTCCTGAGTAGCTGGGACTACAGGCACGTGCCATCACACTTGGCTAATTTTTTTGTATTTCTAGTAGAGATAGGGTTTTATCATGTTAGCCAGGCTGGCCTTGAACTCCTGACCTCAAATGATACACCCGCCTCAGCCTCCCAGAGTACTGGGAGCCACCATGCCTGGCAAGATGATATATTTTATGTTATGTGTGTTTTACCACAGTTAAAAATAATTAAAAAGCAAAGCCCCAAACTTTCCCCAATGTTCCACGTTTTTTAGAGTAAAGGCCAAAATCTTAACCAAGGTAATCAGGGTTCTGCCTCTCCTTATCTTTTCCCTCCATTTCCCAACCCCTAGTCATGCCAGAGAACTCCAAGATCCCACATAGGGTTCCGTGGCCCCAGACAGAGCTTCCTGGCTCCTGACGAGGCTCACTCGGTCTCTTTGCTGAGTTCTCCGATTCTCAGTGAGGATTTCCCAAGCTACCTCAATAATTTAACCCTGCGGGCATTCCTGTATTCTTTCCCTGCTTTATTTTTCCCACTGAACATTTATCTAACATATTATATATTGTACTTATTTATCTTTCTTATTATCTCTTCCTGCCACAAGAATGTGAGCTATATGAAGGTAGAGATTTTAGCCTGGTATTTTAGTATTCACTACTGTATACTATTTCCCAGAATAGAGTGGGTGCTTAATAAATATATGGTGAATGAATGAATAGATAAATGATAAGCAACTCATCCTCAGTTGTTAAAATTGAGCTCAAAAATGATGCTCAAGGCTGGGCATGGTGTTCATACCTGTAATTCCAGTACTTTGAGAGGCTGAGGCAGGGGAATCACTTGAAGCCAGGAGTTCAAGACCAGACCGGCCATCATGGCAAAACCCCGTCTCTACTAAAAATACAAAAATTAGCCAAGTGTGGGGGTGCACACCTGTAATCCCAGCTACTCGGGTGGCTGAGACATGAGAATTGCTTGAACCCGGGAGGTGGAGGTTGCAGTGAGCCATGATCGCACCACTGCACTCCAGCCTGGGTGACAGAGCAAGGCTCTGTCTAGAAAAAAAAAAAGTGATGCTCAGCCAGGTGCAGCAGCTTATGCCTGTAATCCCAGTACTCTGGCAGGCCAAGGTGGAAGGATCTCCTGAGCCCAGGAGTTCAAGGCCAGCCTGGGCGACATGGCAAGATGCTGTCTCTAAAAAAAAAAATTAAAATTTAGCTGGGTATGGTGGCATGTGCCTGTGGTCCCAGCTACTCGGGAGGCTGAGGCTAAAGGATCGCTGGAGCCCAGGAGTTCCAAGCTGCAGCGTGCCATGATCTCACCACAGCATCCATCCTGGGTAACAGAGTGAGGCCTTATCTCAGAAAGGAAAAAAAAAAGTGATGCTCTTCCTTATGTAGGCTCCCTGCTGCGCCCTCTCTGTACCCTGCACAGGCCTTCAGCCTGGCTCCTAGAATATTCAGTAGCCCCTACTTGTTCACTAAACAGATTTGCTAATAGATCTGTTTCCTCAGTGCCTGGCACAGAGTTGGGTATAACGTTACACCAGTGTGTGAATGAAGGGATGAATATATGGACCTGGGCTAGGTTGAGGCAGGCAGCTCTATGGACTAGCCCCTTAGGGATAGAAGAAGACTCCGTACCTTCTCTCCAATCTCTGTCTGGTCCCCACCAGGCAGCATCTCCAGGTCAGCTAGCAAGGCACAGGCCTCCAGAGCCTGCTGGTAGCGCTTGGGGTTCAGGGCTTGGCCGAAAAGCACATTTTCCTGAAGAGTGCAGTTCTGGATCCATGCCTGCTGGGGCACGTAGGCCACAGAGCCCTGGCCACAGGAGAAATTTACCTCGGGGCTTGCCCAAGGCCTGGCTGAGCCCCACACCCTGCCCAGGAGCCCCTGCCTCTCTCACCTTCATGTGCACTTTGCCTTCTAGCTTCTCCATCTCTCCCAGCAGGGCAGACACCAGGGAGGACTTCCCACAGCCCACAGGCCCCACCACGGCCACCAGTGCCCCTTTTGGGACCTGGATGTCTAGGCTGGGGGCAAGGACCCCAGGAGTCCAGTTAGAGGCAGGGATCAGGATTTTGGTCTCCAACCCTCCACCTGGAGAACCAAGCCCTCCTCCCTTCCAGACACCACCCTGGCAAGCTGAAGCTCTTCCTGCATTCTTGGTCAAAGGCTTTGCAGGGTGCTGCTATTGATCTGAACTTCCGGCCCACTGTGGGCAGCTGGGAAGGTAGTGGGAGAAGCTGGTACCTGTGCAGGGTGGGGGGCAGGTCCTGGGCCCAGGTGAAGGTGCCACTGTGTATGGTGATGGCATAGCCTGAGAGGACCAAGGTGGGCAGGATCAGGGAGGGAGCCCAAGGGATGGGGTAGCCGGCAGGGAGGCTGGGGGGCAGGGGAAAGGAGGACAGGGGATGAGCCTGGGCCATGGGGAAGGGATCCTTGGGAGAAGGGAGGAAGAAAGGGATGTGGGGAGCCCTGTGGGGAAGGGCAGAGGAGAGCAGAGAACCCAGAAAAGGGAGAAGGAGGTCACAGAGTCAAAGCAGATGTGAAGAGAGGAAGAAGAAAAGGGGTCAGGAGAGAACAATGGAAAAGCTTGAAACAGAGGTTTTTCTGGGGTTAGGACTGAGGCAGGCAGCCCAGGCAGGGGCTCTCTAGACCTGGGGAGATGGTCTTTCTTTCCACACACTGGGGGTCCAGTTCATCTTGAGTCAGGAATTGCTGGATCCGTTTCAGAGACACACTGGCCTGCAGGAGGATGTGAGTCAGCCCTGGAGATTGTACTTTCGCAACCCCCAACCCCTACCCGCACCCCGTCCCCAGCGTCCTGGGCTAGGCAGGACCCCCTGAGGGCCCAGACGCTAGCACTGGCGTCCCTCCCACAACTGAGTCTTCCACGGCTCCCACTGCCCAAAGAGAAAGTCCAGGCTGGTAACAGGAGGCTATCTACAGAACTCAGGTTTCTAGAGACCTGACCTGACCACCTGTGACTCCAATTGACCCCTGACCTTAATGACCTCATTCAACCTTGAATAGCTCTTCATAATGCTAGCGACCTTCCCTGAATCCAGTAACTCCCCCTGATTATCCCTTGCCCTAAATGACCCTTCCCTGACCCCAACAACCTGTTCCAACTCCAGAAGAGCCCCCAGCCCTCCCCAGGGTTACCTGAGTCAGGTTGCTGATTAACTGGGGCAGCATGTTGAGGGGAAGTCTTAAGATATCAAACAAGGACACAGACACGAAGGCCTTCTCGGCGTCCAGCACATTGTTTGGGTCCACATACACGTACACCCAGAGGGTGATTAGGGTCACCTGAGCAGCACGGGGGTGGTGTCAGGGTGGAGTCCACTGAGCCCCGGCCATGCCTGGGCACCTAGAACCCTAGAGGCAGGGGCCCAGCCCAGTGCCGAGCCTCACCAGGAAGGGGGTGCACATCCAGGTGAAGGTGGATATGGCGTGGAGGTAGGCCGCCGTGCGCAGCAGCTGGAGCTCACCCTGCCTGATGCCCTCCACCTGCTTCAGGAAGCTGGGTTCCCAGGCGTACAGCTTCAGCACCTTGATGCCATTCAGGATCTCACTCATCAGCTTGATGCGCGAGTCCTTCAATTTCATTTGCTTTACCTGTGCGGGCAGAAAGAGTGGCAGTGGCACACCTGCTCCCTACCCTGACCTCCTGCCCACAGGGTCCTACCTTCCGTCCAATCTTATCCATTGCAGCCATTCCACGCTGCCCACTATTCCTTCTCACACCTCCTTGCTGGGCCTGTGCTGTGCCTTGGCCTGGAATGCATGGCCACTGCCTCCCCGTGTCCTCTGCCTGACGAGATCCAGCTCCACCCTCAGTGCCACTGCACTGGCCTCCCCAGGCAGCATCCTCTGTCCCCTGCCCTGGGTTTCTTCTCCTACTTCTTCTTTTTCTTCTTCTTCTTATTGCTATTACTGTTTATTTTAGAGATGGTGTCTCACTGTGTTGCCCAGGCTGGACTGCAGCAGTACTATCATAGCTCACTGCAGCCTCAAACTCCTGGGCTCCTTTGATCCTCCTGTCTCAGCTTCCTGAGTAGCTGGAACTACAGGCATGAACCACCATGCCCAGCTAATTTTTAAATTTTTTTGTAGAGACAAGGTCTCACTATGTTGCCCATGCTGGTTTCAAACTTCTGGCCTCATGTGATCCTCCCACCTTGGCCTCCCCAAGTGCTGGGATTACAGGTGTGAGCCACCACACCTGGTCCCCTTCCCTGGGTTTCTAAAGCACATTGCACTTTCCTTTTGTTCCATAACCATTCCTTTACATATGTTTCTCTAATCAGACTGTGAACTTCCTGAGGGGATGGGCTGTTTATTTCTCTTTGTTCTCCGAGACCTTAGCCCAAGGTGTGGCACACCAGATTAATGTATTCATTCAACCCCCATTTATGGAGTGCCTACTATGTGCCAGGCCATGGGCTACATGTGGAATTTGTCACAGTGAATTCAGACAAGGCCCCTGCCATCATACAGGTGATGGTCTGATGGGGGAGGCATACAATAAGCAATGGTCTGAATAAATGCTTAATTATTAATCATTATGTGTGTTCTGATGGGAAATCACAGGATCCTGTAAGAAAGTAATGAGGTGGTGGCAGGGAAACTACCTTAGACTGAGACTGGGCAGTCAGGGTGGGCCTCTGGAGGGAGTTACTTTTTTTTTTTTTTGAGATGGAGGTTCGCTCTCGTTGCCCAGGCTGGAGTGCAATGGCACGATCTAGGCTCACTGCAACCTCCGCCTCCCGGGTTCAAGGGATTCTCCTGCCTCAGACTCCAGAGTAGCTGGGATTACAGGCATGTGCCACCACACCCGGCTAATTTTGTATTTTTAGTAGAAACAGGATTTCTCCATGTTGGTCTGGCTGGTCTCAATCTCTCAACCTCAGGTGATCCACCTGCCTCGGCCCCCCAAAGCTCTGGGATTACAGGCATGAGTCACTGTGCCCAGCCGAGGAAGTGACTTTAATGACGAAAGGTAAGGGAAGGAAAGGAGTTAGGCAGGCAAGGAGGGGGATGACAAGCATTCCAGGCAGAGGGAACAGTATACGTGGTGGCCCCTAGAGGTACCCTGAGCTTGGTGCTGTGGAGAAAAGAAAGAAGGCCAGACTGGCTGGAACTTGGCCATTCCCCAGGGGGTGAGGACTTGCAAGGTAGGCAGAAGCCCTGCTGGGTATTCTTAGGGAGTTTGTCATTTTTCCTATGGGCAGTGGGAAGCTACTAGACTTCAATAGGCCAGGTAGGATGGCTCATACCTGTAATCCCAGCACTTTGGGAGGTTAAGATTAACGGATCACCTGAGGTCAGGAGTTTGAGACCAGCCTGGCCAACATGGTGAAACCCCATCTCTACTTAAAAAAAAAAAAAAAAAATGAGCCGGGTGGCATGTGCCCGTAGTCCCAGCTACTAGGGAGGCTGAGGCGGGAGGATCACTTGAACCCGGGAGGCAGAGGTTGCAGTGAGCCGGGATCATGCCACTGCATTCCAGCCTGGGTGACCAAGAGAGACTCTGTCTCAAAAAAAAGACAAAATATACTTTAATAAATGTTTGCAAATAGTGGACTGAGTGACTGGCTATTCATGATTAGCACAGTGCAGTGGGAAAACTCATCATTAGACCAGGATACTCAGGTTCAAGTCCCAGCCCTGCCTGATTCTGGACTGCCATTATTTCTCTAAGTGCTGGTTCTTCTGCTACAAAATGAGAATGTCAGTAAAACCCTCTGAGAGTTGTGAGGGAAGAGCAAGCTATGGTTTCTGCAAGTGGCTAGTAGCCATCCATACTCAGGAAGCAAGGTAGCTGGGAGGCCCCAAGGTTAGTGGACACCTTCCCCCAGGGAAGGTGCCCCAGGCCAGCCAGGTGCCCCAGGCAGGAGCATGCACCCCGGACAGCACCTACCTGGAAGGCACGCATCTTCACAGCCACAGCTCCGTTGAGTGGAATCAGTAAGACCATGAGAGCAACTCCAGCCAGGACAGAGGGACCTAGGTTCTGAGGAGACACCGGTGGCTAGATGAGACACATAGGGACAGATTACCAAAGTCTACAGAGAGAACCCAACAGACAAACAGAGGCCTGTTGACTTGAAATGTGTAGATGGGCAGGAAGCAAAAGATGGCGGTTGGCCAAACAGAAATTCAGAATGACCACAACATTTGTAGAAGCAGCCAGCCATTAGAGAACGACGACAGGGATAGACAGTAGACATAGAAGGGTGTCCAGACACACAGAAGGCAAATATAGACGATGACAGCCAGAGTCACACCCACCTCCCTCCAAGTCTTTCTTTCCTCCCTGGCTTCTGCGGGAAGGAGAGTAACAGATGTTGGGAAGATTCCGTTGCAGACATCAGCATCCTCGAAGTCCTATTCTTCCATCCCCACCAATGCCTAGGGAAGCTCTTGTGTCAATTCTTTTTTTTTTTTTTTTTTTTGGGACAGAGTCTTGCTCTGTCACCCAGGCTAGAGTGCAGTGGCATGATCTCAGCTCACTGCAACCTCTGCCTCCCGGGTTCAAGCGATTCTCCTGCCTCAGCCTCCTGAGTAGCTGTGACTACAGGCACCCACCACCGCATCTGGCTAATTTTTGTATTTTTAGTAGAGACGGGGTTTCACCATCCTGGCCAGGCTGGTCTTAAACTCCTGACCTTGTGATCCACCTGTCTTGGCCTCCCAAAATGCTGGGATTACAGGCATGAGCCACCGTGCCTGGCCAGCTCTTGTGTCAATTTTATATCCCCTCTGCTAACCCAGAGTAACCCTCTTTCTTTCTTTTTTTGTTTTTTGTTTGTTTGTTTGTTTGTTTTCTTTCTTTTTAGATGCAAGGTCTTGCTATGTTGCCCAAGCTGGAGTGCGGTGGCTATTCGCAGGCACAATTGTGGCGCACTGCAGCCAGAACTCTTGGGCTCAAGTGATCCTCCTGCCTCAGCCGTCTGAGTAGCTGGGCCTACAAGCATGTGCCATGCGCCCAGTTCCAGAATAATCTTCTCTTGCCACTTCGGCAGCAAGGTCAGAGGAAGTGGGCAGAGGTCAGGGTTGGAGAGTTACCTGCCAGAGGAAGTAGATCGCCAGGATGATCTGCAGGGGTGCTGACCACAGCAGGTTGAGGAAGGGGGCAAGGTCCATGAAGCGCTGGGCATCCACTGACATGAGGTTGACAATTTCCCCCACGGTGGACGCACGTTTGACTGAATTGGTGATAACCAGAGCCTGCAGGTAGACAGTAGATGGGTGGACTTGGCTGCAAGCCTCTTGCAAGCCGCCCAGGGCCAGCCTCTCCCCTGGGTCTTGCTCCAGCTGACCTTCCTATAGATGACACCTATGATCCCAGTACGAAACTTCAGCCCAGTCACGAAGATGCACTGGTAATACTGTTGTAATATCAGCGACTGCATCATGGAACACAGGAACATCAGCCCAGCCACCAGGAAGCCCCACCAGGAGGGGGCCATGGGGTTGGAGATAAACCTGATCAGGACGCTGTGGGGAGGAGAGAGGGGTGAGGTGAGCAATGCTCCCCCCATGGCTGCTCCCTCCTCTGCTGCCCTTTGCTCTTACCCACAGTCTCCACTGCACCCCCGGCCTCTGAAACCTCCACCCCCTCCAACCCCTTGGGCCAGGGAGGGCCAACCCAGTACTGCCTCAAGACCATGACGTCCTAGCTCCACTCTGCCTTCGCCTCCTTCTCTATCCACCACGGACTCTGCTGCACACCCTATCTATCACGCTCTCACCACCAGCCTCACCTGCCTGCCTTCTTACCTCCTGACTTATGGCAGGAAGAAATGCCACGTTTCCATTGATTGGACTTCCTTGCTCCTTCTCCTAGGCTGCTGGGGGCTCTAGATTCTGCCATATGACCACAAATACTCTCACCGCACAAATCCACCTTTCCAACCTCAGTGGCCCCCAGCACTGCCTAGGGACCTTCTCTGGGTCCCTAATCTGCCCCCGATCTTGGGGCCTTCTTCACCTCTCTTCTCTTCCCTTCAGGCCTGTCCCATCCTCCCACCCCTCTCAGCAACTACCTGCCTTCTTGCTTAGCCACCCATTGAGGACTCCCTGCCACTCACAAAATCCTTGCCACCCACGAACTGCCCTCCAGTGGCTTGTCCTCCTTTTTCTGGTGCTCAGGCTGTAGGAGGATGTCCCTGCCCTCGAGCCCTGGCCTTCCTCTGCCTCCTCAGGAACTTGCTGCGCTGTTGCCCCCTCTGCCACTGAGCTTCATCCTGGCCACCTCTGCTGGAAGCTCTACACCTTCACCTATTGACATGACCGAGTCTCTTCATCGTTGGGACACTCTCCTGTCGACCCCGTGGAGCCCTCCAGCCATAATCATAGCCAGGCCTCCCCTTCTGTGATAGCTTGAGTTGTGTCTTCCAAAAAGATATGTTCAGCTCCCAACCCCTGGTATCTGTGAAGGTGGCCTCATTTGGTGAGGAGGTCATATTGGAGTAGAGTGGGCCCCAGTGGCCCCAGATCAGTGCCCAGTGACTGGTGTCTCTCTTTCTCTCTCTCTCTTTCTTTTTTTTTTGAGACAGGGTCTCTCTCTGTCACCTAGACTCAAGTACAGTGGCGCCATCACAGCTCATGGCAGCCTCAGCCTCTCAGGCTCAAGCAGTCTTCCCACCTCAGCCTCTTGAGTAGCTAGGACTGACTCTAGGCGTTTGCCACCAGGCCTGGCTAATATTTTAACTTTTTGTTTTTTGTAAAGACAGGGTCTTGCTATGTTGCTCAGGCTGGTCTCAAACTCTTGGACTCAAGAGTCTGACTTCCAGCTAGCTGGCCCAACATGACCAGACTCCATCCACCACCTTGCCCCACGCCCAGCTTCCTCCTCTCACTGAGCCCATCATCTCAGCAGAAGATCCATCATCCTCCAGTTACCCCGGCCAGCACCCAGGTTGCCTGGCACTCCTCTGTCTCTCTGGCACACACGCCCATCTCCCGAATAGCTCCTGAATGCTTGTCTCATTCCTGGCCTGGACTCCATCTGACCGGGTTGGCCCGCTTCCATCCAGCCACCCTGCCCTACATCCCCCACACTCCTGGCAGGAGATCCTTGAAGCCAGATGCCCCTCCCTGGCTCAGATCTTTCAAGGATATCCTTAGCTCTCCCTCTCTCTGTTTTCCTGCCCCTCCCTCTCGTTGCCATTTCCTCTGCCACTCAGAAACACCTGAGTCATGCTGTTTCAGGGCTTTGTGACTAAGCTGAGGCTGAACTTTCTCCTATTTCTTCACCTACTTGTCTCTCCAAATTTTTTTGATCTCCCGAGCCAGTGGGCGCTCCCTGCTCCATCCCAGGCTGGCTTCTTTGCCCCTCTGGGGGTTTTCCAGACACCTGAGAACACTTCCGCCCCCCACTGAATTCTAATTGATTTAGACGCTGGTTTCTCCCATAAGACCTCAGGACCCTGTCTTACTGACCTCAGATCCCTAGCATCAAGCACCATTCTGGTACCCTGGAGGTTCAATAAGTGTTTGCCGAACAAATTAATGCATGCACGGAGGGGCAAGGAGGTGGGGACTCAGCTCCCTGCAGCTCTCCTTCCCACCTTCTCATTTGAGAGCTCATTCTAGTCCAAGCCACTCCCGAGACAGATGTTAAAGCCTAATGGTGAGGACAGAGCACCGCAGTCGGAGCTCAGAGTCCTAGACTCAGACTCAATTCCTTCTTTGCTGTGTGCCCTTGGCCAAGTCAGTTCACCTCTCTGAGTTCCTGCTTTCTCATCTGTGACATGGGAATGGGGCAATTCCGCATAGGATTGTTGGGAAGGTTTAAAGACCCAATGCTTGTTAACGTACGCACCAGGGTGCCTGGCACATACGATATGCACAGCAATTCTAAGTTGAATGTGAGTGAGGAAACAAGTCAGGCAATGCCTCTTGCCAAGGGTCATATGGAAAGTGGAGCTAGCCTCCCTGGTTCCTGGTCTGGGGTTCTTTTCACTGTACGTTGTTCCTTCTTCTGGGCCAGCCAGCCAGCCCTGCTGCCCAGGGTAGGGCTGTAGTGAGCCGGAGGGTGGACAGACCTGAGCAGCTGCGGATTAATGAAGGACAGCAGGTCCTGGATCAGCTTGAAGCAGGCGCTGATGAGGAAGCTGGAGCCGAAGGTGGCCAGCAGGGCCCGCAGGAAAGAGGGCTTCCGGGGCCTGGGCCGGGCACCCAGCAGCACCTCGTCCTCGCTGGAGGCGTTTTTCCCAGGTGCTGCTGCAGCCTTGTGTCTGGTCCGGGGAGGAAGAAGCAGTGGGTTAGGAATGGGAACAGGGGCTCCAGGAAGCCAAGGGCTAGGCTGGGTTGGCTAGGATGAGGAGGAGGAGGGAGCTGTTTTCTTGGCTCTCAGAGCTGGGAGGGGGATAGACAGCATAAGAATTGCACAAGTGACTCTGTCCTCAGCTGCCAGAGGGCATCTGAAGGGGTGGCCAGACTGCTACCACAAGGGCTCTAAAACCCAGCTATCCTCCTGCGTCTGGCCCTCTCCCTGCCTCCCCACTGCTGGCTCCAGGGAGAATGCCAAGAGGGAAGGGGAGATAAGATCGAGGATGGCTGGTGGCACAGCCACTGGGCAGCTGAACAGAAAGTGGGTGGAGTGGCATGGAGGGACGGAAAGGGGGTGCAGCAGGCAGACTGGGGGCCCATAGTTCTTCCTGGAGGCTCCAAGCTATGAAAACCAGGATACTGCTAACCACGCCCAGGCCCAGTTTCCTCCAACAGCTGGTGACAACCAGAAGCTCCAGGCTGAGCAAACATTGAACTCCTAGGCCTGGATTGTGGATGGGAGGAGGGAGGGTTCAATCCTGGGGTCAGAATTGGGTGGGGAAGGATGATGCTGAGCCCCAGCTCTCTTGACGAGGCAGTTGGCCAGAGACAGGTTTGTGGTCCTTGATAGGAGGCTGCCAGTGGGAAGACCCCTCAGGGGAAGATCATCTCATTCAGCCCCTGCCTCCAGACAGGAGGAGGCAGAATTCGGCAGGGGTATGCTGGCTCCTGGCCCTGGAATCAGCCCTTTCAGTCAGTCAAGGTAGTGCAGTGATATGAGGAGGACCTCTGGGGCCAACCAGCTCCATGTGGATTCCAGCTCTGTCACCACCAACTTGGGGACCCTGGGAGGTCCTCTGTTACATTTCTGTGCTTCGGTGTCTCCATCTGTTTCTGTTGTTGTTGAGATAAGGTCTCACTCTATTGCCCAGACTGGAGTACAGTGGCACAATCTCAGCTCACTGCAGCCTTGACCTCTCGGGCTCAAATGATCCTCCCACCTCAGCCTCTCAAGTCGCTGGGACTACAGGTGCACGCCACCACGCCCGGCTCATTTTGTTTACTTTTTGTAGAGACAAGGTCTCACTATATTGCCCAGGCTCATCTTGAACTCCTGGACTCAAGCAATCCTCCTGCCTTGGCATCCCAAAGTGTTGGGATTACAGGTGTGGGCCATCACGCCCGGCCCCATTGTCCCCATCTGTAACACAGGGACACTAGAACCTACCCTTTAGGGCTGTTGAAAAATTAAGTGAGTTCATTTATATGCTTAGGATGGGACCTGGGATGGAGTAGGTGCTCCAAACTGCCAGCCATTCTCCTGCTCCCCACCAGAGCTGGGAGAACTAGCCCCTTCCAGGCCTAAGCTTCCCATAGAATGGTCCTGAGGCTGTCAAGAAATCACCTGGTCCTGCTCTGCTCCCCACCCCAGGGATGCCACCCTCCCAGGTCTACCAGCGTCATCTGCAGGAGACCTGGGGTAAGCGAAGGGGCTGGGTGGTGGGGCTGCGGGCAGAGGGAGGGCCTCACCGTGCCGTCTGCTTTTCCTGCTTCCTCCATGCCTCCAGCAGCTGCTGCACCACCATCTGGGATCTGTCCTCCTCCTTCAGGGACCAGAGGTCCTTCTCCTCCAGGGGATGCCGGTAGCCATAGATGGCCATCCTGCGGAGAGGTGAAGCCCGCAGGCAGCCCCGCAGAGGGTCAGGGTTTAGCAGCCTGGAGCCAAGGGCCAGTGTCTCCAGGGCCCCAGGGTCTCCAGAAAGGAGGGTCTCCCTCGGGCACTGTGACCATGAAAGGTGTCTCCTTTATTTCCTCAGCGAACAGGCTGGAGGTCACTGGCTGTCCCTCCTAAGTTCCTACCACTACCCCCTTCTCCTCCTCCTCCCCGGGTGCCCCATCTCTTCTCCACCGCAGGCCCTGGTGATGGAATCCACTCTGGCTGGGGCCCTGGGTGAGGACAAGGCCTAGGAGATTCGGCCCCAGCCTCGGGTGCTTCCTCAGAGCTGTGGGGTTAATGAGCAGTCACCCAGGTCACAGACACAATTATCCCTGCTCAAGCCGCTCTGAGGGGCAGCCAAGGAGATGGCAGGCTGCAAGTTTATCACAAACAGAAGAGCTCAGAACTAATGATAGTCTTCTTCTAGCCTCCTGGGCCTGTCCCCGCAGCCTGCCAGATGCAGAGCTGGCCTGTAGCCTGGGGGTGGCGCTGGGCCAGGCCAGGCCTCTGCATTCGGCCGCCCTCCCAGACCACCTCCCCACCCTCATCTGACCCGTGCCCACTGCAGTGGGGGCTGGGGTAGGTGGCCAGCCAGGTCCCTAAACTGCTGGCCTGCTCCCCTTCCTCCATCTCACCTGCCATCCCTCCCCTCCCTCTGGCCCGGGCTGGTGCAAGAGCCAACTCACTTTGTGAACCACAAGAAAAACAGGCGGGAGAGAAAGCCAGCGCTGGTCTCGGGGTAGGGGTTCTAGAAGGCGAGAGAATAGGATGGGGGAATCAGGAGTGCCCACCACCCTCTCAAAGCAGAGTGGGGAAATGGAGGGGACCCTTGTTCCTTCCTGCTCCAAGCCCCAGTTTACAGATTGTGGAGATGACCTCTCTCCCACTTTGAAAGGAGCTAGAGGGGTTTGGGGCTGCTGGTCAGAGCTGGGCTGAAGACTGAGCTGTGGAGCCCCCGCACCCTCCATGGCAAACTCACAGGGTCGACATTCTTTGCGGAGAAAAATGGAGGTTTCTCCCTGAAGCAGGCCAAGATGAGGGCACACAGTACCAGGGCAAAGTGGATGTAGAAAGTGGTGAAGCGGAAGGGGTCTGAGATCTCGCCCTGGGTGGGAGAGTGGAGCGGCGTCAGAAGCATTGGAAAAGCCCCTGCCCTGCAGAGTCCCTTGGGGCATCAGGCTCCTCTGGGGCAGAAGGCAGTACCTGGGGCCCTCCAGGTCCCCACTCAGAGGACTCTGAGAGATGGGGAAGGATCACAAGGGGGCTCTGGTTCAGCGAGGACCAGGTGTGTCACCTGTGCCAGGTGTGGTGCCAGCACCTTACCTACATGACCTTGTCTAACTGGGACACCAGCCTACAGGCAGGACAGCCCATGATGCCCTTTCTGCAATTAAGGAAATGAGGCTCCAAAGGTTTCAGCGACCCGCCCGAGTCCACACGGGGAGCAATTGGGTTGTTCAGGGCCTATGTTCTTAGCTACTCTCCTTGCCTGCTTCCCGCTGAGATGGAGAAATGGGAGGCACTAGGTTGGCCTGCAGTGTTCCATCCCACCAGCCCAACATCACAGCCACTGAAGATCAAGAGGAAGGCCAGGAACTGAAGGAGGCAGGAAGAAAGGAAGGGAACGTGCTAATGGGACCTCTAGGTAAACCAGAACTCTTCACACGTGTCTGCACACATGTGTTCATTACAGGGACACTGACTGACACCCACGTCAGACATTGCACTTGCTGGGTGGGTGCTGTGGAACAGCCCCCTACCCTCACATGACGGTCCAACAGTGGTGGCATCTTTGCTCATTCCTGTGTTACACTGGTGCCCCTCCTCAGCCTGCTTCCAGGTAGAAATGCGGCAAGTGGAGAACAACACAATTGTGTTTGTACTTGAAGCCTCCGGGAGGGACCTGGGATCCAGCAGTGACTTTGAACACTGAGGTCACCCTCCTATCAGGGCTAAACCTGGCAGGTTCCCCTCTCCCCGACCTTACCTCTGCCTTGGCTGAAAGGATCTTGGAGCGGAAGGGGATGATATCGCAGACCACACACAGGAACCAGAAGATAATGAGGACCCCCGAAGACTGTACGCCCTGCAGCCGCTCATACTGTATCAGCAGGGTGGCCAGCAGCTGTGCAGGGAGGGCAGGGAGGCCCGGGCAGAACACACACATCTGGACCTGCCTCCATTTCTCCCCATCCCACATGACCAGAAGTTTCTGGGGCCACCCCCTTCTTCTTCCCACTCCCAACATGTCCAGCCCTCTCTTCAGAGCCCACGGTTTCCTTATCACAGTCCACAACCCACTGGAGACCTCCCCCATCCACTTTCCCAGGGCCCCACACTGACCATGGTGATCCCCACCACCAGGGGGGTGACGAAGAAAACAGGGGCAGGGGCCCGGCCATGGACCAGGCCATGAAAGGAGTAAAAAAGGTCCGCCCAGGAGACGCACCACAGCAGGACGCCCAGGACCTGTGAAGAGAGCACAGATTGGAATCCTCATCCCCAGAGGCAAGGACAGTCCTCACTGGGAAGGGGTCTTTGTACTTGAAGCCGCCAGAATCTACTAGACCTGCCTGGGACTGGCACTGAGGTCCGGGAATGGAGCTGGCCAGAAGCTTGTTTGGGGTGGGGAGAGCGTTGCTGAACTTGCTTAAACTTTCCCAAGTGAGGAATATGTCAGCTGGCTGTATATATTCTCAGTTGTCACATTCCCATGGCCCCAAGCAGGTCAGGTGAGACTGGGTAACCTAGTCCAGCCGAGGAGGTGGGAGAGGGCCTCGTTAAAAGCAGAACCCTGGCTGGGCACGGTGGCTCACATCTGCAATCCCAGCACTTTGGGAGGCAGATCACCTGAGGTCAGGAGTTGGAGACCAGCCTGGCCAACACGGCAAAACCCCATCTCTACTAAAAATACAAAAATCAGCTGGGCATGTGGTGGCACATGCCTGTAATCCCAGCTACTCAGGAGGCTAAGGCAGGAGAATCGCTTGAACCCAGGAGGCAGAGGTTGCAGTGAGCCAAGATCATGCCACTGCACTCCAGCCTGGGTGACGGAGTGAGACTGTCTCTAAATTAATTAATTAATTAATTAAATTTAATTAAAAAATAAAAACAGAATCCCCAGGGCCCAGCCCCATCGGTAGGAGATCCCTGGGCCACTGACCGTCTTGAGCCTGGACAGGTGGGAGAGGATGATGTAGCCACGACCATGGTACCGCAGGTAGAGCAGGTAGCAGGGCAGGGCGACCCACAGGTAGATGCAGGGCACCCAGGCCAGCAGAGAGTTCTGGAAGCAGGGAGTGAGGTCCGGGTTGTCTGTGTGCACAGACAGGTTGGAGTCCTGGGGACAGAGAGAACAGTTTAGTGCTGTGGCAGCCCCACAGAGAACTGGGCTCTCTTGAGGAAGATGGCTTAGCTAGAGAGACGTTCCATCAGAGACACGGGTGGAGTGGAAGACAGGTGAGGAGGTGAGAGACCAAATACACAAATGAGAAGTTGTCGTCCCAGGTGTGAGTTCTCCAAGGATGCCATGACTGCTCCCATTTCCTTATATTCTCTCTCTCTCTCTCTCTCTCTCTAATGGAGGCATAATTTAAGAGCAACAAAAACTTGTGCCCATTTAAAGTGTACAATCAGTGAGTTTTGACAGTTGTATACATCTGCAAAACTGCTCCCATGTTACCTCATGGTCCTTTGCAGTTCATCCCTCCCAGGCTGATTTTCTTTCTATTATTCTGGATTCCCACTCCTTTTTTTTTTTTTTTGAGACTGAGTTTCACTCTGTTGCCCAGAGGCTGGAGTGCAGTGGTATCATCTTGGCTCACTGCAACTTCCACCTCCTGGGTTCAAGCGATTCTCCTGCCTCAGCCTCCCTAGTAGCTGGGACTACAGGCGTGCACCACCACGCCCAGCTACTTTTTGTATTTTTAGTAGAGACGAGGTTTCACCATGTTGGCCGGCATGGTCTCGATCTCTTGATCTCATGATCTGCCGGCCTTGGCCTCCCAAAGTGCTGGGATTATAGGGGTGAGCCACCGTGCCCAGCCTTCACTCTTTTTTAAACCTAATTTTTAATTTTATCAAAGTGATATATGCACATAGTTTAAAAGATCACTTTCTCCTAAGGCTTTTTCTGGGTCAGGGATAGGGAGCTTCCCTGAGCCTTAGCTGCCTCTCTTCTGAAATGGAGGTGACCATCCACTGACCCACCTGGACCTCACCGGGTGGATTTGAGATTCATAGGAACCAAGGGATATGGAGGGTCTTTGCAAATTACACAGACTAGAGTGATCAACTTTTCCAGTATGGATGGGACGTCTCTGGTTTTAGCACTGAAAGTCCAGCGTCTTGGGAAACTGCCTGGTCTTGGGCAAACCAGGATGGTGGGTTACTTTGCTGGCTCTGACAAGACTGCCTGTTACTTTTTACTATAACTACACCTATGAACTTTTTTGGAAAGGGATGGGGGAATACATTCATTAATAAACACATGTTTTATTGAGATTGTTTCCTCCAAGGCCACCAAGGTACTAATCTGTTTCTTATGTTCTTTGCAAAGCATTAGATGTTTTTTTAGAGATGCACAGAAAATATCAACAACAAGAAAAACCACCCACAATCTCATCCACCTAGAGACATCTGTTACCTGAGGATATAGCTATCTATTTTCTAATTGCCAATTTAAATAATTATCATTTTTATTTTTATCAAAGTTATGCATGCACATAAATCATTGAATTTTCTTTTTTCTGTTTCTTTGTTGATTTGGTTTAGTTTTGTCTTTCAAGCTGGAGGTGTTAAATTAGATTAAATTTGGCTTAAAGCTGCCTCCATACATAGTGAACTGACACCCAGCTTAATATGTAAACAAACCTGACATGAGAATTTCTTGTAACAAGTAGCTGAGTCTCAGCCAATCACTGCAACTGAGCTTTCAGCCAATCGCAGACTACAGACTGCTTAGACCTGTCCAGATAAGGCAAATTTCAAGTTGTGAATAGGCTATTTCTATGTGTTACTTTTTTTCTGTCTGTAAGTACTATTTGACCGCATAGTCGGAGTTCTTCGAGCCTTTACTGGTTTAGGTTTTTTTTGTTTTTTTTGTTTTTTTTTTTTTTGAGATGGAGTTTCACTCTTGTTGCCCAAGATGGAATGCAATGGTGTAATCTTGGCCCACTGCAACCTCCGCCTCCCGGGTTCAAGCCATTCTCCTGCCTCAGCCTCCTGAGTAGCTGGGACTACAGGTGCCTGCCACCATGCCTGGCTAATTTTTGTATTCTTAGTAGAGACGGGGTTTCACCATGTTGGCCAGGCTGGTCTAGAACTCCTGACCTCAGGTGATCTGCCTGCCTCAGCCTCCCAAAGTGCTGGGATTACAGGCATGAGCCACCACACCTGGCCTAAAGCTTTCCTTTTAACAGATTGGTGTCAGAAGTGGGATCTGAAGTAGAAATCCAGTGACCGTCAGGAGCATTGAGTGACCAAGTAAGGGTACCTGACAGGGCTCATTGTGCCAGTTTTTCTCTTGTAGCAATTGGAGGTCATGGGTGAGTTCTATCTCAGATTCCAAGCTTTAGGAATTTGTGTTTTGAGTTCTCCAAGTTTATTTGAACAATTCTTAGACAGGACTGGGTCCAGGAGCAAATCAGATCTGATAATTAACTGAGATGGATCCAGTTAAAAGCCTCAGGCAGGTGCCTTTTGAAAGTGAGCTCCTCCAAATCTAAGGAGTCTGGGACTCCAGGAGTCTGAGACGCCACTTTCTGGGACAGTGGCTAACTTTATGAGCAATAATTATGAGGAACATGTGTATTTTTGGAAAAATGGGTTAACTTTGCTGAGGACAACTTAAGAGTTACAGTGGCCACAGAGGGAAAATTTTGACCTAGATAAAACTGTTCACTTGCAAGGTGCATTAGAAAAGAAAGGTTCAAAAATGCCACAAAAGCAATGGGATGCATTCTTTAATTGGTACACAGAGGCATCTAAAAGATTAAATGAATAAAAAAATTGCCTCTTTATAAGGTTTCTTACAGAAATCAAATGAAAAAAAATCTGAAAAGTCCCTTTACAAATCTTATTCAAAAGCTTTAGCCATCTGGGCAAGAAATCTTGTTCCATTGGCCAGAAGAACAATTTGGATCCAGATATTCTTTAATAAATTCAGGAGTTTTATATTATTGTACCCAGAACATGGCTAAGATATTTAAATGAAAGCTATAAGATCCGTTGCTATTTACATTTATATATGTCTGTATGTATGATATAGGTATCATAGTTTCTATCTCCTTTTAATGCTTCAAAATTAAATTATAAAAGAGCTCTATTTTGTTGACTTTAAGAAAAATAAGTGCTTATACAAATGAGGTATTCTTTCAGAAAATTAAGAACTACCTCAAATACTTTTGCAGCTCACCTGACTTGGGTAATCTTTGGCAAATAAGAATATTGTTGGTTTGATTAAAACAGACATGTTTTCATAGTTTTTGGGATTAAATGTCATACAGATGCATGATTTCCTATCTAGGTTTACTGGTAAAACAAGCTTATGTTGTCTTTTTATTATAAAATTTGTCAGCAAGAAAAACAAAATGATGACTAGTTGTTTATTATCTCATCTTTACAGGCAATCCAAGCATAAGTGTTGAAAATAAGTGAATTAAATGAATGTAAGTAAGATAAAATTCCCAGGTAAAAGATGTCCTTCCTATACCAGAAGGTTTTATTATTACTTTTTTGAAACAGGGTCTCTGTCGCCTACTCTGGAGTGCAAGTGGCAAGATCTCGGCTCATTGCAACCTCTGCCTCCTGGGCTCAAGCAATCCTCCTGCCTCAGCCCCACCAAGTATCTGGGACTACAGGTGCAAGCTATCACACCCAGCAAATTTTTGTATTTTTTGTAGAGAGGGGTTTCACCATGTTGCCCAGGCTGGTCTTGAAATCCTGAGGTCAAGTGTTCCTGCCTCAGCCTCCCAAAGTGCTAGGATTACAGGCGTGAGCCACCATACTCAGTCACCAGACAGTTTTAACACTCTTAGCATCAAGAATAGAAAGTTGAGGAGGAGGAAAATCTGTACAAACAACAATTTAGTTTTCAGGCCTCGCAAAACAAAAAACCTAAAGGGATATAAATGATATTTTGCCTCCTTTACAGTTTATTATTACAGGGCGACTAAAGACATTTTGGATCATTGATAAACATATTCTACACTGACAAATTGTACTATGAGAAAGCTCATGCTTCTAGAAATTATGGTTCATAGATTTACCAATCTACAGATTGCTAGTGTGACACACAATTCACAAAGGCTTACTTTCTAATTTCCATGGAAATTAAGGTCACTAAGGGTTAAGAATTCTTTTTTTTTTTTTTTGAGACAGAGTCTCGCACTGTCACCCAGGCTGGAGTGCAGTGGCGCAATCTCAACTCACTGCAATCTCCACCTCCTGGGTTCAGGCGATTCTCCTGCCTCAGCCTCCCCAGTAGCTGGGATTACAGGTGCCTGCCACCACACCCAGCTGATTTTTGTATTTTTAGTAGAGACAGGGTTTCACCATGTCAGCCAGGCTGGTCTCAAACTTCTGCCTTCAAGTGATCTGCCTACTTCGGACTCCCAAAGTGCTGGGATTACAGGCGTGAGCCACTGCGCCTGGCCAGGTTTAAGAATTCTAATATATATATGTGTATTACATAATATATGTACCTACTACATCTAATATATGTACCTACAATTACTAGAAACAATAAGGGGGAAACTCGATATGAAAATATACAAGGAAGCTAAGAAAAAGAAATATATAGAAAAGAAATATACAAAGGAAGCTAAGGAAAAGCTATAAGATGTGAGGATGTTTTGTTCTGATAAGGGAAAAAGAGAATAAATTTTATCCTAAAGTGAAATGACTGATTTTTCGAAAATGAGAAGAGGAAAAGTATAGAACAAAAAGTGAATGGATATGAAAGTTGTGGGAGGTTTGTGGCAGATGACTCTTGTGAAAGAAATTTTATGTGTGACCAAGCTGGCTAAGATTAGGAGGTAATTATTTATAAGTTTTTTAAGAGTAAAAGTTAGCAACCAGGTGCAGTGGCTCACGCCTGTAATCCCAGCACTTTGAGAGGCGGAGGCGGGTGGATCACTTGAGGTCAGGAGTTCGAGACCAGCCTGGTCAACATGGTGAAACCCCATCTCTACTAAAAATACAAAAAATAAGCTGGGCGTGGTGTGTGTGCCTGTAATCCCAGCTACTTGAGAGGCTGAGACAGGAGAATCGCTTGAACCCTGGAGGTGGAGGTTGCAGTGAGTGGAGATTGCACCATTGCTCTCCAGACTGGGCGATAAGAGCTAGTATTAATATAAAAATTACAGTGATGCAAAACTAGAATTTGGTTCTCTCCATTAAAACAACACGGTGTTCTTAGATTATTGGTCTCATCATAATAGGAAATTGTAAAAGGGTTTTCTTTCTCTTTAGGTAATTGGCCTAGAAAACAAAGATTCTGTGTTCTACCCAGATAATTTCCTGTGCTTCATGCTGTCTTTGTTAGGTTTTTGATCACTTAAGAAAACTGAGAACTCGCTATTAAAAGAGCTAAGCTTTTTCTATATGTAACTTTTTGTGGATGCCTCCAAAGTCTTTTAATGAATGGTTATTGTTCACAGTGACCTGTAATCCTATGAAAAAAATTTGTTTTATGTGCTGTGTGTCCTTCCTTCCTTCCTTCCTCCCTCCCTCCCTTCCTCCCTTCCTTCCTTCCTTCCTTCCTCCCTCCCTCCCTCCCTCCCTTCCTTCCTTCCCTCCCTCCCTCCCTTCCTCCTTTCTTTCTCCTTTCCTTCCCTCCCCTCCACTCCCCTCCCTTCCCCTCATCTTTCTCCTCTCCTCTCCTTTCTTTTTTTGACAAAGTCTCACTCTGTCACCCAGGCATAAACCTGACTCCATACATAGTGGACTGTAGCCTAATTCAATATGTAAATAAACTGCAACGTAACTTGAGAGTATATTCTTACAATAAGCAACCAAGCCTCAGTCAAATATAGCAGAATTTTCAGCCAATCACAAGCTGCCAGTTGATCAGAACATGTCCACATAAGGCAAACCCTCACTGCACCATGCCCAAATAAGGCAAATTATGATCTGTAACCAATCACGCTGTTTCTATACATCAATTCCTTTTTCTGTCTACTAATACCGCCTGCCCATATTGCTGGGTGGTAAAACTCTATGAACCTCTACTGGTTCAGGATGCTGGCTGAATCATGAATTGCTCTTTGCTCAAATAAACTCTGCTAAATTTAATTTGTCTAAAGTTTTTAAATTTTAACAAATTTTCCTCAAATGTGTGGTGACTTTTTTTTTTTTTGAGATGGAGTCTCACTCTGTTGCCCAGGCTGGGGTGCGGTGGTGCGATCTCAGCTCACTGCAACCTCTGCCTCCAAGGTTCAAGCAATTCTCCTGCCTCAGCCTCCTGAGTAGCTGGGATTACAGGCATGTGTCACGATGCCCAGCTAATTTTTGTATTTTTAGTAGAGATGGGGTTTTGCCATGTTGGCCAGGCTGGTCTCAAACTCCTGACCTCAAGTGATCCACCTGCCTCGGCCTCCCAAAGTACTGGGATTACAGGCGTGAGTCACTACGCCTGGCCGGTGGTGACTTGCAGCTTGGCTGTCTCAATACTTTGGAGTCAGACACTAAAGAGTTGGCTGCTCTGTTTGTTGGGGGCAGGTGGATTTGGGCCTGGATCTGTGACTCCTCAGGATGATCTGTGAACAATGATGAGTGAGAGTACCAAGAACCAAGGACCAAGAAAGCGCTACTGAAGACAGAGTACCGAGGACCAAGCTTATTGGCTGCCGGGCTTCACTGCAGAGTGATCAAGTAGGAACCTGGTCCTTTAAGGAAGACTCCCCCAACAACTGGAAGAATCTGGAGGTCTTTTCTCCGGGGCCAATTTAGGAATGAGGGCTGAGGGTTCTATCCTTCAGTATGCAGACTTTTACTTAATTCCACAGAATAAACTGCTGGTCTTCTGTGAGGTGGCTGGAATTTGCCTGGCTTTAAGAGGGGATGGGTAAGTAACTCGGGTGTTTCATCTCTCCTTACGCATTCTCCTAGCAGCCCCTGCTTTCAGCCCTGCTCTTCCCCTTGCCTCCTTCAGCCCTCCAATTCCCGAGCTTTTACAGACTCCAAATGGCCTTTGGTTTCAGTTGTTCTCTGCTGTGTCAGTGATCACTCCTTGACCTGTTTCTCACTTTCCAAAAAGGTGTTAATATCTTGCCTCCTGTTGTCTCCTCTTCTCTTTGTCCTTGTAGGTTTACATTTTTAATTCCTTACTGTCATTTTGAGGGAAAATCAGGAAGGACTGGAGATAAAATCTTGTGTTCAATCCACCCTATAGAACCAGAACTCCCTCCAACTACAATTTTTTTTTTCTTTTAGGCAGAGTCTTGCTCTGTCTCCCAGGTTGGAGTGCAGTGGTGTGATCTCGCCTCACTGCAACCTCCGCCTCTGGGGTTCAGGTGATTTTCCTGCCTGAACCTCCCAAGTAGCTGGGATTACAGGCTCCTGCCACCACGCCTGGCCAATTTTTGCATTTTTAGTAGAGACGGGGTTTTGCCATGTTGGCCAGCCTAGTTCTCAAACTCTTGACCTCAGGTGATCCACCCACCTTGGCCTCCCACAGTGCTAGGATTACAGGCGTGAGACACCGTGCCCAGCCTTCAAGGGCGAATTAAATAGACCCGTTTCAGACTTTATTCAGGACCTCCCTGCAACAGTGTGGGCTTCCCCCATCTCTTGGAAACTACTCTTTCCCGGTCTCCTGGTTTGTTGGCAAGCATTCCTTGCTGTCTCCTTATCTTCCTTCTAGTTCACCCTGCGGACATGGGCCCTAGTCCCCAAGTTCTGACCTTGGTCCTCGGTGCTCTCTCTCATCATTGTTCACAGACTGTCCTGAGGAGTCACAAATCCAGATCAACAGCTCATTTCACCTCCTGAGCCTCAGCCCCTACTTCCTGCTGCCTCTCAGATGGCATCACCGTCTGTCTGCAGCCACCTCATATTCAATACCTCTCAAACTAAGATCCTTCACTCCCTGCCAGGACCAGCCCTTCCTTTGGCCTTGCCTGCCTCTGCCAAGGGCATCACCATTCTCCCAGCTACCCTGACATCTATGGGGACCTAGGTCCTCTTGATTCTTGATGGAAGCATAGTAGCTGGACAAAGAGGTGTTTGAGACTTGGCAGGGAAAGGTTAAGCACCTTGGCCAAGGTCACATAGCTTAAAAGAACTTACACTTGGCTGGGCGCAGTGGCTCACACCTGTAATCCCAGCACTTTGGGAGGCTGAGGTGGGCAGATCATGAGGTCAGGAGTTCGAGACCAGCCTGGCCAACATGGTGAAACCCTGTCTCTACTAA
Source organism: Papio anubis (assembly GCF_008728515.1). NCBI lineage: Eukaryota > Metazoa > Chordata > Mammalia > Primates > Cercopithecidae > Papio > Papio anubis. The sequence goes on from NC_044992.1 coordinate 42,040,650, forward strand.
AAACACAAGAATTAGCTGGGCGTGGTGGCAGGCACCTGTAATCCTAGCTACTCAGGAGGCTGAGGCAGGAGAATCGTTTGAACCCAGGAGGCGGAGGTTGCAGTGAGCCGAGATCGTGCCACTGCACTCCAGCTTGGTGACAGAGGGAGATTCCGTCTCAAAAAAAAAAAAAAAAAAAAGAAGTCACACTTAAGCTGTGTGATCTTGGCCAAGGTACTTAACCTCTCGCCTCTCTGGGCCTTGGTTTCTTTAAGGGTAACATCGGGATGATAATATCTCTTATCTGGTTCCTCCCATCTGGCCCCTTGGCCAGATCCTCACCTCTTCATGAGTAATTGCCATGGACTTCTGGTCTCTTCCCTTCAGATTCCCTGGGCGCCCAGATCCTATGTGGTCTTCCCCTTCCTTTCTGGCCATGCCATCACAGTCTCTTTGCTGATTCCCCTGCCTGGTGTGAGAGGGTCCCGGAGCTCAGTCCTTTCCTCTTCTCTGCCTCCTTCTTATCTGCACTCACCCTCTTGGCAATCCCACGCAGTCTCATATGATATACCATCTATATGCCAATGACTTTCAAGTCTATCTCTCCAGTTCATTGCTCCCCAAATCTCCAGCTCCATATCTAACTGCTGATTTGACATCTTCACTCCATACACCCTACAATAGCCTGCAAGGACCCGCACAATGTCCCTTCCCCCAACCCATGACCCTCTCCCTGACTTTCCTGCTTCACTCCAGCCACGGGCCTCCTTGCTGTTTCTCAACGCACTTGCTGCCCCTGTCTCAGGGCCTTTGTGCTTGCTTTTCTCTCCCCCTGGAACACTCCTCCCCCAGACATCCTTAAGTCTTTCTTTCTCAACGAAGCCTCCCCTGACCACCCTGTTTAATACTGCCACCTGTGTCCCACCCCTGTATTCCCAATTCTCCCACCCTTCTCCGCTTTTTCTTTTCTCTATAGCAGCTATCACCTTTTGACATGATATATAATTTACTAATTTATTATATTTTCTCTCATCTTTTCCTTTATTTGCTGACATGTAAGCTCTTTGAAGGGAAGAACCTTTATTTTATTTATCTATGTATCCTAGACCAGGTACATTGCCCAGTGCTTTGAGAGGCCAAAGCAGGAGCATCACTTGAGGCCAGGAGTTTGAGACCAGCCTGGGCAACATAGCAAGACCCCGTCTCTACAACAATTTAAAAAATTAGCCTGGTCTGGTGACAGGCACCTGTAGTCCCAGTTACGAGGAGGCTGAGGCGGGAGGATTTCTTGAGCCCAGGAGTTTGAGGCTGCAGTGAGCCATGATTATGCCACTGTACTCCAGCCTGAGCAACAGAGCAAGACCTGGACTCTTAAAAATATATATATACACACACACACACACACACACACACACACATGTTTATTGAATAAATGAATGAAAGAAAGAATAATAGTACTATTACATCCCTCTTAATTTTCAGTAGCTGCTTACTGCCTAGAAGGCAAAATTCAAACATTTTACTACGGCATTCAAAGTCCACAGCTGGCCTTGAAATATCTGGCTATGCGAACTGTTGAATCATCTGTATGCTTGAGTTCTGAGTTCTCCCATCAATTTTTTTTTTTTTTTTTTTGATGGCGTCTTGCTCTGTTGCCCAGGCTGGAGTGCAGTGGCACGATCTCAGCTCACTGCAACCTCTGCCTCCCATGTTCAAGTGATTCTTGTGCCTCAGCCTCCTGAGTAGCTGGAATTACAGGCATGTACCACCACGCCTGGTTAATTTTTGTTTTTGTTTTTGTTTTGAGGCCGAATCTCGCTCTGTCACCCAGGCTGGAGTGCAGTGGTGCAACCTTGGCTCACTGCAACCTCGCCTCCAGGGTTCAAGTGATTCTCCCACCTCAGCCTCCTGGGTAGCTGGAATTACAGGCGTGCATCACCACGTCTGGCTAATTTTTGTATTTTTAGTGAGACGGGGTTTAACCATGTTGGTCAGGCTAGTCTCGAACTCCTGACCTTGTGATCTGCCTACCTCAGACTCCCAAACTGCTGGGATTACAGGCATGAGCCACTGTGCCTGGCCCACCTTCCCTTCTTAATCCCATCTGGGGCAGACCTCTGCCCTCCAGTGCCCCTGCCCACCTGTGAGATGGCTCTTCCCAAAATACTGCTTTGTGCCCCTTGCCTCATGCCCACAAACCTGCAATGACTCCTGCTGCTCATGAAGTCACATCCTAGCACCCAACCTGGCCCTCAAGACCCCCTCATGGCATCTCCTCCCACCTCCTTTCCCATTGCTCCCTTCCCCCACAGCCAACTCACTTCATCCTAAATCTGCTCTGAGATTCTTGCTCCTACCCCTTTGCTCAACCTAGTCCCTCTTTTTACCACTTGTCAAAATCCTAACCTAACCACTCCAGGGAGGGGTGGCGGGCCTGGCTGAAAACCCACCTTCTTCATCTTGAGCACCCTTCCTTCTAGAGAGATCCCCTTCCCTGGAGCATCACTCTTGCCGATGCTTGCTGAGGGCCTTGGTGAGTCAGGCAGTGGGCTGGGTTCTGTGGATACAGTGGCACATTGGGCAGACCTATCCCAGCTCTGTGGAGCATGTAGTCAGGGACATGCTGCCTGGGGGCATTTCACTGAAGGCCCAGGTGGGCAGAAGGTGTACCACGTACATCTTGTATTCTAGAGCCCTATTCAGTATTCAGTGGTTGCTCAAACAGTGTGAGTCAAGGACCCACCTACTCTTGCTGAGTCTCTGACATGCTGGCCCAGGGCTGGAATCTGGGTCACAGGATACACCTCTAGGCCTGGTCAGGTACCCCAGTGAGTTGCCATCCAGATAGCCTGTCCCAAAGCTGCCCTGAACCCAGATCTTCAGGTCTCTGGGCCTGGAGTGTACATCCCATTTCTCTGGGCCCAGCCGGAGCCTCACCTACACAGGGCCTCTCTGGGGCACCCCAGCCTCTGACCTTTGCTTGCTTTTCCCTGACAGCCAGTTAGGTGAGGAAAATAAAGACCCTTAATGTTTCTCTGGCATTTTATTACTGCACTTACCTAGTTGTTATCTGGATATTGTCTCAGAACAACTTCCACAGGCATATAGGAGGGGCACTGTTAGGCCCAGTGTACAAAAGAGAAACTACACCCACTTTGGCGACAAAGTTCAAGGATACCCGACAGTGTGTGGCCGGGACAGGCACCCAGGCTTTGTGATGCCACACAGGGCCATTGACTCACAAGGGAGTGTGCATGTTGAGGACAGGAGCCCAGGCGTGGGGACATGGTGGGAATCGCTGTGTGTGCTTGCAGGCCGGTGGCATGGCTCTGTAAGGCGGGTGGGGAGTGGCCACAGGAAGAACCCAACCCCGACATGGAGGATCCAGGATAACTTCTGTCACTTTTGAGCCGTGCAACAGTTGGTGAGCGCCTTCACGTCCTTGAACCTCAGTCTCCACCCATGAGTAATGGGAGCAATGACAGCATCCGGTCACCTCCCCACAGTGGGGAGAAGGTGGGGAGAATGAACAGCAAAGCACCTCGGTAGCAACGAGACAATACTCAGGGAAGCGGGGGATGGAGCCTGCAGCCGTCCGGCCCAGGTTTCAGTTTCACAGACACCCGCTCTGTGGCAACAACCAGGGGATCTTGGGGCTGTGAGAACTGGGTGGCTGCTTTGACCCTCAAGGGCATCCAGTCTGGGCTCCTTTCCTTGAGATAAGCATGTCCCGGCTGGGCAGAGCCCTCCCCAGGAGGCGGAGGCACCTGCCCACGCAGGCCCTCACCCCGGATTCCCTATCTGGTTCACTCCAGACCCTGAGCCAGGACATCTATGGGACATGTCATACACAACACATCCAGAACTGAACTCTTGGCCATCCTCGCCTCTCTAGCTTGCCTGGCCCGGGGATGGCGGCTCCTTCCTCCCGTCTCCCTTCCCAGGCCAGAATCCTTGCAGTTGCCCCTGATTCTTCTCTTTCTCTCACATCCCACATCCAGCCTCTCAGCAAACCCTGTCCACTCTACCTTCAAATTACAGGTTGAATGACATGACAGTGCCACATTCAACTGTTCTTTTTTTTTTTTTCCCCCACTGTAGCCTTGACCTCTTCGGCTGAAGCGATCCTCCTGCCTTAGCCTCTTGAGTAGCTGGGACTACAGGTATGTGCCACCAAGCACAGCTAATTTTTTTTATTTTTTTGTAGAGATGGGGTCCTACTATGTTGCTCAGACTGGTCTCGAACTTCTGGGCTCAAGTGATCCTCCTGCTTCGGCCTCCCAAAGTGCTGGGATTATAGGCATGAGTCACCGCACTTGGCCTTCACCTTGTGCACCCTGATAGACCCAGAATCGACCGCATCTCCCCACCTCTCCCCTCTGACTGCGCCAGCCCCAGTGGCTGCCATGCTGGTTCTCAAACCCTCCAGGCCTACTCCTGCCAGGGGCAGCAGCCCTATCCCTGGATATCCACACGCCTCATGCCCTCATCACCTGTGAGTTTTTGCACAGATCTCACCTTCTCCTGGAGGTCCACCTTGACCTTACTAATCAAAACTATAACTCACTACCCAACCCCCGACCTGTCCCTGCTCCCCATTCCTCTTAGCCTGTTCTATTTTCCCATAGCCCTTAGCCACCTTCTACCATACTATAGATGTGTGTCACTTATTTTATAATTTTTGGGGTTAAGTGATCCTCCTGCCTCGGCCTCCCAAAGTGCTGGGATTACAGGCATGAGCCACCACACCTGGCCTTTATGATATTTATTGTTTTACTGCCTCTTCCCACTAGAGTATATGCTCCACAAAGACAGATTCTTTTTTTTTTTTTTTTTTTTTTTGAGACAGAGTCTCGCTCTGCCGCCCAGGCTGGAGTGCAGTGGCGTGATCTTGGCTCACTGCAAGCTCCGCCTCCCGGGTTCATGCCATTCTCCTGCCTCAGCCTCCCGAGTAGCCGGGACTACAGGCGCCCGCCACCTCGCCCGGCTAGTTTTTTTGTATTTTTTAGTAGAGACGGGGTTTCACCGTGTCAGCCAGGATGGTCTCGATCTCCTGACCTCGTGATCCGCCCGTCTCGGCCTCCCAAAGTGCTGGGATTACAGGCTTGAGCCACCGCGCCTGGCCAAAGACAGATTCTTTAGCTCCGTACTCTGCAGTTGATGGTATTTCCTGCTGTTTAGAGCATTGCCTGGCACAGAGAAGGTACTCAATAACCATCTATTGAACAAAAGAATAAATAAACAAATGAATAGATAAATGGAGGGAGCCAACTCCAGCCCCAGCCTCTGCAGCTTCATGCCCAGGAACACAGCGTGTTCTCTCCCTGGTACCAACGCCACAGTTCTTGGCACCCAGGAGGGTCTCCAAGTCAAAGTTATGTGTAAAATGAAGGTGAGGACAGGGCCAGTGAAGGTTATTCCCTGGACCCCATCACACTCCCTGAATCCCTGCAGGGCAGGATGGACGATCCCTTCTCAAGGCTCTCCTCTCATTCCCACTCTGAAGAGCACTACTGGGAAATGAGAGCTGAGCCCACAGCCCCCTCCCCCGCCATCACCCACACAGTTTCCACAGCAACAACAGCTTCCTTAATAATGCGATTAAACAGCTGGATGGGGCTGATAAGGGGAAAGGTCCGGCATCCAGAATGGACCACGTGGCAGAGGCCTCCCTCATGGCAGACTTCATGGTCACTGAAGCTGAAATCACTGCAGACTCATACAGGCGGTAGGTGGGGGTGGGGACACTGGAGCCCTCTGCCCCAGCTTTGCCAGGGACTTCCCAAACCCTGGGGGCCCCAGGCCTGTTGACAGCCTCTGTCATAAGAAGAGTCATTACTTCCTTATTCCTGTGTGGCAGTAGAGGGGGAAGCCACCACTGTAGGACTGCTCCTGAAGTCCCAGATAGGGAACAGATGGACGGACAAAACCATTGACTCAGCAGCAATGAAGGCATGGAGAGAGCAAGGACACGCTCTGATCCCCACTCACTCTCACTCAGCCTTTGGAAGGCCTGGGGGCAGGGGCCAAAAACTGCCTGTGCTGTAATCCCAGCACTTTGGGAGGCCGAAGTGGATGGGTCCCCGGAGGTCAGGAGTTTGAGACCAGCCTGGCCAACATGGTGAAACCCTGTCTCTAGTAAAAATATAAAAAGATTATCTGGGCGTGGTGGCACATGCCTGTAATTCCAGCTACTCAGGAGACTGAGGCAGGATAATTGCTTGAACCTGGGAGGGGGAGGTTGCAGTGAGCTGAGATCATGCCACTATACTCCAGCCAGGGTGACAGAGCAAGACTCCTTTTCAAAAACAAAACACAACAAAACAAACAAACAAAAACTGGTTGTGCTGCGCCTGCTGGCCCCATGCAGGGATGGCTCACAGGCTCAACTGGCCGATCTGCTTCTGGAAGGGGCTTTGTTTCACTGAGCTCCTGCTGCGGGCCAGGATGATCATTTCACGCTCATGGCAGCTGACATCCAGGGCTGATGCTGGGATTAGATCCAGGAAGTCTCGTTCCAGGTCCCAGCTCCTTCACACGGGATTACAGTCTTTCCTGTACACCTGGTAGGGTTCCAGCATGGTATCCCACCCTGGGGATAGAACACTTGCACCCAGATCACCTTTCAGTCATGCAGCCCATTCTCATATCACCTGCTTTGTGCAATTCTTCTCACAGAGCTGAGGGGGCAGAGTGGCTAACACGTGGGTAGTGGCCTAGATGGGGTTCTGGGAGATCCTGGCTAGAAACCAGAATATCCAGTTAGGAGAAATCTGTCTGGGCGCAGTGGCTCACGCCTGTAATCCCAGCAATTTAGGAAATTGAGGTAGGCAGATGACCTGAGGTTAGGAGTTCGAAACCAGCCTGGCCATCATGGTGAAACCCTGTCTCTACTAAAAATAGAAAAATTAGCCGGGCATGGTGGTGTGCACCTGTAATCCCAGCTACTTGGGAGGCTGAGGCAGGAGAATTGCTTGAACCCGGGAGGTGGAGGTTGCAGTGAGCCGAGATTGTGCTACTGCACTCCAGCCTGGGCGACAGAGCGAGACTCCATCTTAAAAAAAAAAAAGGAGAAATCCAAGCCTAGAGTTAGGCTCTCATTTGCTGTCCCATCCTGCCCCCTGCCAGCCCCACCCACTGCACCCCAGTGCCAGAAACAGAAACAACTTCAGATCGGGGAGGGGAGGGGCCCAGCCACCCCAGCAATGGCACACCAGGTCTCATTTCACCCTCAACTCCCCAGGGATCCTGCCCCAGTGCGGAGGACTGAACACAGTCTGGGTGCTCTGGCCCTACCTCCAGGGTGGCTCAGCTGGTCGTCCCTGCCAGGACCTTCCTCCCTGGAAGCTTGCCCAGTGTTTCAGGACCATTTCCCTGTCTGGGGGGGCCACAGGCAGGCTTGGCAAAGCTCCCTCTTGAATGCCATTTCCCTGACTCACTTTCTTCCCCATATCTCTGGCCCTTAGAGACCCAGGCCCAGGTGACGTGGGGGAACAGCAGGATTGAGGAGAAGCCAGCCTGGGGTCACAAGCAATGAAACACTGTAGCCAGAAGCCAAGAGCTCGGAGGTCGAAGCCACCCAGCATGGGGTTCGCTTGTAGCAGCTAAGATGGAGGAAAGCAGCCCGGGAGCCCTGGCCTTGCAGGGAGGACTGGGTTCCTGAGGGAGGGTGAGCTATGGTGTCTGCTCAGTGGAGGAGTGTCTACCTCCCACTCAGCTTCCCCGTGGATGTGCAGGTCACTGTCTTCATTTGAGAGTCAAAATACATTGGCATAGGAGCCTTGCCCATTACTCATACATTTTGGTGGCTGCCTACTAGAAGGCAGAGGAGACCCTGATACCCAGGAGCTCTAAACTTTGAAGGGCCTTAATCATGCATGGCCTTGGCCCCCAAGCCCAAGGTTCATCCTTCCAAAATTGGGCAACTCCAGACCTGAAGTAGGCCCCAGAGCCCACCTCAGTTCTGCTGGAGCCCAGAGAAGGGGAGTCATTTGACACCCAAAGTCACACAGCTGGTGAATAGCAGAATTGGGGCTAGCTAAAACAGAGCAGGAGACACAGGCAGCTGAGCCTCCAAGGGACCAGGGATCTGCCCCTCCCTAGGATGGGTAAACAGCTAAGGGAACAATGAGGTCACCTTCCCTATGTGGGCCTGACCAAGGGGAGACCAATAGGCCTCTACCAAGCGCTGCTTCTAAGTAAACTCCATACGGAGAGCAGGAAGAGAGCTAGGGAAGGAGGAGTCCAGAAATCTCAGAGGAGGAACCAATGAATCCCCACTGGCCACATCTTCCCTCTTCCCAGCCACAGAATCTCAGGACCCCACCTTCTTTCCTGGCTTGAATCCTCTCTCCAGCATCCCACCAAGTAGTCGCTAACCATGTCCTTACATACTCCCCAGTGACGGGGAGCTCACTACTTCTCAGGCAGTCCGTGCCATCTTTGGATGACTTTCATGGTCAGGATCTTCAGTTTTCTAAGCTTCCTGGGGCCGTCAGATCAAGGCTAATTCTGCCTGTTTACCTGGGGGGTAAATAGCTCCAGGCCCTTCCTCCACATACTCCCTTCACCACCCAGGTGCTCCCCAACCTCTGAGATTCAGAACAGAGAGGAATCCTGCAGGCAGAGGCCAGCACAGCACAGCAAAGGGACCCCACCTCCTCCCTTGTTCTGAGGCACCTCTGGCCTCCCGAATAGTGAGGTGGTTTAATTACACAGTTGACTCTTTTGGAATTTATTTCCACAGAAACTCCCAAGGCACATTCAGGGAAGTTGGTAACCTGCTTCAAAGTCGATACAGGTGAGAAAGAGAGGGATTCATACAAATCATTCACCTGGCAGCTGGTGTGTGAGTACACACATGTGTATACATCTGTCCCAAGGGCATGGTCCTCTCCAGTCTCCTACCCTCAGATTGAGCCAGGAACAGCCCCCAGCTCCCCAGCAAACAGCTGAAATGGGAGCCACTGGCCCAACAGCCCTGCCAGCTCTTTCCCTGCAGGTCTTCCCACGTCTGACACTCCTTTCTAACCCCATTTTTCTTTCTCCTCCCTCTTCTGGGGAATGTCAGGACTTGCCACCCATAGAAAGCTTCTTAGTTCTTAAAATCATTCCACATTCCCTATCTCATTTGATCAGAAAAATCTTGTGAGGTGGGTAGGAGGTGGGTTAATTCCCATTCCACTGGTGGAGAGACTGAGGCTATAAGGATAAGCTACTGAGCATCTTGGTAGATTAAACGAGCGGCCCAGAGGGGCCTGAACACCCCACCCCCTCCTTGCATTTTCACTCCCGGTTCAAGTACTTCCGGGCTGCCCTGAACCACTTCTCACAAAGTGGGTCACCCACGGGCCCCTAAGGTAAAGGTTCAGAGGGAGTTGTGCCTGAACAATATGCCATGCAAATGAGATGCAACACAGCACATCACAAATGAACAGCCCCGAACTCCAGGCCTTTTTTGAAACTGGACTGTGGCAGAGGTTCCAGCTTCCAGCGTGGACTGTCTCTCCTTTCGGCTGTGCAAACCCTGTCATTCCCTCAGAGGTAGAGCTGGGAGCCTCCCTTCTCTCTCCACACTCCTCCCCCAGTCACCAGCCACACTGGGTGTGGCCTAGAACAGGTTTCAGGAGCCAGAAGAGAATGTGAAAGACGTTTAGAGATTGGGGTGGGAAGGGGGGTGGTCAGTTTGCCATTTAAGGTATCCAAGCAGAGATCTCACGAGGGCTTCATAATGTAGATGAGCTGACTCCCACGGAGCCTGCATCCTCAGAGGAGGTGTGTATCGCTCACGAGCATCAAGGAGAAGTGCAGGGGCCAGAGGGCCCAGAGGCTCAAAGGCGCACAGTCAGGCAATGGCAAGGCTGTAACCACAGCCCCGGAGTCCTGTTTCCCAGCCCCGCACTCTGTCTTTGATTGTCCTGGGATATTCACTCCCTTGGCCTCAGTTTCCCCAGCTCTACCCTGAGGGATTGGACTCACTGCTTCAAACTCACAAGCTCCCACTTTCTTGGACTCCACAATCCCATGTTAAGGTAGAGCCAGAGGATGTCTGAACATGGGACAAAAAGGGAGTCCTGAATTTCCCAACTCCGTGTTCCAGGAGACCTGTCTCTGTGGAGTCCTAAGCTCTCAGGGTTCAGGTGGCTACCCAGGAACAATAATCCCTTGTGCCTGAAGTTTGGGCACAACCACCCTCTTGATTTTCTGCTTGGCATTCCAGGCCACAAACCTGCCATGGCCATATCAGCCTGGCCCCATGGGCAGTGAAAGGAAGTGTGCACGTGAGGCAAAGGCACAACCTCTGGACCTTGGCGGCAAGTGGCCTGTCAATGCTGAATAATAGATGAAGTTCCTGTGGGACTGGGAAAGAAGGGCAGTGACAGAGAAGTTGCACCATCTCAGATTAACCTTTGGGTCACCCACAGAAAAAGAGAGAATCCCAAAAACGCCTTTTGACAGTTTTTTTTTTAACCTCCATTGCCCCAAGTTTCAAAAACTCCATATAACGCCTTCAGCCCATCCTAAACACAGCCCAAGAGCATGGGTCCAGACTTATACACCTATGCACACACGAGCACAGCACGAACTCTTGGGTAACACCCCACGTGCCTGTGTGTATGCATACACACATACAGGGCGCATATGTACAAATACTTAAAATAGGAAAAAGACTTAGAGATTGGGATTCACAGGCCCTGGACACCCCTTGAATGACCACAGAGAAGCCCCTTTAATCTGAGCTCCCTCTGTAAAACGGAGAGCACATGATCACTTGCCTCATAGAGGCAAGTAGGTTTGAAAGCTGGTAAGAAAGCTCCTGGGCTGTATGCACTTAACTCACCTGAACTGTGCTGGAGGCTGGAGTCAGCAGGCTGAAAAGCAGCTTGTCTTAGAAAGGGATTTGGAGTGAGAGTCACAAAAGGCCTGATTTTCTTTTCTTTTCTTATTCATTTATTTTTTTACAGACAGGGTCTCGCTCTTTCGCCCAGGCCACAGTGCAGTGGTGTGATCATAGCTCACTGTAATCTAAAACTCCTGGGTTCAAGTGATCCTCCCACCTCTGCCTCCCAAAGGGTGGGATTACAGGCGTGAACCACTGCACCTGGCCTCTAGCCTGTTTTTCTATCCCAGCTCTGCCTTCATTGAACTGGGTAACTTTGGGCAAGTCTCTTCCTCTCTCTGGACCTCCCTTTCTCCATCTGTAAACGAAGGGAGTTGGACTACAGGAATCCTGACACCCTGTACCTGTCTCCAGACCGGGGTCTGCTTCTCCTTTCTGAGTCCAGGGCGGTGAGGATGGCCTGCTCTCGGACCTCAGTCTTACCCAGAGAAAATAAAGTGGCAGGAAAGCTTCCTAAGAAGGGTGGGACACTGCACAACCAGCCTCCCAAAACATCTGGTTGAGCAGGTGCTCGGGATGCCCTGGGGCATCCAGGCGGGCAACCGAGTCCTAGTCTGGGGCAGATGCTGAGGGAGGACCCTCCACCACGAACGCGCGCCTGATTGCGAAACGCCCGTTCCTCACCCGACAGAGGGGCTGGGGTGGAGCCGAGTCACCCAGCCACGCACTGTGCCTCACTTTCCCGGGCTCCTCAGTGCTGCAGCCGGGAAGGGAAGAGCAGGGCAGGTCCCGGACCCTGCGTGGGACCCAGCTCCGGGCGGCGCCGCCAACCTCCCTCCCGCCCCCACCGCCCCCTCCCGGGCGCCCAGTCTGTCTCAGGGGCTCCGTCCCGGGATACCTGCCGGCCTCGCGGGAAGGCAGGCGGCGAGGACCGGGCGAAGCCGGCCAACCCCGACCCCCGCGCGGTGACCCCGGAGCCCCCCCCGCGCCTTACCCAGAACTTGGAGCCGAGCTCCCCGGAACCGCACAGGGTGTCCATGGGGCCAAGGCGCGGCAGCGAGGAAGGCGAGCGCGGTCCGACCCAGCGGCGGGCAGAGCGGGCGCCGGAGCCGCCTCCGCCCTCCGCACCCCGCGCTCCGCCCGGGCCCGCCCCGCCGAGCCCTACCCCAGTGCCTCTGGGTCCAGTCTCCCTGCCCCCGTCCCGCGGGTTGCGACAGCGCCTCCCTGGGAGGGACTTTGGGGCAGAGGTGGGGGGGCCTTGGCACGGCGACAGCTCCTGCGAGCGGTCCCCGGGCCATGCCAGGGGGATGTCCCTCTGAATACCGAGGCTGACAATCCTGGAGTAGAGTCTATTTCCAAGGGGGAACTGGGATACACAGGCGCTCCCACCCCCGAACAACTCCGTGGGGCCGATGAGTCACTGAGTAGGGGACATTGGGAGAGGGATTTAACAATCCTTCCTAGGAAAAAAGGAATCTTTGAGAAGGTCACGTTCCTCTCCGGAGGGCGGTTTCCTCATCTGTAGAATGGGAAGGGCTTCCGTGCTCAATCCGGAAGCTGACCTCTTCCTCGTCAGGTTCCAGAGGCCACTGGCAGGCGCCACGCTCTGGGAACCGGGGTGTACTGCGCGGGTGTGCACCCGTGAGGCGGGGTGGGGGCCGCAGCATCGTCCAGGGGGCCTCCTATGTCCTCTTAAACTGCTGCCCTTTTAGGCTCTGTGGCCCCCTGACCTTGCCACATCACTTGGGCACCTCTCTGGGCCTCTACTTTCACATCCGTAAAATAGAGACAATCATAGAAGAATCTTCCTCCCAGGGTTCTCTGAGGATTGAATGGAAAAGGTATGCAAAGTGTATCGCCTGGCACACTTAGTGGGGCACCCAACATGTGTGAATTCCCTCTGCTTCAGCCTGATCAGGGTGAGGGGAAGGACAGGCGAAGCCCCAGGAGGAGCCCCACGTGAGTGTCCTTGTCCCCCTCCTAAGGCTGAAACTCTACATTCCCAATCTGTAAAATGGGCTTGTCAGTGCTCTCCTTCCCCTGCTTGCCTCAGCTCTCCTTCTCCCCGTATCCCCTCAGATGTGGGGATGCCTCCATCTCTCAATCCCGCTGTTGCCCTGTCTTCCTTAACACAATCCCAGAAGCCAACTCAGCACCCCTTGTTGGGACTCAGAAGGAATTCTCCTGGGCAGATCTTTCTGCCCTGGCCCTTCTCTTCCCTGCCTTTGCACACAGGTCTGTCCAGTTTCACCCTGGTGACCCCTTTTCTGACCCTTGTTCTCAAGAGAAGGTGTTTCCTTCCTTGGCTGCTCAGCGGCAGGCGTGGGTGGGAGCCAGTAAGAGTGCAGAAGCGACAAACCACTTCTTATCTCTCTGGGCAGGCAGGAGGTCACTAGAAGGGAAGTCTCCTTGGCTATAGGCTATCAGAACCAAGATCTGGCTGGGCATGGGATAAGCGTGGGAGTGGGGAAGACTCCCCCTTCCCAGGCAGTGAGACTGGGGACTCCTACCCCTCCACTGGGCAAGTTCTTTCCGCCCCTTCTTTGTCTGCCCTCTTCCCTTCCACTCATCCACACACATCCTCCCTCTCCTGTCCCCCGACCTTCCTCTCTGGGCAAAAGAATTTACAGAGCTTTACACCTTGTTACAGTGTGCCTTGGGTTATATTTAGTTATGAAGAGTCTGTCTTCCCTGCTAGTCTGAGAGGTCCCCAAGGGCAGGGACTAACTCAGTCCCCTCCAATCCCCCTCTGTACCTTTTATACACTGTATGATCTCAAAAAACTCCTTGATGTCTCTGGGACTTCATTTCTTAAGAAACGTGGACAAGGTGATATCTAAGCTCTCTTCCAGCCCTGGTGGGCCAGGCTTCTACGGCCTAGGCAGCTGGGAGCCTTCCTCTACCCCTTCCATGACCCTTCATCAGCACCCTTCATCAGGTGGCTTCATCAGCACCCACCACCCCTGTGTTTTGACCTTGTCTACCCACCGGCTTCCTCCAACTCTCCCTCCTGTCTCATTCCTTTTCTAGGGCTTGTGGGGTCATAGGCACCAGATCGCTCTGGGCCTTACCATAAAACTAGGAATAGCTCCCTTCCACTTTTGAGTTCCAGAAGTCACCCAAGGAACACCCCTAACCTCTGGGAGGAGACCTGGGGACTTTTCTTTAGGGCCCTCTGGGAGGTGAGCTCCCCAGGCAGACCCCCTTTCTGAGATGGAGAGCCCAGAACTAGCCTGAGCTTCCATCCGGGACTTTCCAGACCCACAGTTGGCCAGGCAGTCCATTGGCTAGAGCTCTAGTTTTGGGCCAGGACCCTTGGGTTCTGGCTTCAGCATTGGAGCTGAGGCACCACCCCTTGTAGCCCCCGGCTTTTCTATTGCAATTGCCTTCCCAAGGCTACAGCACTGGGTTGGGGACTCTGAGGGTGTGGTGGGGGCCCTTGGCGACCCTCACCTTCCCCCATCTCTTTTGAGGCACTGGGGCTTCACCCCTCTGGGCCACTCAGGAAGTGTGTCCCCTTTCAGAGACTCCTTGAATAATAACCACAATATTTCTAGGATGTTATTGTTTTGGTTGTTCTCACCAGAGCAAGAAATCTGAGGCCCTGAGACACCCTACAGCCTGCCCAGGGCCACAGAGCTTATCTCGGCACAGGCAGGAGGTGCCCCACGTCTGCCTGCCGAGGAGGCTGTTTCTGCGCAGTCTCCTTGAGCGGGATGCTCTTCCCGTATCTGTCTTCAAGGCTGCTTGGTGCACTCTCCTACCTACACCCTGTCTCCCTTTCTGGTAGTGGCAAATTTCTTCAAGAGTTCATTCAAGTCCCCCACCCCCTCAAAGCCTTCCTTGGACCTCCCCAACCTAGTCCTGGGCTAGGAGGCTTCCTCCGCTTGTAATCACTGTCTTGCTTACCTTGCCCAGAGGACTGTGGATACCTTGAGGATAGGGACTGAGGTTTGTTTATAACTGTATCCTCAGCACCCAGGACAGTGCCTGGAGAAGCTGGTCCTCAGGAAGTGTTGTTGACCGATTAAGCAAACACCTCATTTCCTAAGAAGGAGTCATAGGCAACAAGGCCACTGCGACATTAGGTACAGTCCCAGCAGTAGGCGCTGCCCACTTTGCTTTTGAGTGTTCAGAACCAAGATGGTTTTTGCTGGAAGGGCTCCCGAGAGAAGCAATAATGGCCTTGTGGGTTGGGCTGCAGCAGAGAAATGGACTAAACCTCTCCCAGCCTTCATGGCCCAAGCCCCATCCTCCCTCCCCAACTGACTGCTGCTCCAGGCAGGACGGATGGAGCATGTGCGGTGCCTCCCCCGCAGTGAGTGTCCCAGGGGAACCCGGCATCAGGGATTTCCTGGCAAGGAGATGGAAAGATAAAATAATTGCAAGGTACAGCTCAGAGCAGGCATGACAGCAGAGAGAAGAAAGCAGAACAGTGGGGGACGGGGAGACCCAGGCACAGGAAATGCTTCGAAGGGGGAAGAGAAAGGTTGGAACTGACAAGACAGAGGGGCAGGGTGTGGAATAGCAAAGCTTCCCCTCCAAGCACCGCCTGATTCCTTTTAGCCCCTTGCGGCTCCTTGGAGGCCTGGAGCACCCCCAAACCAGGCTGTAGCTCCCACACCCCAGCCTACCCCTTGTCCTCTCCCCTGAAGTGGGGTCTGCTTCCTCCAGACCCCAGTCTGGTGGTGACCCCACTGGCCCTCAGTGAGGCTGCCCCTCTGCCACCAACCTGCACTTGATCTGATTTGGCATGCAGGGGAGAGTGCTGGCTGCTGTGCCCGATTCTGGAGTTTTCAAAGCAAGAAGAATTAATTAGTTCTGTGGGCCACAGTCAGCAGATCCCACAACTGGAACCAAGGCTAAGACACGCAGTTTTAAAGTTCTTAGCAGAATCCCCTCTTGGGGCTTAGCTGGAGCAGCTGCCTCCTTGACCTGCCTTGCTGTGCCCTGGAGTGGGACCCCAGGCCACAACTCAACTTGCTTTGAGAGTTCCTTTCCTTCCTGGCAACCACGGTCCTGGATTAGCCCTGGGTCTCCTAGATTCAGGCAGGAGTCATTGAACACCGCGGGCTCAGCACTCAGATGGCGGGGATTCCTGTTTGGGCTTCTCCATACACAAAGTCCTTCAATGGACCCTGCAAGCCTGCTTCCTCCTTCTGAGGTTATACAGAACACCTGTCCCTAGAAGGTGTCCATCAGTGTTGGTGCCCTCTCCCTGGCTTGGTCCCTCTGCAGGAGGGGCACCAGGTGCACCAGGTGAGGGTGCCCTGTGCCGCCACCTGGTGTCTGACGCCCTCATTGCACTGCTGTTGCCAGTCCCGCTCCACAGGCTGCTCAATTGGCCCAAGGAAAGAGAAAATAGACCAAGGGGCACCAGGCTGTGGCAGGTGGGGACTAGGGTGGAGACAAGAGTGAAAGCTGTTTGGAAAGTGGGCGCGGTTTAGGTAGGTAGGGCAGGGCTAGAGGAGAGGAAGAGAGAAGAGGGCAGGATGGGGAAGAGAACAGGTACCATGGGGTTCAAGGGCAGGGTTATGACGTGGAAGGGTGGTGCCTGGGAACCCAGAGTGATTGCAGAGCTACCCTTGGCCGGCTCTTGGACAAGCGTCTGGAGCTGAGGGATGCCTTCTCCAGTGATTGAACCCCTCTCGCCACCATTCCCTATGGCCAAAGGCTGGTGGCCCACCAGGTGGGAGGCTGGGGGCCTCTCTAAGCCTCTGAGTTTGCCATGCGGGGAACACGTGTGCCTATTTGTATGAATATGAATTGTGACTACTTTGGAAAAGCGCCCCCCAGCAAGTCATTTTTGAGCAGGATTCTTCCCATTGTGCCCCATTTCCTCTACACTGAGTAGAGACAGGAGTAGTGTGGGCTGGAGGTTGGCCAGACCTAGGGTCAAATCCCAGCTCTGCCATTCCCTGGCTGTGTGACCATGGGCAATTCACTTAACCTCTCTGACCCCCGCTGCCTCATGGAGAAATAGCAATCAAACTTCCGTGCTAGGATGTTTTGAGGAGTGAGAGACTGCATATGAGCCTCAGATTTGTTTTTATCCCCAGCTCAGCTCACTCCTCTTCCCAGTCCCCACCCCCACACAGACCTTTTCCTGGAGTCTTGGGGGTGGAGGAAGCAGAAGCAGCCAAGCTTGAGGTGGGGGCCTACAGCCGCTGACACAATTTCTTCTGAACCCCAAAGGGGAAGGCTGAGGACAAAGGCGCCAGGGTAGATGTTCCTACTTCTAAAAGCCTGAAGCCCCTAACCAGTTCCATTCTGCCCCTGGAGTCCTCATCCAAGGCCTGCTGCCCCCACCAGCCACTCCCCACCCCAGCCTCCTTCAGTTTCTCCACCCTCTACCCCTACCCGCTACGTATCCCAGAGCAGCATCAAATAACCACCCAGACAGCAGCATGAGGTTAGCAGTCTTGATATTATTATTAAGATCCAGCGGCAGCTGCTTTTCCACCTCAAAACCCTTTTAATGAGACACAACAGTTTCCATCATTGATAAAGATTTTACATCGTTGGGGGGAGAGGTCACAGTTCTCTCCCCGACTCCCCCAAAATACCCACTTTGACTCTACTATTAATATTTCCACATCACTATCCAGAGGACCCCCTCCAGGCACTGCCCTTTTCCAGAGAAACCCTCCAGGCCACAGAGAGGGCTGCTGGCGAGGGAGTAGGTGAGTCTTTTTGTCTTCACCAGGCTGGTCCCTGCAGATCTCTACAGAGCAACCCAAAAGCATAGTAAGTTCACCCCAAATTCCTCGGTCCCTGCTGGGAAGAGGAGGCCAGGGGAGGGGGAACCCAGAAAGAAACAGGCATGCTAAGACTCAACCTAAGCGACTCTCCAGTACTCCAGTGCTGCTGGGCTGTGCAAGTGGTGGTGGTGGTGGCGGCGGGGGGGTGCTGGAAGGGTGGGGGTGGGTAGGAGTCCAGCTCTCTGGCTTCACCTTGACCCAGAATCCTCTAACCACTAGAAGAATAAAAGATCCCAGAACCCCCTGCCCATATCCTCCAACCTCATTAGGGAATAGACAGCTACAGAATTCTACAAAAATATAAAAGCTTAGTCTGCAGATCCAGGTGACAGAACTCTAGGAATTTTGTATAGCTTTGCTTTTTTTAAAAATCTTAAATGGCAGCTCCTACAAGCGCTCCCTCTCCCCACCCAAGGAGGCCAGAGGAAAAAATCTGACATTATTGCACACCCTAAAAGCAGAAAACCAAGCATTGGCTTCAAGGACTGGTATCAGTTCTGTCCAAAAGAGCAATGAGGAAAGCTCTCACCCAGCTTAGAAAACACAAGGCTGGACAGCGCCTCCAGGTCCACTCGCCCGGCAGCCTGGTGCTCCCAGTTCCCAGCTGACCAGGTCAGACAGTGCGTGAACGAGCATTGCCAGTGAGGTTTCAAGAACCCAATCCACTCCTGGGGTTTGAAGGCCTTGGGGGCAAGGGGATAGGGCTGTTCAAGGGAGTGGGGTTGGGACAGATGTTTGGGAGTGGCTAAGTGACAGGCTGCCTGGACCCATGGTCGCCACCTCTTGGCACCAAGATTTCAGACAAGAGAATATTGTCTGCAGTAGCACCAGACAGGTGGCCTGGGCCATGCCACTCCCCCTCTTCCCGCCTGTCTGTCCCTGACCACCTTCAAACCTCCCTTCTCCACGGGCTCCCCCTGGGCAGGCAGCAGCAGCAGCGCATGTAAACATCTTGAGCGCTCGCTCATCACCGCCCAGGGGGCCAGCTCCCCACTCAGCAGCCTGCAGCCTGGCCTCTGACCCTACCACCTCCACCAGAAGGTTGCCTCTGGACGCCCAGCCCTGGACCCTCATCCTCAGGAAGGGCAGCCCAGTCCATTTACACAGCTTAATTCCATTGCGGGCAGGTGGATGAGGTCCCCATCGGGCAGTGCCTGTAATGCCAGTCAGCTAAGCCCACCCCCAAGGGCAGGAGGCTGAAGTCCAGGCAGCTCAGGTCACGCATCCAGCCAGAAGTGTGGCAAATCTGTGCTGAAGCTTCAGGAAGGAAAACCCAGAAACACTTCCCCCCTCCCCCACCAACCCACAGATCCAGATCTGCAGCCTCTGAGGCAACCTCCCCCAGCCTCAGTCGGCCCCATTAACCAAAACAGCTTCATTATGCCAATTTCCAGCTTTCAATGTGCGGCTGATAGCTGTCAGCAGAAATAAGAGTTAATCTGGAATTACTCCCATTCACTGAGCTGCCTAGCTAGAGGAAGCAGTAAAGCTTTGATAGCAGCAGAGGAGACCCTGCCTCCCCAGCCTGCACGAGGCGGAGGGGCTTCTCCTCTCCTTCACAGCTGGGGAGGGCAGGCTAGAGGTGCAGCCTTCCAGAGCAAAGGGTTCAGGTTCTGTCACTCTCAGACACGCACACACTCACACTCATATACACACACACTCATATACACAAACACACACACACTCATACACAAAGAGGCAGCCCTGAAGCTTCCCTCCCCACCGCCCACTCCCCATCTCCAGGATCTCTCTCTCATCAGTGCCATCTGGACCTACCTAACTCTCCATCCCTTTTGCTTTTACTCTGGACCGTGATTAGCTTTTTATTTAGGAAAATTACTTTATTTTATATATATATATAGATATGTATGTATGTATATATAAAAAGATTCCATTTCATTTGTAAAATCTCATTTTTTCTTTTTCTTTTTTTTTTCCCTACAGAAAATGATGACGAGGTTAAAGGAGAAAATAAGTTACATTACAGTTTCCAAAATGGTTCTCGCTCTCCGCTGAAGATGGGCCACCGTTGGGGCTGCAATGCGCTCGCGGTCCCAGCTTGTGCTTTGCAAGAAGAGGGATTATAACTAGACTGTTATTTTAGGTTAAAATAGCCAAGAGACAGACGCCTTCGCCTCAAAAATATTCTGAGACACATAAAAGTAGAAGGAAACAAGTCTCTTCAGTCACAAAATGTCGTACATCCCGCATATACTAGATTCAATTAATTTAATAAAATAGAATATACATAGAGATTCTGCACAGACGTATTGCTTTCTCCCAACAGCTCCTGGTGTTGGGAACCTCAGCTGCACCGGGCCTCTCCTTCTGCCTGGAGCCAGAGTTGCCAGGGCTGCTGCTTTTAACTCTCTTTGGAAGTTCTGCTTGCAGGTACCCAGAGCCACTGAGGCAGGGAGGAGCGCCTCCGCCTCCTTGGTGTCTATATGGAACTTTTGTCAGGAATATAGCCCAGGAGGAGGAGCTAGGACTTGGCACCCAGTGGAGAAAGGTGAGTGGGAAAGTGGGGCAGGACTCAGGGGTCCAGGTCTGCCGGGTCAGAGGATAAACCGGAGAGACTCAGCACATCTTTCTTTGGGGAGGGCGAGGCAGCCATGCTGTCAGGGGGGCCGGAGGCCAAGGGATCCTTGGAGTCGCTGGATGGAGCCCTCCTCCGGAGGCAGACGCCAGGGCTGGGCGGGGGCCGAGGGCCTTGGCTCTCGGGGGGGTCTATGGAGATACTGGGCGGGCTGAGTTTTTTCTTGGGTCGGCTCCCAGGCCCCCCAAGAGGCTGGCCCCCAAGGTTAGAGGCGTCTGTGCCCAGGTGGGGTTGGGAGCCACTGTCCAGGCAGCTGACGGCGATAGAGTGTCTCCTCTGCTCATCCAGCCAGGACGTGGGCCGGCGCTGGCAGCTCTGGGCCTCCACGCTGTAGCACTTCTTCAGGTCCCGTGGGGATGGGGGCTCCTCCTGGCCGCCAGGGGGCAGGAGGTCTCCTGAAATCCAGCTCAGCTCCGTGTCCAACTCTAAGCTGCTTCTGGTCTCTGGAGGGCCCTTGTCCCAGTTGGGTTGTGGGCCTGGGCAAGGGGCTCGAGGGGGCATGTGCTTGGAGATGTTGCTGTGGCTGCGGGAGTGCTGCTGCGCCTGGGTGCTCGACTGGCCCCAGAAAGAGTAGGCCCGGGCCAGGGGCAGGGAGGGCCCACTCACCTCTGCCAGCAGGTCTTCCCGGCTGCCCAGGCCCTGAACGTCCAAGGAGTCAGTCCTTATTGCTGCCTATATGGGGGGCGGGGAGGGCTCAGCCCAGCAGTCTCCTCTCCAGCATGGACTAGCCCTCCTGTCAAGCTGGCTGTGCCCCCCGCCCACCACCACCACGCACTGCAGGACCACCCTACACAGAGGTCCTGGTGGCCGCTCTTACTTGGAGATAGGGGTCATTGCAGCCTGATCTCTGTGGTCCACTATGTCTCCTCTCCCCCCACTAAACCCCGTCTTCCCTCCCCCATGCTCTGGTCTCCCCTCAGCCTGCAAGAATCGCTGTCTCTGCAGCCCCTGCCTCCTGGGCTATGAGAGAGAAGCCAGGCCATCTCTGCTTACTGAGCTGGCTCCTTCACGCCTCCCTGCCTCTGCGTAGATTTCCCCTTTGGCTCTGTATACCCTTCCAGATTGGCAAGAATCCCTCGATTTTACAGACTCAGGTTCTCTGTGACACAGGGTGTGACAGTCTCCATCCCCAAGTAAAACCGACCCCTTCCTCTTCTGTGTCCCTGCTGCCCCCCACACGTGGGTGTCTGGCGGCTGTGAGCTGAGGCTACAATGATCTGATGGCAGTTATGTCTCCACTATTAGACTGTGAGCTTCAGGCGGCAGGGGCTGTGTCCCCGGTGCCTGGCACACAGAGGCTGCTTAGTGACTATTTACAGAATGAATAAGGACTGTGCCTGCTGCCCCAAGCATATGAGATTGAGATTCTCATGTGTCCATGCTCATGCCTTAGGACACACACACGGCATGGGCTGTGGCCTTATGCAGGTGGGCTCTGGGGCCGGGCGTGGTGGCTCACGCCTGTAATCCCAGCACTTTGGGAGGCCAAGGCGGGCAGATCACTTGAGGTTGGGAGTTCGAGACCAGCCTGACCAGCATGGAGAAACCCCGTCTCTACTAAAAACACAAAATTATCCAGGCATGGTGGTGCATGCCTGTAATCCCAGCTACTCGGGAGGCTGACGCAGGAGAATCGCCTGAACCCAGGAGACGGAGGTTGCAGGGAGCCAAGATCGTGCCATTGCACTCCAGCCTGAGCAACAAAAGCAAAACTCAAAAATACAAAACAAAACAAAAGAATGTGGGCTCCGGAAGGTGGGCCCCAGACTTGGCCAAAAGTGAAGACACTTAAAACCTGCCTTGTGCCCCACAGCTCAGCCCAAAGTGTGAAGAATTGGGAGGCAGCTCTGGTTGGTGAGGAAGGAAAGCCCAGAGACTTGGGTTCTACCTCCGACCAGATAGGCGTGACCCTGGGCAAGCACTACCCCTTCTGGTCTCCAGGTCTCCTCAGTGGAACAAGGAACCAGCTGCAAATTTCAAGAAGGCACACACCGCTTCTGCTTTGCCCAGTACTGTGTCCCTGGTATCTGCAACTGAGCCTGGCACATCACTGGCACACAATAAATGTTTGCTGGAAGAATGAAAGTGTCAACTCGGGTCATCACCAGCAGCAGAGGGTCCAGCCCCAGGCCTGTGCCTGCCTTTCCACACCTGCTCACCTGGCGCCTGAGTGGCCTTTGAGCCAAAGGGGAGCGTCCTGGTGGGGGCAGTTTGGGGATGGTGCCCCAGGTTGGGGTGCTGTAGGGCTGAAGCAGATGAGGTGCATCTTTGGGAAGCTGCAGGATGTAGCTGGTGTCTGCTGGCTGGGAGTGAACGGACAAGACGGAGCCTGTGGAGGGAGGGAAGCACGAGAGGGGTGGGGGGAGAGAATGGAGCTGGAGGGTTCAAGGGAGCAGGCTCCCTCCTGAGCCCTCCCTTCCACTCTCTGCCCCTCATCAGGGCCTCTACCCTTACCCCCTGGACTGAAAGCCATTCCCCCAGGCTGGAGGCTCCCCTAAGGTCAGAGAGACCTCTTTGGCTGCCTCAGTTCCCCATCCCCTCAGATCAGGACTGGCTTAGGCCAGGATGGAATCTCCCGTGTGAGCCAAATTGGCCTGCTCCAGCCCTGGTACCTGACTGAGCTTTGGGGAGCCCCCAGCCCCTGTGTCCCAGGGGCCCCTCGGCAATGCTCCCGTGCCGACACATGTAGCTGTCATTGGGCAGAGAGTGCGTTCGGCTGACCCCAGACTTCCGCACGGTCAGTAAGTCTGGTCCTGGCAGCTCCGTGGGGTGGGGCTGTACCTGCAAAAGGAACAGGGGAGGGAGGTGGAGGAAGAGGGTATGTCTGGCTTTGGTAACTGAGGCAGAGCTGACAATAGAAAGCAGCCACGCCCCCCTGCCCAGCCCTCACCCCCGTACCCTCCCAGGACAAGGTAGAGATGGGCATGAGCGTGGCTGGGGAGAGGGGCAGACACATGGATGAGGCCTCCACACGCGGGGAGGAAGCAGGTAGGAGGGGGTCTGGGCAGCCGGGAGAGTCTGCAGGCCCTGCGTCCCACCCCCTGCAAAACTGTACACATTGCATCACCTTTAAGCTCCCACTGTGGTGGTGGAGGGGTGAGGAGGTATCCAGAGAAGGGAGAGCAGCCCCCAGCCCCCAGCCCTGCAGGTGGCTCACGAGCTCATTCTAAAGGCTCCATTTCAAGGCTCTGAAGGGAGTTCCGGTGTCCACAGGGACGGGCTGGAGCCCTGACCCAGAGCAGCTCAGGGGAGGATTAAAAGCTAACAGCAGGCCAGGCACAGTGGCTGGTGGCTCATGCCTGTAATCCCAGCACTTTGGGAGGTCAAGATGGGCAGATCGCTTGAGCTCAGAAGTTTGAGACCAGCCTGGGCAACATGGCAAAACCCCATTTCCAAAAAAAAAAAAAAAAAATTAGCTGGATATGGTGACGCGGCACCCGTAATCCCAGCTACTCTGGAGGCTGAGGTGGGAGGATTGCTTGAGCCCGGGAGGTCAAAGCTGCAGTGAGCTGGGATCTTATCTCTGCACTCCAGCCTAGGCAACAGAGTGAGACCCTGTCTCAAAAAAAAAAAAAAAAAAGCCAACAGCAGCCATTAGCCCCCACAACCCTGCGCTGTCAGGGGAGGTGATGGGGAGAGGACCCTCCCAAGGAGCAGGGACCAGGCAGCTCAGGAGAGCTTGCAGGTTGCAGGCTGTTCATCCAATTCTTACAGCAGCCCCAGGTCCCAGCATAGGGCGTGGGTTGGGTTCAGGTGGGTTGAATGGCAGATGACCACCAGAGGCCTATCACAGCTGGCTCCCTGACCTCCACTTTAACCAATGACTCTGGCAGGTGGGGGTGGAGGCCACATTCAGCTGCTCCCTTAGTGGACAGACTCGGGGTGGGAGTGGGGTTGTTGCTCTGTTTCAGAGAAGGGAGGTACTCAGCCTTGGACTCCAGCATGAGGGAGCCTAGGTTTGTTCTCAGGAGGTTTCTCCATCCCCTTCCCCCTGAACCCTTCGCCCTTGTTCTCAGGGAGGCTGTAGGAGTCCTGTCCCCATGCAGGCCCAGCCAGTTAAATAGCCCCAGCAGGCCTGAGGATGGCTAAGTTGGAGGACAATCTTATTTTGCTTCCCCTCTCAGCCCCAGGCTCCACTCTACCAGCCACCCAAGACCCCTAGGGACACCCCAGCTGGTCCAGTCCCTCAGCTGGGCCCTCCTCCGAC
This sequence comes from Papio anubis, assembly GCF_008728515.1. NCBI lineage: Eukaryota > Metazoa > Chordata > Mammalia > Primates > Cercopithecidae > Papio > Papio anubis. The sequence goes on from NC_044992.1 coordinate 42,065,033, forward strand.
AACAGGAGGGGAACGGTCGGTTGGTCGGGAGGAGAGGGCTGCTCGCAGTCAGAAGGGACTGGAGCTGGAGAAGGGAAAGGGTAGGGAGGTTGTCAGAGCACAGAGAAGCCCCTCCCACCCCACTGAGTTTGGTGAAGACACAGGGACACACAGGGACAGTGACGGAGGAGACAGGAACAGCGCCCCAGGTGAAGAAGGGCATGGCAGTGGTGGCAGAGATGCGGCTCTCACCCACCACGTGGTGTGAAGGTCTCATATTGTGGGGGTGGGGTGGGGAGGAGGCGGGCAGGGACAGGGAGGGCTGGCTTGCACAGGGCTCCAAATGCATAGACTGACTCTGATGACACCTGTTCTGGGCCGTGTCACTCCTGGATTCACTTTTTCATAATGGCTGCCCCTATAGCCTTCAGGGCAAGACCCCAATTTAATCTTCTCTAATCTCTTTGTCCCCTCTTCAGGTGCCCCACCGAGGGCCTGACAGTTGATGCCTCTGGGTGGAACCTGGCAGCAAACTGAGAGGAGGCAGCCAGGACCCTCGCTGGGCCGATCTGGAGCCCTGCAGCCAGCCCAGCCCTGGGGGTGGCCGGGAGCAGTGAGGGCAGTGTGTATGTACATTGCTCTCCGGGGCACTAAGTAAGAGTGTGTGCATGTCATCAGGCAAAGAGTCATCCGTCAGAGCTAGAGAGCAGGACGGTTCAGACACAATCTCTGACGTCAGAGACAGAGCCTCCATCTCAGCTAGAGGGATCTAGACAGGGAGAGAGATGATCAGGCATGAGAAACCAGGACAGCGCACACGCGCGTGCACACACACGCGCTCTCTCTCAGTCCCCACTTCCCCCTTTTCACGAAGCACGGGGCGGGGTGGGGGGAAGGCATCCCTTCTCTCTCCCCACCCTCTCCCCAAACAAGCTGACAATGCCTCCCCGCACCCACTTCAACCCCCTGCTCTGATCAGAGAGGCTGCGGCAGGCACTGAAGAGCCAGAGCAAACACTGACAAAGCAAGGAGATACAGAAACACAGAAACGCATTCTAAAGATACCCCAGGAGCCTTCCCAGCCCCTCCCACACCACCACCACCCAGGGAGGGAGCGGGAGGACCGAGGGCTTTCGACTCTCAAAAAGATAATACCCGAAAAAAAAAAATGAAGAAAGGCCAGCAAAGCACTGTCTCTCCTATCGGCACAGACAGAGCGGCATGGGGGGCGCCGGGGACAATGCCGCCAATCTGATGGCTGTTTTCTGCCTATTCTCTCGGCTTCCAACAGCCTGGCAGGACTTGGCCTGCCCCCAGATTCTGGCTTCTCCCCTCGTGGGCCCTCCTCCGCCTGCCTGCAGCCTGCCCGCCCTCTCCAACTTGGGCTCTGGGAGGTGCTCTCATCCCATTGGCCTGAAGTGGGCACACTCCAGTGGGCTGCCACACCATCTGGCTGGCTCACTTGGGACCCAGGGGGTGCCTCAGTGCCCACAGGATGCTAGGGGACAGTTGGGCCATCCCTCCCGGAGCCCCATCACCTTCCCATCATGTCCTCTTCTCCCACAACCTTTCCCTGTGAGCCTCTTTCAGGAAGGGGAGGCCTCGGAACGGGACTCACTTTCCCACGATCATTCTAGGTCATTGCCAGATCCCAACAAGAGGCAAGATCCCTTCCCACGTGAGGATCACTGTCCATTTTTTTTGGATCAGGCTAAAGGTTTCCTAAGAACCTGCCTGCCCGACACCCAAAAGGGCCTCTGGAGGACTCAGCTTTTCTATCTCCAACTGACACCTGTCTCCACTCCGGGTCTGCAGCTTCTCACCTAGGTGGAGGGAGGGTGGGGCCCTCTGTCACGTGGTAGTGAGTGGTGGTAGGGGATCAAGGGGAGGAGAGGAGGGCAGGAGCAGCCCAGAAAGCAGAAGACCTGGAATTAGATGAGACTGGGGGAGAGGGCCCTGTGGTGCTGTGGGAAGGGGCTGGGCTTGGGCAGGAAAGCAAGTCCTATTTCACACCAAGTTCTCAAAATCCACTCCCAGCCGGAGCTTTCTATCTCTCCCAGGACAGAAATCAGTGGCTCCTGACAGCACTCGCCACGCCCAGTGGGCTCCACGGCTCAAAAAACCACCAAACCGAGGACTGGCAAGTGTGTGCTGGACACGAGCGGATAGACAGACTGCAGCTTGGCAGCGGGCTCCCTGGCCACCTACACTGTCTCCGGAAGCCCTCCTCCCTGGATCTACCTCCTTCCCTCCACCCCCTAAGGTCCCACTGCTAACTTATCTTCTGCTGCACCCCCCTTTTCTCTTCCAGATTCTTACAAATCCCCTCTCCCCTCCCCAAGCTCCTCCTCCACACACCCTTCTCATCAGAGGGGCAATCTCAGTAGCCCTGCCTTCCAGCTCTTTTCTGGAGGTGATCTCAGCCTAGAAGAAGCCCCGACTGTCTCTTGCACTCAACTGAGGCCCCGAGGCTGCACTTTCTACAGATACCCAGTGGGCAGGGAACACCCTCAGCTTCCCCAGAAGCATGGCACAGCGTGGCACAGCCCGGCGCGGTCAGGGGAGCGGGCACAGCACAGGGGCACAGTAACCTGTGGGTCGGAGCCGCCCAGGCTGGGGGCAGAAGGGAAGGCAGAGGGCTGGCCACCTGGGCCTGCCAGCTCGTCCATCAGCTTCAGCTCCCACTCCAGGGAGCCCTGGATCAGCAGGGATATGGTGTCAAACAGCTGCCTGTCCTGGGGAGCCAGCCCGTAAGGGGAGCCGGAGAGGCAGGGGAGCAAGGGTCAGAGGGCAGTGATGGGAAGTGTTGTGGAAGAGGATTGACGAGAGACACAGAGGGAGAAAGAGGTGAAACCCAGACAACACACATGCACATGTGCGCACACACATACACACACACAGCAACAAAGAGACAGAGGAGTGGGTGGGGAAGAGGGAAGGTGGGAGGAGGAAGGAAAGATGGGAGATAGAAGATGAGTAGAGCCCACGTTGGTGGGGAGAGAGAGAGAGAGGTAAAGAGAAGATAAAAGGATGGAGAGATGGAAGAGAATCAGGCAGGTTAAAAGGTGGGTAGGAAAGAGATTTGGCAGTTGGGCAAGGGTAAGAAAGAAACAGGAAGGAAACAGAAAACTTAGCCTTGAACCTATGAGTCAGGAAGGGAAGGCCAGACCAGGCTGGAGGAGCAGGGCATGGCTAGGCTGGCCTGTCTGCCCGGGTAGCCCTGTGGGGTGAGTGTGGGCAGCCATCCCTGGGGAGGGGCGGTGACTGCTCGCTCAGTATCCAGGAGGGAGGGCAGGAGGCTCCAGGAGGAGCCCTAGGGTTTGTGTGCTGCCTGCTTGGCTCCCGCCCGCCACCCTCCATACCCTTCTGCCCCAGCTCCTCTCATGGCCAGGGTGGGTGTCTGCTCACCGAGGGGTGCTCCAGGGAAAAGTGGGAGGCTGATCTCGCATGGGCCGCTGGGTGCAGGGCCCCAGGCTTGGGGCTGTCGGGGCTGTCGGGGCCCTCGACCCCAGGCCAGAGGAAGGGGCTGCCCAGCGGCGAGTGGGGCTGGGGGCTGAGGGTCTTCATCTCCAGCTCCAGCTCAGCCTCCAGCTCAGCCTCCTCCTTGGCCTCCTTGTTGCTCTCCTCCAGGTGCTTCATCAGCACAGCGATCACCACGTTGACCAGCACGAACTGGGCCGTCAGCACGAAGGACACAAAGTAGATGGGCGAGATGACCGTGTTGTAGCAGGTGGACTCCTGGTCACAGTCCCGGAGGGTGTCCTGAGGTGGGAGGAATAGAGGGGTGAGGCTGGGGAGGACAGTGGTTGGAGCTGTTGTGGAAAATCAGGTCACTGGTGTCACAGAGCATTGGAGGAGGGGAAGGAAGGGAAGGAGGGAGTGTTTGGGGGGCAGAGGAGCATTAGATGCTGCCTGGGGAAGTGTGAGTCAGAGCATGTTCCTGAGAGAGGGAGTTCCAGAGTGTTCTAGCACAGGGGAGAGAAGGTCACATGCTTTTATTTGTGGCCAATTCATCTTCCCAAGGAATCCTAGCTCAGGAAGTGGGGCTGCCTCCCTGGAGCCTAGGCCAACCCTGGGCCCTTACCTTCATAATGCCGTTCCAGTTGTCACCTGTGGAGACTCGGAAGAGGGTTAGGAAGGCCATGCCAAAGTTCCGAAAGGTGGCATGCCGGCCCAGGCCCTCACAGGGGTGTGTCTCGTCACACTCTGGGGGAGGAGGGAAAGGGGGAGAGGCCCATGTTAGTCCAGGAGGCCCCTGGTCTCCAGTCCTGGCTCCTCCATCCTCCCCTACTCCAACTCACCCAGGTCTCCAAAGAGCTCCACGCCCAGAGCTGCAAAGATGAAAAACAACAACATGAAGAGAAGTCCCAGGTTCCCCACCTGGAAAAGAGAAGAAGAAATAGAAACGATGCCGCTGGGTCTCCCAGTCAGCTTCTCTGAGCCCCTGCCCTCTGGAAAGCACCTCCCCCTCCCCAGAGGCCCCCCACTTTCCGGCTACCTGGGGCAGGGCCTGCATCACCGTGTCCAGCAGCGCCCGCATGCCCACAGCCATCTTCAGCAGCTTCAGCACTGCAGAACAGGACAACGTCATGAGCTGGCCCCTTTGGGTCCCTGGCCAGACAGCTGGCAGAGTCAGGGCCAGGGTTGGGCTGGGGCTGCTGGGATGGCCGTCCCCGGGCCAGCCAGGTTGCATCCCCACCCTCAGCCCTGTCCCCAGCCTCCCTTGGCAGAGGCTGGGAGAAAGACCCCTGGGAACCCACAGCCACCCAGGCCTTGGCGAGCCACAAAGCCGACCCTTGCTCTGTCTCCCTAGGCTGGTCACCCTGGGAGGGCAGGTGCGTGGGCTGGGCACCAACCTCGGGCAATGCGCAGTACCCTCATGATGCGGATGATGGTGGGGTTGATGGGCAGTGAGGCGTTGACCTCGATTTCCTCCAGTGTGATGCCCATGATGGACAGCAGCACAATGGCCAGGTCCAGCTGGTTCCACCTGGAAAGCCCAGAACACAGCTCCCTGAGTGGGGGGAGGGGTTCCTGGAGGAGGGGGCAGTTGTGGCACGGAAACACAGGGCTGGAAAGGAAGGCAGACATCAGCGGGTCCAGCCTCCCATCCCACAGAGAAGAGGCGTGGCTTATCTAAGGCCACACAGACAACTGGTGGCATGAGTAGGACTAGGACTTTAGCTCAAAAGCCTCTGCTTTTCATTTATATTCATTTTTTTAAATTTAGCACTTACATGGTGTTTACTATGCACCAGGCACTTTTAAGGGCTTTACAAATAGGAACTCACACCTGCAGTCCCAGCACTTTGGGAGGCTGAGGTGGGAGGATCACTTGAGCTCAGGAGTTCGAGAACAGCCTGGGCAACACACTGAGACCCTGTCTGGACTAAAAATAAAAATAAAAAATAATCAGCTGGGTGTGGCAGTGGGTGCCTGTAGTCCCAGCTACTTGGGAGACCAAGGTGAAAGGACAGCTTGAGCTCAGGAGGTCAAGGCTGCTGTGAGCCATGACTGAATTGCTACACTCCAGCCTGGGCATCAGAGCAAGACTCTGTCTCCAAAAACAAACAAACAAACAAACAGACACCAACCTCAAAACCAAATAGGAATTCATAATCTCACAGCTCTATGATGTGGATACTATTATTTTCTCTCATTTTACAAATGAGGAAACTGAGGCACAGAGAGGTTAAGTAACTTACCCAAGGCCACCAGCTACTAAGCAGTGAGACCAGGGTTCAAATCCGGTTCAGGCAGTCTGGCTCCAGGCTCTGTGCTCTTAAGTCCCAGGCTAGGTCACACTGATTTCTAGCTGCCAGCATCCCCCAGGCCCTGTCTTGTCAAATTCTTTCCATGCCTTCCCATCTCCTGGTCCTGGATGGTCCCTAGTCCCCTATATCAGCCACAGGGTGGGGGCTGAACCTCAGGAATTAAGAAAGGTCTTTAGACACTAGGTCTTCCTGGGTATTTCCCCAAGAGACTCAACCCTTTCTATCTCTATGCAAGTCCCCGAGACCCCCCGCCCTTCTCCGTTACCTGTCCTGGAAGAACCGACGGAAACCAAAGGCCACAAGTTTGAAAACTGACTCCAAAACAAAGATGACAGTGAAGATGTAGTTGCAGATCTTCAGAGCTTCATCCAGAATCTGGCAGGGATGGGGGCAAGATGCAGGGTCCCTTAAGGCCCAGGCCCCAGCCCCTCCATCATACTGCCCAAGTCTGAGAGGCAGAGGGACTCTAAGAAGACCTGTCTTCTCTGTTCCCGCCATGATGGCTGGCCATTAGCCACCACCCCAGAAGGGACTAGGGTACTTGTTCACATGAATGAATCAACCTTATGCTAAAGGATCTTTCTCCTTGGGAAATGGTGAGGAGATCACATGAGAATGTGCTAGATGACACAGTATGCCAGGACTGGAAGGGGCCTTGTGCATTACAAATTCAACCCTCTCATTGGACAGATGGGGAAACTGAGGGCTGGAAGACAGCCAAGGGAGGCTGACTGGAGAAGTGGCAAGGTCATAGGTGAGCTGTGGAGCTGGACATTCACTAGAATCTCAACTCCAGAAGGGCAGGCATCCATCTGCCTTCTTTACCCTCAAAGATCCAGAGCGCAGCTCATAGTAGACACTCAACATTTGCTGGGTGAAGAAACCAGGTCCTCCACTCCCTTTCTGTGTGACCTTGGCCACATCAACTAACATCTCTGAGCCTCAGTGTCCTCATCTATAAAACAAAGATGATAGCCACCTCCAAGGGGCACAAGAGGAACCCATGTAACGTGCCCAGCACTTGCTTGGCACAGAGGTACCCTGGCTCAGGCTGCGTTAACCCTGCCCAGAGGTTCCACAGGAACCTCTGGAGGGTGGGGGGGGGCCAGATGGCTGGTCCACTCGCTCCTACCTGGGGCTGCTGGTAGTGCTCCATGGCCATGGTGACCACGTTCAACCCGATGACACCTGTGATGAAGAGATCCAGGTAGTGGCTGGTGCACAAGTGGTGGACGAGGAGCCGGAAGCGGGAGTAGTCGGAGTAGTAAGGTTTGCACTGGGCTTCTGATGGGGCGGGGGGAAGAGCAGAGCAAGCATCAGGCTCCTGCGCCCTGCACCCTTCCACCCCCAGTCCCTCACAGCCACCAGCCTCTAACGCCAGAGCTGAAACATTCCAGTCATCACCATCCTCGCCCTCCCCACGCTGCCCCTTGGTGGGGGCAGCCGTCTGGGCATGTCCCCCTCCAAGCATCTGTTGTGCTGGCTGCAGTTGAGGGCAGGATGGATCAGGACATGCAGAGCCCCCCACCTACATTAGACGCCAGGTGAGCCCCCTCCCCTAGGCAGCCTCCAAAATCCACCAGCCCCTCATTACACCCTCGACTCAGTGTTCCGCAGCAAGGCCAGATCGATACGATGAAAAGCAACTGGTCAGGCTCAGAGGATGCTCCATCAACAGGGAGGCAAAGGCTTTTACTCCTTCACCAAGCTCAGCCCCTCGGGGGAGCAGAGGAGATTACACAGAGCTGGGATTTGGAGATAAAACCGGAGATTGGAAATTGGACATCTTCTTGGCTGGCTGCACTGACCCACCCAGCGGGCCTCCAGAGGGCAGGGCCTGGGTCTCTTGCACCCTCATGTCAGCGAGGGAAGAGGGGAGGCGTTGGGGCTCTGCTCCATCCCAGACTCAAGCTGGGAGGGCCCCACCTGTTGGACTCACCCAGTTTCTAATGAGGCACTGCCCAGCCTGCTCCTGGGTGTTTGGGCAGCCTTAGATTGCAGGCCGGGCTGGAAGCACTGTCTGAGATCTGTCAGAGGCACAATATTTCTCTTGTAATTAGTGAACCACTTAGTTATGAAAATCACGGAGCCAGAAGGTTGGACTGCCAAGGAGGCAGAATAAATCTGGGGGCAGGAGATTTCAGGGGGCCCTCTTCCAGGTGCTGACAAAGAGCCAAGCCAAGTTGGGGCCCATGTTCTCGGGAGGAGGTTGGGACAGATTGGTCTCTCATGAAGCCATAAAGAAGGAAGAGGCTCCTCGTGGGGAGGTGTGCGGCAGCCTCAGGTCCCAGACAGCCCTTCCCCGTCTCAGGAGGTCTAGGAGGAAGCCAGCCAGTGAGGGCTGCAGCCTCTGAGGCCTGAGCCAGGGGGTAGCTGGCTCAGGGGCAGCAGGAAGCTTTGGGCCCAGGCCAGCTCAGATTAACTGTCCTTTCCCATGCATAGGACCATTGAACAGAGAGGTAAACTGAGGCAAGGAGCGGCCTGGGGTGGGCCCCCACCCGAGGCTGAAGGAAGAAGAGCACCCAGGTATTGCACATCCAGCCTCGTGGGCTGCCATGCTCCAGGCCCACCCGGCCACTCTCCAGCATCGGCCTTGAAGTGTGGATGACCACGGAGCAGACAGTCCCCGGCACTCTGCTGCGCCTTAGACATGCATGAGGCCATCTTCCTGTTTTCAGAGATTGGCCAGCCAACTGTGGCTCTGTTTGTTCAAGAACACAGCCCCAAGAGTGTGGGGCTGGAGAGCCTGGGGCAAGGGAGGACAGGAGGCTATGGGTCATCCACAACGCGATGGTAGAGGGTGGGCTGGGTGGGCCGGGCCTCTTCCTTCCTTCCTTCAGTACCACAAGAACCAGAGGGCGCTAGTCGCCCTGCGTTGCCTGAGCAGCCGGAACGCTTTCTCTGCATTAATCTCCATAAATGCCGAGAGCACCCGATCCCATTATGCTAAAATATGAATGGAGAATTAACTAAAATGTTTGAATACAATTAGGTTAGAAAAAGCGGCTCCTTATTAGCCCCATCATTAGCTGAGACAATGTAGAGGAGAGGCTGGGAGAGTTGCCCCCTCTCCCCGTCACGCCAGCCTGACTCTGTAGGCAGTTCCAGGCCAAACGGAGCGGCTATTCCCACCAGCTCTACCTTCTGGCCTTGCCCTAGGAGTCTGTGGGGTGGGTGGGCTTCAATTCAGCCGGGACCCTCCTCCAAGAGGTCCAGAAGGAAGGCGGGACAGGAGGACTGAGGCAGAGCATCTGCTTAGAGACAGATCCCGGCCCCTGAGGTCTGTACAAAGGCCCCTCCACCCTGGCCCCTACCCCAGACAGCAGTTGCTGAGGCTGCCAGAAATCCCCCATTAGAGCGCAGGTCCAAAGAGTACCAGGCCAATCTGATCAGCATCTCCTCGGGCAACCCCTTTGTTTTTCAGAGGGAGAGAATGAAGCCAGGCAAAAAGTGAGTCATTCAGCTAGCTACTAGGCATGACTGAGCTGGACCTGAACTTCCAGCCCGAGGCCCTCGCCAGTTGCCAGGTGGGTGCAGACACAGGGCTTTGAGGCTTTGGCCCAGTGGATGCCCCTGGCCTCCACAGTTAGGGCCTGGTGATGCCACCCCCCTTTGCTGCTCTCTGGACCTCGGCTCTGCAGGCAAGCACCTGGGTGTGGAAAAGAAACAGAAACCCCCTAGGAGGAGCCTTGGGCAAGCCTGCTGCTTTGAGAGCTCCAACCATAGCCCAGGAGGAGCCTGGACCTGTGGTCACTGAGGCATTGGTAGCTGTGGCACCACCTCCCTGCCTTCCACCAGGATGAGCTGCCTTAGGTGGAGAAAATACCAGAGTCAGACAGTGGGGGGAAGGGCACATCTAGGGCGGCCCAGGCCCCCAGTTAGGGGCAGGGAGAAAGGAGGGGTGCAGAAGGAGGGCTGCAAGGCAACAGGCACAGTGAGTTAGTAAGAGTCACGGGGAGCCCAAGGCACGGCCAGGGTGGAGGGTTTGCAAAGGGGAGTGGCAATGAGTAGGCAGAAGACAGGGGTCACTCCCAAGGACACAGGCCCCCCACGGCAGAGGCCACACCTTCAGCTGCCGTGGCCAGGCCTGATCACTGGGTCCCGGCCTGGTGGAAGGAAAGAGGGTGAGTGAGTGGAGGTCGATGCCGCAGGTGGCCAAGGAGAGTGGAACTGGTGTTGGAGGCTTAGCGGTCCCATGGGGCAGCCTAATGACCCGCAGCCCCGGTCCCTCCCTCCATCTGGGAAGCCGGGGTGGACCCAGGTGTCTGGTCAGGCCCATTCCCCAGCTAATCACAGGGTCTGCTCTTCTGCCTTTCCCTAGGGTCTGGCTCTCCCCGTCCTGCTGGGAGCAGCACCAGGACAGGAGTGCTAGCAGGGAGGTGTGGTGCACGTGTTTGATTCCCAGCAGCCCTGGACTGCGTTTAACTCTGTCCCCATCCCCCTGGTGGGTAGACCAGTGCATCTGCACCGCTGTAGGAGAACCTCTGGGGTAAGGCCCAGGAATCTGTGTTTATGTTTTCCAGGCGATTCTTATGCACATGGAAGCTTAAAAAGCTCTGGCACAGGCCACGCAGAACTCCAGGTCCTGGGAAGTGGGATATGGGATGATCTGAGCCATTATTGGGGGTCTCTGAGTCCTCATCAACAGCCAGGGAAGGTAACTGGTTTACACGCCTGTGTGTGCCACCCCAGGATACAGTGGGGTCTATCCACTCCAGGAGCACAGCAGAAGGTACCCGGAATGGGAGTGCAGTGCAAGGATCACGGGAGTGTTTAGCACTGAGTGGGCGAGTCACATCTTAGGGGCCGTGAGAGTCTGCATGTGTTGATTTCTGGGATAACATCCCAGGTGGAAAAGTCTCTGTGGGCCAGCCCTGTGTTAGGATGTTTTGGGGTGAGTGTGAAAGTGTGCAAACTTCAGTCTATAGGCCAAGTGAGCCCATAAGGGAAAAGCTGAAGGCCACTTCTTCCCTCCTTCCCCTCATCCCCTAACAAGCCACGAATTTGCAAGACAGCCTGATGCAGAGATGTGGGGACCCTGGCAATCCAGACACAAACCAGCTAAAGACTCCTGAGCCCCAGCGAGACAGTCTCTCAATGCCAAACGCCACTGCTTAGCCTCATGGGGCCATAGTGCAGACGGCCTCAGGGATGACGTACTGAATGGAGGCTCAGGGGTTCTCTCTTGGGTGGGTCCCTGAGGCCCCACAGATCATGATGCCCAACATCCCCAGGGCAGCATCTGCCAGATTCTGGCTTCCGGGGGAGTGGGGAAAGTGGAGAAAGGTACAGCCAGTGGTTCCCAGCATGGGGGTCCTTATGTTCTCTCTCTCTCTTTTTTTTTTTTTTGAAATGGAGTCTCGCTCTGTCACCCAGGCTGGAATGCAGTGGCGTGATCTGGGCTCACTGCAACCTCGGCCTCCTGGGTTGAAGCGATTCTCCTGCCTCAGCCTCCCGAGTAGCTGGGATTATAGACGTGAGCCACCATGCCCGGCTAATTTTTGTATTTTTAGTAGAGATGGGGTTTCACCATGTTGGCCAGGCTGGTCTCAAACTCCTGACCTCATGATCCACCCGCCTCAGCCTCCCAGAGTGTTAGGATTACAGGTGTGAGCCACCACGCCCGGCCCTTACATTCTTTCCAATACTTCAAAAAGCTTGAAAGAAACCCTATACTTTGCCTGTGTTAAGGCCCCACAGACTAATTTAATGATGAAATGGTCTTTCTTTGCCATCATTTAGTGCATAACCTTCTGCAGCTCAGAAGCTGTGATTAGCAATTAGATGCGCCTCTGATTAGTAAAAATGATGAAAGAAAGTCATTATTGAAGTGCTCGTAACTTCATAGACAGCCTTCGAAAATGTGGGGTCTGTTGCAGGAGATGATAACTGGGGGCCTTGGGGATGAACAGCTTGGGAACCACCAGCTGGAGACATAGTGTTAGGAGGCCCCACAACTCTGCCATGGACTCCATGAGCCTCCACACCTCCATCTGGGGGCTAGTAGGGGAGAGGGGAGCAGGGGACCGAGGGACCATGGAGGGTGGGCTGGACCGGGAGAGTCTTCCCAGAGACACGGCTTTTAAAGATAAGGACCCAAGTCACTCCCAAATCTTTGGCTTTTTTTGGGAGAAGCTCGTGGCCAACTCAGGCCTTTGATTCCCAATTCCTGCTGTTTGTAGCGATGACGCAGCCACCGTGATCACTTGACTATTAATGAGTCTGTTCAATTATTCATCGTTACATTTTTAAAACAAATCCTTCCCCTCTCTGCTCCTCTCATCCTGCTCCCTTGGATCAAAGTCTCCCCTTAGACAAAAGGAGACAGGAGAGATTTGCAGCTCTAATAATTGACCGGTGAGCTACAGGGAGGAGGCACAGGAGGGAAGAGGCAGCGGGAGGTGGGGAGCTTGGCCGGCCGAGGAAGCCCTTGCTGGGAAGGTAGGCTCTCCAAAGGGCGTTGGCAGAGAGGCCTCAGGCCCTCGCCTCCCGTCCAGTTTGACGCAGGCCTGCGGGATGCCGCGGAGCCCAGCGCTTCAGCCCCTGCCCTCTTGGGGGCCCCAGGGACCCTCACCCCTTCACCCCAAGAGGATAGAATCAATGAGCCATGGGGGAGGGAGTGAAGAGCATGTCCCCACGCGCATAAGCCCACACCCCAGACGCAGTACCTGACGCAGCGCTGGCTGAGCTGCCGGAAGCAATTACATCGTCCAGCATTAGATCTAAAAGAACGAAACACGACATTGGTCACTGGCTGGACCAGGTGCGCTGGGCAGGGCCCCTCAGGGGCGGCTTCCCCTCAGCTCCCACCTCACTCTGCCAATGGGTGGGGTGCATTGAGCATGGCTGGCTGGCTCTGAATGTCCAGCCCAAAGCTGGGGGCACAGGGCACTTGAGGAAGACAAGCAATGTGGCTAGCTGGTCAGGGTCAAGGGGCAGGGAGGCACCAGGAGGGGCAGGCAACCAGTCATAGGAACAGATGTCCACTTCTCCTGCACTGTGGCCTCAGCTGCACCTGAGACTGCTATAGACCCCAGAAGGGGAGCCAGCTGGGCAAGCAGGGGCCACAAGTGCCGCCTGCCAAAAGAATTCCATCTGCCCGACTGTGAGGAAGGGGTGGGGAGGATGGAGCAGGAGTGGGAGCGTGGCCACTGGGGACAGTGCACCTGCTCAGCTGCAGACATCCACAGGGAAGCAGAGCCCGGATCCCTACCCGGAGCTGAGCAGAAGGTCTCGGGGGTGCTGATAGTGAGGGTGAGGGACATGAAGAATGGCACCTCCCATTGCTGCCCAGAGGCCAGCGTCTCCCCCACGTCCTGGGGCAGCTTCCGCTGTTCACAGGGAACACAGGCCCCCTCCCACCCCCACCCTCGTCTGCAACTCCCATACTCTCTGCCCTCCTCAGAGTGCCTCTCCCAGGCCGCAGGAGATAAAGCTGAGGGCAGAGGGGAGGCAGGGGCACGGCAATCCCTCACTCATTTGGTGGTACTCACATGTGAACACACCAAAGGAAAACTCAGGCCATCGCACCCATCTTATCGGCGGAAGGAAGACGGTTTGTGAAAAGGTGAAGAGAGCATAGGAAACCCTCACCCCAAACAGAAAGAGACACACAGACAGACACACAAAGGCTTAGAGAAACCCACACACAAAGACACTTAGAGAGACGTGGGCTGTGACTGAGAGAGAGAGGCGTGGAGATTCCACTGCACCGGGCAGATGGGAGCCCTGGAGCCTGGGAGAGAGGCAGACAGGTGCAGACACACCTGGGGATGGCCCAGAAACAAAGCGGCCTGGGCGCCTGCCGCGTCTCTCACATCCTTCCTGGCCTGTCTTCTCACTTAGTCTCGGCCCACCCGTGGCATAAGGGCATGAGGACGATGGATGGGGGCTTCACCCACCCAATGCCAAGAGATGCTGGGGAGCACAGGTGAGGAGGTGAGGGGCTGCAGGGCCCCAGGTTATTCCAGAACTTCCCCAAGCCAAGGGGAGTTTTCTCTTTTTGTTTCCGTTTTTGCTTTTTTTTTTTTTTTTTTTACTTTGGCAAAAAAAAATATATATGATGGTAGAAAGTTTTGTTAGAGATAGGGAGGGAGGGGTGCCTGGGTTCTCTTTCACGCTGTTGTCCATTACTGAGTTCTGCTGAGGCCTTGCTCAGCAGCTGCAGACACTAGGTGGGTGCAGGGTTAGATGCTTGCTGCCCACCCTGGGCCTCTGGATGCTGGCATGGGGCAGTTGAGCAGCCAATGAGGCTCCTCTGAGAGTCAAGCTCAGGGAGGCTGGGTGTCAACCCCCATTTGGCATCATCTGGGGGGGATGATGCTGAGGTCCCGGGAGCCCCCAGGGTGGGGGCAGCTCCCCCTACCCATGGGGCTGAAGTGGCCTGCTTCATGCTGGCTCTAAAGGCAGACATGCTCTTGCGGGGAAGGAGGTGAGGAGGGAGGAGGGAGTCTCTTCTCCCTGCCCCCAGCCCCAGCGCCTAGCCCCCTGCAGTCGCAAGGCCAAGGTCAAGCACGACCCAGAGAGAGGTGGAAAGACTACCGACCAGCCATCTGCTTCTCCTTACTCCTTCTCTTTTTCTCCAGTCTTCGTAGACGCTTCTCCTCCCGCCGCCGGGCCTCCTCTTCCTCCTGGTGCTGCCGACACTTGTGGAAGTTCTCCACCACCACACCCACAAACATGTTCAGGACAAAGAAGGCCACAATGAGCAGGAACGAGATGAAGTACAGCAGCATCCAGGGGTTGTGGTTCATGATGGGCTGGCGGGGAGCAGGAAGGACAGGCGGAGCCATCAGCCCGAGGGCAAGCTGTCTTCGGAGCTGCCCACAGCCTGGGTTCCTGCAAACCCAAATAGCTACAGCAACCTGACAGGCGATGGAAATGAATGGTGTGGGTTTGATGTGAAGCAGGAGGGAGGGGCAGGGACTGTGGTAAAGGGGAGAGTAGATTCTCCATCCAAAACTGCCTCTTTGTTCTGGCTGACTCCTGCCCTGAGGGAATGCAAGCCCAGTATTCCCAGATCTTCAGACTTTTCCTGAGTAGACACAAATCTGAATCTCTGAGTAAAACTCACCATTTTTTTTTTCTTTTTTTAGAGACAGGGTCTTGTTCTATTGCTTAAGCTGGAGTGCAGTGGTGCGATCATAGCTTATTGCAGCCTGGAACTCCTGGGCTCAAGAGACCCTCCCACCTCAGCTGGGACTCCAGATGATACCACCACACCCGGCTAATTGTTTTTAGATTCTGTAGAGCTGGGGATCTTGCTATGATGCCCAGGCTGGTCTCCAACACCTGGCCTCAAGCAATTCTCTTGCCTAGGCCTCCCAATGCACTGGCATTACAGGTGCGAGCCACTGCACACAGCCCAAATTCACCAGTTTAAAAATATTCACCACTAATTCAAAAAATGTTAAACATGTTGTAGACCAATAAAACATGCCCAGATTTGGCCCACAGGCCACCAGCAACAGCCTCTGCTGTAAAATGTGATGCTTCTTTCATGGCATTTTGCCACCCTGCCTTGCTCATTCTGTCCTGAAATCAGCCCATGCTGAGTGACCTGAGCCCACAGATGGGTCCTGCCCACCTCAGTCCTACCTGCTGGTCCACGCCCACAGCATCCAGCCCATCATACATGATGTCCACCCAACCGTCCTTGGAGGCCAAAACGAACAGGGACATCAGGGCCTGATGGGGAGGAAGAGAAGGAGATATTTGAAGTCTAGGATGTGTGGCTGAATCACCTACCACCTGCCCCCAAAGTGCCTCCTGCATCAGCTCCAAACACCCTAGTTCTTGAGGGGTCAAGCTGGAGTCACACTCCAGGCTCCAGGAGAGCCCCCATCTCAGGGTTCCATAGCTGAGCTGCAGCTGGAGGGGCCCTGAGAGATGGTCACACCCTCTGCCCTCCACCAGGTAGGACAAGCGACCCACAAACCCTGGAAATCCAGAAACCAAAACCAGGGTGGGTCTGGGAAGCAAAACTGAGTGAGCAACTTCGTTTTCTCCATTTCTGTTTCTGCAAATATGGAGTGAGGAAAGGAGTTATCTTGACAATATGCCTATCCCTTCCACCGTGTTAAACAAATATACACATCATCTCATTGCATCCTTACTGCGACCTCCAAGGAGATTCTATTATGACTCCATTCACCAGTTAATGAAACTGAGGCCCTGGTCAGTCAGCTGCTCCAGGTCATTGAGCTGACAATGGTGGGGTCAGAATTTGCACAGGATTCACATCCAGGGCTGCCTGTCCCCACTGCCACGTGTGCTTCCCACTCCACCATGTAGCGCTCTGGCCCTGGGCAAGCCCCTTACCCCCTCTGAGCCTCTGTTTCTTCATCTTTAAGGAGGGCTAGAGACCCCATGGGCCCACTTTTTGGGGCACTGAGGGATGGACTGGGCTTTGCAACATGCTGGTGGTTAGACAGCAGAGGGTGTGAAAGGCTGATCTCTTCGTGGAGCCCACCGGAGTCAGCAGGTATCATTAAGCATGGCCCTGTGTCCCCTCCAGCCTCCTTCACCACAGTCCCACCTCTGAGCCTGGGGCTCACCTGGCCAAGGTTGTCAAAGTTGTACTTGTGCCGGACCCACCGGTAACTGGCCTCGGCACAGTCCGATTTATTGGTGATGTTCCTGGTATCCTCGCCCTGGCACACGAAAAACTTCCCTTTGAAGAGCTGGACACACATTCCCAGAGACAGAGAAAAGTGAGCTGTGACCACAGGAAGCCCAGGACTCCTGAGCCCCACCCCCACACCAGCCTGGGCACGTTTTGGGTGAGTGTGGCGTGCTGTGCTCTGGGGTCAGTCAAGTCAGGGAAACACTGACAGGAGCCTCCCCTGCCGACACCCGCTTCCTTTCCAAGAGTTGGGAGGAAAGGTCATTGGGGCGGGCAGTGGGAAAGGGTGAAGGCGGGTAATAGTCATTCATCGTCCACCAATGGTTAGGTCAGGCGTGTGCCAAGTGCGGGTCCCCAGCATCATCTGGGAACATGCTAGAAACACACATTCTCAGGCCCAGCCCAGATCTACTGAATCATACACTCCGAGTTGGGGGAGCAGCGATCTTTTAACAAGCTGTTCCAGTGATTCTGACGCAAACGCAAGTTTGAGAACCACTGAGCTAGGCATTTAATTCTCACAGCAACTCTGGGTAGGGGAGTGGGTATTATCAACCCCACTTTACAGGTAAGAACAACTGAAGCTCAGAGAAGTTAATCCACTCACTAACGTCTCACAGCCAGCAGGTAGCAGAAAGGGGGCTTGAATCCAGGTCTGTCTGATTGGAAAGCTCACCCTCATTCTAGTGTAAACCAGGCTATGACTACTGATGAAGAAAGGAAGGCAGGACCGGAGGCCTGAGCAAACTGCTCAAAACAGACTAAATTCACCGGAAGGACTGGGTTTAACAATGGTTCACTCTACTGACCCAAGGAGGCTGGGAAGTGGGGAAGGGGAAGAGCACTGGGTGGGAGTGGGGAGGGTGTACAGAGAGGCACCACACAGCTTTGGTAAATGCACCCCAGCCTGGTCCCTAGGGCTAGCGATTTCTAGGAAGCCAGGGAACAGCCCCTCACCCAGGGCAGAGTGGACATCCCAGAAAGCCAAGGGAAGGAGGGGCGGGGAGGGGAGGGTGTAGCCACCCAGGGGCTCCCACGCTGCCTGAATAGCCAGCTGTCTACCCTGCAGCTGAAACAGCTGGAGCCAAGGGCCCTGGAAGACTGCGATGGAGGGGCTCCCCGGCCCCCCGAGGCGTCTGCTGAATCCTGCAGGCAGCTCTGGCTCTTTCTCTTCCAAAGCCAAGTCTCCTCCCTGGGCCCAAGGCCAAGTTTCCCCAGCAGCCCCCACTTCCTGCCTCGTCTGGGGTCTGCACCCGCCTGCCTGCCAGCACGCTGCTAACCTGGCCCAGCTGTCTGGGCCCTGGATCCCCAGACCTGGCCTGCAGCCCACTGTGCTCCAGCCGGGAAGGAAGGGAGGGGATCCCGGAGTAGACCCGGGCCAGCCTCTGTGCTCAGGGAGTGCGTGCAGAGGGCAGGAACAGCAGCCTGCAGCTCCCATGGCCTGAAGCCTCTCTGCAGCCCCGGTCCTCCTTGGGGCCTTCCTCTAGGCTCCCAGTTTTCTTCAAAATGCCCAGGAGGTAAAAGGGCCTAGAGCCTGGACGGGAGCATCCCTGCTTATTCCTTCCTGGAATGAAGGCGGCAGCAGCAGCAGCAGCAGCTTGAGCCATAAGACCCAGGGGCCAAGGGGAGGGGCCCTCCTCAGGCTTTCACCCACAGCTGGCCCCCAGAACTCCACACACCTGCACCCCCAAGATGCCGAAAATGATGAAGAAGGCACAGCAGATGACTACAATGTTGCCGATGGGTTTCAGTGAGGACATCAGCGTCTCCACCACCAGCTTCAGCCCCTGCGCCCGGCTGATCACCCTGGGGAGGGGAGGCAGGGAGGTGACAGGGCTTTCCCCAGCCCAGACACTCCCTTGTCCCTTGACCCTGCTCCCCACCCCTAACCTTGGCCACTGGTGCTTTCCTGGCCTCTGGTGGCAGAACACAGTCCTCTTTTCACAGGACCCCTGCCATCAGGACCCCTACTGTAATCTCTCAAAACAAGTGGCAGAGATCCCCATGCCCCACATCTCCACCTCCATCCCAGGATGTCAAATGTATGACCTGTTTGGGCTGGGAGTGGGGAGGATTCAACTCAAGTGAGGCGTTCCCTAGGGATGCAGTGTATTGTGGGTTGGGGGTACCAGGAGATAAACTTGTAGGGAAGCAGGTAGAGAGGGGGAGGGGCAGAGGGAGATGGACTATCACAGTCAGGGAAGCATCGCCATTAGTCCATATCATCCCCGTCCAAAAAAAATCTGAGTTGGGGGTGGTGACTGGCTGATTGGAAAGGTTTCCTGAGAGGGTAGATCCCTGGCCAGGAGAAATGTCACCTGTGGGTGGTCCTGGCAGGGGCCTGAAGATGGGAAAAGCCAGCAAGAGGAGCTGTCACCTCACGGGGAGGGGCTGAGTGTCACTCCTAGGGGCCACACAAGGGAGAGCTGCAGCTGAAGACTGTGAGCCCCTTGGCCCCTTGTGGCCCCTCGTGCTGTGCGCTGCACGGGGCTGCAGTCACCTTACATCACATGGTGCGGCGGCCCGGAGGAATATGTCATGTTGAAGAGGAGGAAAGCAGGTGTGTGCCTGGAGGGAAATTACTGGGGCCGTAATCTGAGTGCTCTCTGGGGCAGGGACAGGATCGCCTGTGGGGGTCACAGACAGAAGGCTGGCCTGTGCAGGCTTTGGTTTGGTGGCAGGGGGTGTGGTCGGAGGTGTCTCTTCGGAGGGGGCCACCTGTTGGAGGTGTTCCGGTGCTGGGGAAGGGGTCACCTGAGCGGGCGCAGGGTCCGCAGCAGCCGCAGCACCCTCAGCATGCCCAGGATCTTGGTGCCGCTGTCAGAGACCATGGACACCAGAATGTCGATGACGGAGATGAGCACCAACAGCCCGTCCAGCACGTTCCAGCTGCTGCGCAGGTACGCCTGCTCCCCGAAGCACCAGCCCAGCGCCACCACCTGGGGACCGCCGCCGCGTCACCGGCCGCCCTCCCTGCCGGCCCCAGCCCTGCCCTGCGTTTTGGCCAACCCTCCCACCCTCAGCCCAAGCCGTCTCCACCCCTACCAGGAACCAGAGGGCCCAAGCCAACACCAGCCCCCATCACCTTCACTGTCATTTCAGCTAGAAAAACTGCGGTGAAGATGTAATTGGAGAGGGTCAGGAAGATGCGTTCCTGCAAGACAGGGAAGACAGGGGTTGCCCGCCAGGAAGCCCCCACCCTTGGGCCAGGTCTGCTCTGCATACACAAGTCAAAACCTGCTTCTAACATTTGACTCAGAAAACGACTCCCACCCTCCACAACAATGCAGATCACGCCCCTCTCATACACACACAGAGCCAGTGCCAGGTCCCTGGACTCCCCTGCAGCTCTGCGGACAGTTGCACCCCTGTCTGTGACCAGAGTTCCCCGCCCCCACAGCCACTTAGCCGGAGGGGAAGAGGATCTGCACCGCAGTGCTGTGATCTGCGTCCCGTCCCACGTCCTAAGCCCTATTCCCTGGTTCCTTTTAAAAACTGGGGCAGGATCTCACTTGATCTCTGACCCCTGCCTGCCATCCCACCCTCTTCACTTGCTTTCCTGCTGTGCACCCCAGAAATGGAGCAGCAGTGGAACCTGGGGTCCTGACACAGACTGTGCACTCCCAGACCCAGGCTGGGGCAGGACAGGGAGGAAGGCCATCTAGTTCCCTGGCATCTGTGGACTGAGTCCCTCCCTGGGTGACCGGGAGACAGGCGCAGATCTCTAGAGAGGTGGCGGGCAGAGTGTGAGCACAGAGAGGAGGGAAGGAGAGGAGCAGGTATGGTGACAGAGCTGGAGATGGAGGAGCTGAGTGGGAAGATGGTGAGAGAGTCGTGGAGACAGTGACATGGCGACAGAGAGCTCTACAGCAGGGCCTCAGGCAGGAGGCAGCCAAGGCTGGAGTGCAGCCAGCGCCCTTGCCTTACCCTGTGACTCCGGGTGTGAGGTCCCCAATGCGGGTGCTCTCTCACCCGCCTAGTCCTGGGCAGCTCCCGCCATTCCTCAGGCTCCCTCCACCCCAACTCTAATAGAAAACAGAAGCCCCAGCAGCACTGAAATGTAAACAATGGTGTGGGAGATGGCAAGGAGGGATGACAGGCAAACCCTGGCCACCTCTAAGCAAGTGGTGTAGCATGCCGTGAGGGGAAACACAGCCACCCCCCACCCATCCTTCTGGAACCAGAATTGCTGCCGACAGCGAAGGGCTATGATGCCAGGCTAGGAAGACACAGCTCCCAGGGCCAGCTGGGCCCACCCTGAAGGGGTTCGACCCTGGGGCGGTATGTCCAGGGACTCTGGCTCTCCTTCTGAGAAGGACAGACAGGTTTGCAACCAAGCAGAAGTGACCCATGTCCCCACTAAGGCCCCTGAAAATCTACTTGTTTTTGACCTGGAAGGACCACCAGGGGCAAAGAACAGCTTCCATGACCGCTCTGCATGCCCCCAAGGCCCCGAGGCAGACTGGGCAACATGCCTCCCCATCTGCACACAGCCTCTGCACCACCCCAGCACTTCCCGACTCACGCGTGTGTCCCACAAGCCTCTGGCACATGAGAAATAGCCTGGAGTGAGACGAAGCACCCAGCTGGGCTGGTGTATCATAGAAGGGAAACTGAGGCAGGAGAGGACACAGGGGGTGTCCTGGGGACCAGCATCTAGTGAGAGACCTAAGGGAGAGTCCTGGCTCCCTCGCTTCCTGCTGTGTGACCTGCAGGTCAGCAACCGTGGCCTCCTCGCCTCCCTCACTGGTCCTGAGTGCAAACCCCAGGAGAGGCCTTGCCCTGAGCGGGACTGGGGACTCACAGCGCTGTGGGGGTCAATTTTGGGGCGCTCCATGGCGATGGTGATGCAGTTAAGGAAGATGATGACGAGGACCACGTGGTCAAACATCTTGTGGGTGATGATCCGGTGACACAGGAGGCGGAACCTGCCCAGGCACAGAGGCAACGGCTGAGAAGAGGAGGCAGGACAGGTGGCAACGAGAGGCACCGCCCGCAGCCCCTACTCATCCAGAGCCTTCCCAGCTGAGGCCACCCCGCTCACACCCCCAGGCAGGGTGCCACTTCTCAACTCCCTGATAGCATCACCAGGGGTAATTTCCCGTGAGAAGAGGTCGGGACACAGGTCAGACCCCTGCCCTGTCACTTACCTGGACTGAGGAGGGAAGATGTAGGCTGACCAGGAGTCTCGCTCGAGGCAGCAGGCAGGGAGTCGGGCTCGGATCCACGCACGGACCCGTTCCCCTTTGCTCTGCAGAACAAACACTGGAGTATGAGCAGGACCAGGCCTCCAGGTTCCCCAGCTCCTGGCTCCTCAGCAGCGTCAGGACCCTCACTCCTTGTCTACCCTCTCCCACCTGGGGCCCAGGCTCTGCCCTGCCTCTCTTTCTTTATTCCTAAAGCCACACTCCTCATCTCCCTGTCAACCTTGCCAGGCCCCCTCCTCATCCCTGAGGACTCCCTGCCTCTCCATCTCCTCCCTCTCCTCCCCTGCATCCCCAACCCCGCTCTCCCCTCTCCCCACCCCCGCCTCCAGCCCAGCCCCTGCCTGCCCTTCCTGCTGGGCTGGGAAGCAGCATCAGTTATCAGACACTGGCCCCACACATCTGTCTGTTCAGAGACACACCTGAGCTGAGGAGACACCGGGCCTACTCTTCACGTGCTAACCCTGAGGTCACTGCACCCCATCCCCAGGGGGAATGGTGGTGGTGAGGGGGTTGGGGGAGGGGCACATGGGTATGGAAGGAGTGGGAAGTCAAGGCTTGTGATGAGGTTGAGATGAGAAAGGGGGGTGGGGGGGCACCAGTTTGGAGAGATGATCGATGGGTCTTTCTGAGTCACAGGGGGAGGGCCATGAAAGATTCATACACATCTGCCCAAAATCATTCATATCCACCAAGGGTGGCAGAGCCGCAGCCCCAGGCATAGGCATGACAAGGATCTGGGGTTTGGCAAGGCGGGCAGAGGAAGAAAAGGGACTGTTTGGAGCTCGGTTTCCAGGTGCCCCTTGATATCCCCTGGGCTTGGAATGGTAACTCCCTCGTACCCTGCCGGGCCAGGCACAGCTCCCCTCTTTCAAGGTCAGGGGCGAGGGGTCACTGTGCCCACAGGGGCCTCACCAGGTTGCCCTCGTCATCCGCGTCATCCCCATCCAGTGGGGGGTCGTCGGGCCGCAGGGCCCGGGCCAGGCGCCCCGAAGCCGACTTGCCATTGCAGTCCTGGTGCTCAGAAGCAGAGCCTCGGCCACTGGCAGTGCGGTGCAGCCCTGGCACCTGCAGTGTGTCTGGCAGGTCAAAGGAACTCTTGGCCTCCCGCTCCAGGGACTCCCTGTGGCGACGGTCGCTGCCCGCGGGGCTGGCCCGCTCCTCTTCCGAGCTCTCCTCCTCATCCTGGCTCTCCTGGCCTTCTCCCGACAACAGGGACCGCCGCTCCCCACTTGGGCTTCTCCGCTTCAGGCTGGGGGCACGGCCGAGGCTGTTCCGGCTGGAGCGCCTGCTGGTCCAGCTGCTTGCAGCGCTCCAGGGGCTGTGCGGGGAGCTGCGGGCACTGGGCTGTGGGTGAGCAGGGGAGGAGTGGTCTCAGGCAGGGCCGAGCAGCCCTGTCCTCTCATGTGCACCCGGTCTCCTGGGAGCCTCACTGGCATCACATCAAGTGTAGGGGTGTGAGCAGGAGCTCTGGACCCTGATGCCTGGGTTCAGATCCTGGCTCACCCCAAACAACTGAGTGACCTGGGGCAAGTTATTAAGCCTCTCTGTGCATCTGTTTCCTCATCTGTAAAATAGATATGGCAATAGAGCTCATTCCTCATTTAGTTGGTGAGAGAAGTGTTATAATCAGCTGATGGGCAGTATATATAATGGGGTGAAGAAACACAACTCAACAGCAAAAAATTAACCCAATCTAAAAAATGGGCAAAGGGCCTGAATAGACATTCCTCAAAAGGAGATACAGGGCCGGGCACCGTGGCTCACACTAGTAATCCCAGCACATTGGGAGGCCAAGGCGGGCAGATGACCTGAGGCCAGGAGTTCGAGACCAGCCTGGCCAATGTGATGAAACCCCATCTCTACTAAAAATACAAAATATTAGCTGGGCGTGGTGGCGCATGCCTGCAATCCCAGCTACTCGGGAGGCTGAGGCAGGACAATCGCTTGAACCTGGAAGGCAGAGGTTGCAGTGAACTGTTGCACTCCAGCCTGGGTGACAGAGCAAAACTCCATCTCAAAAAAAGAGACACAGATGGCCAACAGGTATATGAAGAAATGCTCAACGTCACTAATCACCAGGGAAATGCAAATTAAAACCACAGTGAGTTATCTCACACCTGTTGGATTGGCTACTATGAACGTGATGAAAGACAGCAAGTGCTGGTGAGGATGTGGAGGAAAGGGAACCTTCGTGTCCTGTTGGTGGAAATGTAAATTAGTACGGCCATTATGGAAAACAGTTTGCAGGTTCCTCAAAAACCTAAAAATAGAGTTGCCATATGACCTAGCAATTCCACCACTGGGTATTTATCCAAAGGATTTGAAATCAGTAAGTGGACGAGATACGGGCACTCCCATCTTCATTTCAGCATTATTCACCATAGCCAATATATGGAATCAACCTAAGTATCCATCAATGGAAGACTGGATAAAGAAAATATGGGCCAGGCGCAGTGGCTCATGCCTGTAATCCCAGCACTTTGGGAGGCCAAGCCAGGCAGATCACTTGAGGCCAGGTATTTGAGACCAGCCTGGCCAACATGGTGAAACCCCATCTCTACTAAAAATACAAAAAATTAGCCAGGCATGGTGGCACATGCCTATAATCCCAGCTAATTAGGAGGCTGAGGCAGGAGATTCGCTTGAACCTGGGAGGCACAGGTTGCAGGCAGTGAGCTGAGATCGCACCACTGCACTCCAGCCTGGGCGACAGAGCAGAAAGGAAAGAAAAGAAAGAAAATATGGCATACATGCACTGTGGAATACTATTCAGCCTTAAAAAAGAAGACTGTCATTTGTGACAACATGGATGAACTGGAGGACATTGTGCTAAGTGAAATACACAAGGCACAGAAAGACAACTAAATACCATATGATCTCACTTATATGTGAAATTCAAAAAAATTGAACTCATAGAAGTGGAAAGTAGAATGGTGATTAGCAGGGGCTGGGGTTGGGAAGGGTAAGGATGGGGCCAATGGGGAAGGCTTAGCCAAAGGATACAAAGTTTCAGTTGGACAGGAGAAATCAATTTTCAAGATTTATTGCACAGCATGATGGTTATAGTCAATAATAATGTAATGTATATTTCAAAATTGCTAAGAGAGTAGATTTTTAAATGTTCACACCACACACAAAAACATAAGTATGTGAAGTGATGCATATGCTAATTAGCTTGATGTAATCATCCTATAATGTATGCATATATCAAAACGTCACATTGTGCCCCATAAATATACATGATTAGTATTCGTCAATTAAAAGCGAAATTTAAAAAATTAAAAATAAATAAAATCACGAGAGCATGGCACCAACACTAGCCTCCTGGATTAAAATGCTGGCTCTGCCATTCCCTTCTGCAATCTGAGGCTCAAGCCCCCTCTGTAAAATGGGAATCGTTGTGGTACCTACCTCCCAGGGTTGCTGTAAGGATTAAATGCATTTAGAATGCTTCGGAGTAGTGTTTAGAAGAGTGTCTGGCACATAATCAGTACCTAGATGAGGGTCTGCTATTATTATTATTCGGTCTTGAGGAGGTAGGGACACCCCACCCCCATTTTACAGAAGCAGCTCAGAGAGGTGGTGTCTTGCCCGAGGTCACTCAGCTAGGGAACAGAACGGGTCAGCTTAGGCCCTGTTCTTTCATCCCCCAGGCTAGGGCTCCTTCCCTGGCTTGCATCACTGGCTCGGACTCCCCAGGGGCTTGTCCAGGCACACCCAGACCCCGTCCAGCCCATGGGGCAGGGGCTATGCCCTTGGACCCGCCTGCCTCCATCCTCTCTTCCTCCTGTCCTCCTTGGAATATCTCCCACCATCGGGGTACCCACATGCACCCCCTACCGGTGACTTCATCTCGTGGGCCGCCCCGGGCTCCGCTGACCCGCTGCTGCTGGTGCGGCGCGACGTGGGGCCCAGCGCCTCGCCCAGGCCCGTGCTGGTGCTCTTGGGCAGCGACATGGGTGTGGCGGCCGTGTGGATGATGAGAGGCGGCAGCAGGCTCTTCCGCAGCTCCGGATGCTCTCCCAGGGACACCACTGCAGGGGGACAGAGGGAGAGATCCCGAGTCCACTCAGGGCTGGCCCAGGGCCAAAAGCCACACCCCAGGATAGGTACTCACAGGCCAAGCACTTCTTCCTGTCCCCATCACCATCCAGGCTGGGTGAGAAGAAATCGGGCTCTGATTCGGACTTGTTGGCATCTCCCTAAGGCAGGGGAGCAGCGGACCATTAGGGATCGGGCCAGGCTGGGGAGGTTGGGATGGACCGGGCCTCCCTCTCTTCACACACACACACTACATATAGGCCACAGGAACCAGCAACCACGGCACAAGGCATGCACCGGCGCAGGCCAGACCCCCCAGGCTTAGGGCCCAAGGCTTCCCAGGGCCCCACCACCTCTGCCTCTCCAGCCACAACTCAGAAAAGGCCACGTCTTATGGTGAGCCCACAGCACAACCAGCCTGGATGAAGTCACCAAGGCTGGCTGGGGAGAGAAGGGGGAGCTAGGTGGTGGGTGGCACAGGCCAGAGGGGGCTGGGGTCCTGGGGACCTGAGTGAAGTGGTGACTAGAGCCTCTCTTGCAAAAGTCCACTCGAGGCCCTTTGCTTTCTCTCCACAGCTCCCCTCCCCTGAGCCTCAGACTCGAGGACCCTGGAAGGAAATTGAAAGACCCCAGACAGAGCAGCTCAGCCCGAGGACACCACTTCAGTCCCTCAGTGTCTTCCCTTCATCTTCCCCAAGTCCCAGCCCCTCCCTGGCCCCATTTTTACCTCTCTCCCTGTCTCTGGGACAGTTTTTTCTTTCTTCTTAGCAGGTCAGTAGGTTCCCCAGTAATTACACACTTCTCCTTAAGAAGTTATTAAAAAATACTTGATTGCTACTTTTGATAAGGACATAAATATTGGGTAATTGGCATCTCAGGGGATCATTTTCATTAACTCAGTTTACAGCCCTAACGAGGCCTTTAATTATCAAGTGGGATCTCCAGGGGCCTGCTCGGGATATGCAGCACCATGGGGTCCCACAGGAATGCTGGCTTTGCCCCAAATTCTGGTGCCAGGGCAGGGAACAGCAGAGCACAGGCTTATCATGGGGCCAGAGGGGGAGCCAGCCCTGAGAGCGCCAGCTGGACCTAAATGGGTGATGAAGTGGCCAAAGGCTCAGAGTGATTTAAAATATTGGTACATTTTGGCAAGAGCCACATCCCATCCCCACATCCTCCAAGGACTTGTCCTGAGCTGAGGCAGCTTGCGGGGTCTCCAACAGGGGCCTGGGGCAAGGGGTGAAGGGGTGGGAGATGGGGGAGTATGGTCTATGGCCACAGATCTTGACTCCACTGAAGCCGGACGTCTGGGACTCCTCCGGGACCTCAGCACAGGCACGCACACACGGGGTGCCCCACACATGGGGTGCCGCACACACGTGCACACAGAGGATTCTAAGTCCCTTCCTTCTCCGGCCCATCCACCGGTCTGGCAGGGATGGAGATGGTGCCCTTGGCGGGTTGATGGGGACAGAGGCAAGGAGGTACCTCCCTTCCATGTCCTCAAGGGGGAAGGGACTTAAAATCGAAGCAAACCTCACAACACCAACGACCATCACGGCTATGACAGGTTGCACAGCAGCGGAGCGTGAACACGAGCACAGAGACACGGAGGTGGAGTGGAGGGGCACGGGGCACAGGAGGCATGCCGGCTCATGATCGCGTACCTACCCCCTGGGAGTCGACAGGCAGCTGAATACAGCTTAACTGTCCACTCGCATCTTCCCGTTTGCTGATTTCCTACAGGGAAAGGGGGAGGCAGGGGAGGGCCGCTGGTCACAGGCGCTCGGGGCCTTCAGATATCAGCAGTGTCGAGAGAGGATGAAGAAAAGGAGGGGCGCAAACCCCACAGCAGGGGAAATGAGAGACACGGGGAACAGGGGGCAGAGAGGGGATAGAACAGCCTTCCAGAATTCAACTACAGGCCCTCAGGCCAGAATGAATCTGAAGGGTGAGGGCAGAGGCCAAAAAGATGGGGACAAGGGCAGGAAAGAATCAAGTCCCCCCATAATCCTAATAATAACAGCCACCATTCATGAAGGGTGTGCCCGGCATGGGAAACTACCTCCTTAACACCAGCTGGCTTCCTTGCAAGGTAGGAAGTAGGTTCCAGGATTGCCATCTTACACAGGAGAAACTCGAGATTTGGAGAAGTTGAGCAAACTGCCCCAAATCATACAGAGTAAGAGGTGGATCTGGGCCTGGAACCCGAGTCTGTGGCTCAGAACACCCCTCTCCTCTCACTGGCTCGGAGGCAGTGGGCTTGGGGAATGGGAAGGAAGCAGGGAAAGGAATGGACAAAAGTCAGAGTCAACACGGAGCCAAGTCAGGCCTCATAACATCTCATGCTCTCGCCTTAAGTCCCTTCAGATCAGAATAGATCCAGCTGCTCCGTTTGAGATGGGATGTGACAAGTAATGCTGAGATGATGGCTCTGATGTTGTTTAGTATCAATTAATGGCCTCACACAGGGCCTGCTGCCTGTTCATTTAATTAAGTGTGTGAATGATAAATACACAGGGATTCAGGGCGCTGCCCCCTGCAAGTCAGGAAATCACCAGCCAAGCAGGCTGTGTCCCTGGACCACCCCCTCCTAGCTCTTGGCAGGGTAGCAAGGCCAGCAGGGGGGCTACCCTTGAGGCCTCCTGCTGGGGAATCCCACCAAAATGCGGCAGCCACTTCCTCTGCCAAGGTGGGTTGTCTTATTTGTCAAAATAAAAACAAAAATCCCAGGCCATCACAACAGCAAAACCAGACTCCCCTGCCAGACCGTGGGGCCCCCTGAAACCTTACCCAGGAGAGGGCAGGGGCCTTGGAGGTGTCCAGGCCATAGGCATCGAGGGACACTCCCCACCCTTGCCCACCATGTGAAGGACAGTGGAGCAACTGGCCCAGCCCCTCCCATGGGCACTCCGGGCCACAGTTACTGCCCACTCTCATGGAGAGGGGATGTTCTTAAAATCCTTTCTGCATCCCACCCCAGGCCTGAAGCATTACAGCCCAAGACGCCGCATCCTGAGTGAGACCCTCCTTGCAAAGGTCCTGACACTGCAAAGGTTGGGGAGGGTGTGGCTGCCGGGCCTTGTTGAGCCCTCACACTGGGGCAGCTCCCAGGCCCCCAGCAGGGCCAGAGTGACCAGGCTGCCCCAGGGCCAGGCTGCTCTCATTCCCACACTCCAGCTTTGCTGTTGCCTAGCAACCAGGCCGCGGGCGGCTGCACTCAAGTTAACAAGGTGTTTGCTGAAAGGGCTGAGTGCTGGGGAGGGGGCCATCTGTGCTGGGCACCTGCAGACTGCCTTGGCGGCTGAGTGGCAGAGGAGGGGAGGGGAATAGGCTCGCGGTGTTTTCCATTTCCCTCCACAGAGTTGCACGGGAGTTTTTCTGAGGGAACCGTGGCTGGCAGGAGCGGCCTTTGGAAGGGGCCAGGAAGCCCGGTCCTCACTCAGCTCCTCCTCTTATAGGCCCTGAGCAGCAGCAGAGTGAGTCTACTGGCTCTTGTGGGAGCACTGTGGTGCCCCTTAATTCTTCAGGCCTCAGGGAACCCCCAAATTAGTGTCCCATTCCAGGGAGCATACTGGCATCCCTCCCTGCAAGAGGCACAGCCATCACCAAAGCCTCCCCCACCAGCTGCCCTGGCTGCCCCATAGTGGGAAGGAAATGCGGTAACGGATAACTACAGACTGAAAACGGTAGCGGGGAGAAAGGCCAGTGTGGGACAGATACGCTGCACCCCACCAACCCAGCCGGCCTACAGGGAAAAGCCCTCCCTTGCAAGACTGGGAAAGAGTCGGAAAATAGATTTTTGTTTTTCCACCGTGTGCTGGGTATTTATAGACCAGGCCGCAGCGGGAGTTTCCATCCGGGTCACCCGGAGAGAACTGGACCAAGAGCTTCTCCAGACCCAACCTGCAGCATTTCTAGGTTGGGTCAAACTGCCCTGTTTGAGGCCCCAGCAAGCTGGGATGGGTCTAGGGGCTTGGGTGGGAAGAGAGGCAGAGCTGAGGGAGAGGAAGGGGTGCAGCCCTTTGGGCAGAGGCTGCTTGCTGACACGGCAAGGGCAGGATCAATGTAAATCAATATTAATTGATGACGCTGCCTGTGACGAAGGTGATGGAGCCTGGGCTGGAAATAGGACGCTCATCTCTGCCATGCCCGTAGCTAATTGGGCTCATTTCTCACCCTGGGCAGCTAAGCCCTGCCCTGGTCTTAGTGGCATCTTCATCTGCTCAGTCAGAGCTCAGATGACTTGCACACAAGCTTCCTGCACCCCTCGGCTCAGAGGAGTCCTCTCCAGGTGTTCCATAGAGCACTGTGCTCAGGAGTCCAGCTGTACCACAGGCAGACACTTATCTGGTCTGCCTCTCTGGGGAAGGGGTCTAGCCAACTCCGAAAGGGATGTCTACTCGGTAGCTAAGCTTCAGCGCAGGAACCCCACACAACCATCCTGTGTCCCATGTGACAACGGGCTGCATGAGACCCGGAGCCTCCCATCCCTGGTCCACCCTGGCTTAGTCTAAGAGGCGCTTCCTGTGGGACCTCCCAGGCCCCCAAAGTTGAGGGAGGAGCTCATGACAGGCAGCCCATTGGAAGTGGGACTGCTATGGGCAGGGTGAGGTGGGCAAGGCAGCGGGTTACCTCCGCCTGGAAGCCCTCCACCAGAATAGCGACCAGCAAATTGAAGAGCACGTAGTTGCCGAAGGTCATGAGGGCAATGAAGTAAAGGGCTGCCCAGGATGACGTGGAGGCCATACCATTGTACAGGACTTTGTTCCAGTCCTCCTGGGTGAGGATCTGTGGGCAGAGGACAGAAGTCAGGGCCTATACTAGCAGCACCTGACGGTCCCTGTCCACGCCCTGCCCTGTTACCCTCGCACCTGAAAGACAGTGACGATGGCCCAGAGCAAGGAGTCAAAATTCTTCCGGTCTGGCAGGGTGTCCCCATCCCGCTCAGAGGCAAACTTGCAGCCGAAGAGATGCATGCCCAGGATGCTGTGGGCACAAGGGAGTCACAAGCTAGGGGTCAGAGCCCAGTGCTCCCCACCCCTCAGGCCCTCCTGCCCCCAGCCTGGCCAGTCTCTCAGCCGGCACGGTGCCACGCCGCCCTCACCTGAAGATGAAGATGAAGAGCATGAGCAGCATGCAGAAGGTGGCCACGTTGTCCATTGTCTTCATGAGCACCACCAGCTGCCGCTGCAGCGCCGGCAGGAAGCGCACCAGCTTCAGCACGCGCATCAGGCGGAAGGTCCGCAGCACCGACAGGCCGCCCCCCTGCTGGCCCACGATCTCCCACACGCTGCAAAAGGGGCAGGCAGCCTGAGCCCCCCGCACCTTCACTCTTTCTCCCTACTCCCTCGGAGAGGACTCAGTAGCACCCAAGGGCCTGGCTGAGCGGGCACATCAAGAGAAAATGGGGCACAGGTGGGCACCCAGACCTCCAAGCAGGAGCCTCCGAGATAGAGAGGATTTGGGTGACAGCCCAGCCCCCTCTGCCCTCTCATCCCTGCCAGAGATCACATCCTGGCAGCAGACAGCCCCCTCCCTAAATTTGGCCAATGTAACTGCATCAAGTTATGGAATATTTGCTTTGTTCTCTTCTAATGAAATCTAAAGCCAGTTCCAAAGGCAATGAAGTGGTTCTCCTGGCCCCAGGCCTGGGGAGGAAGGAGCACTTTCCCAAGGTCTTGGAAACCCTAAAGCAAGTTGCTGGTGTCTGAGATGGTTTCCAAGCACTTTTCGAGCCGGGCAGCTGGCTGGGCCTCATACTTCTTCCAACTCCTCTCTAAAGCCAATCCCCAACCCTCGCCCATCCCAGGCCTGGGTGGGGTCAAGGACAAGAGGTAGAAGTGGGGAGAGGAGACTAAAGAGGGGCCTGGGCAATGAAGAGGTGAGCCCAAGGTCCACATGAGCAAGGTGGGGCCAAGAGAGAGATGGAGGGGGCATGGGGACACAGACAGCCCCCCACCTAGGGGGAGTGGCAGATCCCGTGGGGTCAGTGGGGCCTGACTCCAGACCCCTCCACCCCAGGGGAATAGGTGGCATTGCCCCTGGCCCCAA
Organism: Papio anubis; assembly: GCF_008728515.1. NCBI lineage: Eukaryota > Metazoa > Chordata > Mammalia > Primates > Cercopithecidae > Papio > Papio anubis. The sequence goes on from NC_044992.1 coordinate 42,096,712, forward strand.
GCCACCCCTGCTGGCATTCCTCAAGTGAGAGTCAGTGGCGGGGGGTAGTCATACCTGATGACCACAATGACACCATCGAAGATGTTGTAGGGATTCTTGATATAGCCAAAGGGACCATACACGAGCAGCTTCAGCAGCATCTCCAGGGCAAAGAGGCTGGTAAAGACGATGTTGCTGATTTCTAGGGCGTTGGTAAGCTCCTCGGGCTGCAGGGCAGGGTGGGATGTGAGGCAGCTGGTTTATCCCCGAGCCCCTCGACCCAGTCCTCCAAACATGGGACACCAGAGGGAGGAGGAGCAGGAACAGCAAGCTTGTGTGGAGAGGTTGCTGGATGCTCAGGCCCGTGGGGAGGACCCTGCCCCAAAGGCTCCAGGAGGAAATGCACCCAGGGGCAGGGCCCCAGGAAAGGGCCACGTGAAACGCATAGCCGCAGCCATTCCCCAGCTCTGGGTCTCAGATTCAGGGGCCACAGGCTTAACGGAAGGCCTGTGCTGTGGGTTCCGCCCTATCTCCTGCTGGGAGCTGCATGGCCCATCTTGACCTAGGTTACAATGTCAGCCTAGCGGGCCCAGGCCAGCAGCACGACAATGCTGGCGGATGTCAGAGGGTGATTGCCAAGGCCTCACAGACACACCCGGTCACGAAGCCCCACACAACACCACACGTATTCCACAATTACTCTGTGGACTTGGCAGCCTTCTCCTGGACAACAGCTGGCTACTCTTGCTTCCTTCCAGACACACACACACACACACACACACACACACACACACACACAGAGAGAGAGAGAGAGAGAAATGCACACATTCCCAATCGCACACATGATGATAGGCAGAATGGAGACACCCAGACACCCAGGAAGGGTTATCACAGTTGAGGAGACCAGCCTGAGCCCGGGACAACCTATCCTGTCACTCACTGTGTGACCTTCAGCAAGATTCGCAACCTTTCTGGCCAAATGTGAAACACTGGAGGTATTTCCTTTCATGCTCCCTACCCGAATCTGGGATAGGGACCGAGGATGCACCCTAGAGAGTCCTCAGAAGGACTAATGACGAACCCTGTCTCATCTGCCATTCCAGCTCACTAGTGACCTCGCTTTCAATATGAAGTGCCTAGCAATGCACTAGACATTAAAGGAGCTGCAAAAACATGCCAGCCACACGCCCTGCCTCCCAGGAGCTCAGTGTCTGCTAGAAACACGTTGTACACACACAAAACAGCTGAATAACCACAACAGGGCTTAAATGCTTCAGTGCCAAAATAAATTATCCAGGCAGCAAGTCTGGGAGTTCAGGGGAGAAAAGGTGAGGGGTGAACACACAGAGAAAGGCTTAGTTGGGAGAGAGGCAGCCCTTGAACGCCTGAGGGTTTGTGGAGTCTCCCCAGGCAAGGGCTTGGGTGGGGTGGCACAGGGTGGGGGGACCAGGAGCAACCTAAGCCTGGTTCTGGTTGAAGAAGGGAGGGGTGTGGCCAGGCAGAGGGCTGGGGAAGCAAGAAGAGATATAGTTGGCTCAATGGACCCCACTGTCCACCTGATGGATATCTGGACAAACTAGGTGTCTGGCCTGGAGGGCAGAGGCCAAGTCCATAGTAGGTGCTTAAAAAGTTTGGATTAATGAAACAATCAAATGAGGCCCTCATTCCATCAGACACCTCTCCTTGCTTCTCACTGCCTCATCTGGCCAGCTGCCCAACCAAGTCCACAGCCAGGCCTGGGGACAACCAAATGTATCCTAATGGCCCTAGTTTGTGCGGTCAGCTTGGGTGGGAGGTGGAGAGACTCGGAACAAGGGGCTTCTGACTAGCAGGTGAGGGGCATTTGGGGGCCTCAGGGTCAGCAGCCACTCAGAGGGAGATAAGCTTTCAGACCGTACAAAGACAGGCCTGGGGGCAGAGCCAGGGCCAGCAGGCAGGCAGAGAGCCAGCTGTACAGAGGGGGAGCGGCTGTCGTGGGGGCCGGTATGGCATGGAGCCTGTTGCTCCAGCAGATCCCAAGTAAGTCGTTGCTCCGTGGATTGTGAGTGGAGGCACTGCCACCTGACCTGGTTAGCCAGGTCACACAGGGCCATTAAGTGTCTCCAGCGTGAGCACAGTACGGGAGGTGGGGCGGGGCCGGGATCAATGCACATAAAGCCCTGGGCTCAGACCCCACCTGCCCAAGTGGATCCCCCCTCTGTGCTTCCAAGTCCGGTCTGCCAGGGAGCAGGAGTCGGCGAACCCTCCTCCCTGTCACTCTGCCACTTGCTGTGTTTTCGGGCCTTGGATTAGATTAAAATGAACATGGACCACACACAGGTATGATGTCTTACGGGTTCTCTGGCCCACCATGCACCTCCCCTCATGCCATTCACACAGTACTCCTGCCATGCTAGTCTCAGAGGAGCAAAAGACGCCAAGAGATGGAGGGTGACCAGTTCAAAGTCACAGGGCAGGAAGAGCTGGGGTGGGGCCCAATCCCACATCCCTCTGACTCCTAGAATATTACACAGTCAGGATTCGGAACCAAGCCACGGTGATGGTAAAGGGCTTGTGAATCCAGACACATAGCGGACTGGATACACAACATGTCTTCTAATGTAGATAAAATTATATTCAAATCAACAGAGCTCTGGGAATAAAGACCAACTCAATGTGAAGACACAGCCGAGGTACACTTATAATGGGCAAATTTCATGGCATGTAAACCATACCCCCAAAAAGCTGCTAAAAATAAAAATTAATGAAATGTTCTTTTAAAAGTCGTTGAAAACACACTAGCTTTTGATGTCACATATTTACTCAATCAGTGAATTCTAAAAGTCCAGCTGCTACTGTGTGTGGAGAAGGAGACTGTTCTCTTCACTCCCCAGTGTTATCAACAGGGCTCTCAGGAGTCTGTACCGACGGCTCGTGGTCACATGCACACCTCACTCTCCTGCACACCGCCGAGAGGCTCATGGAGAAGGATGATGCTGGGCTCCTGCGAGGCCTGCCGCCCCATAAGGCCTGCCTCATTGGTCCTTGTCAAGGGCGGTGCCAGCAAAGGCTGGAACCCCTCTCTTGCCCAGCCAAGTGGCTCCAGGCCTGGAGAAGCAGGGCAGCCTGACGTGGGTGGAAAGGGCCCTGCCTCGCTCTCTCTAGTCTGCCTGCAACACTAAGGGTCAATGAGTCGTCTTCTCCAGGGCCCCGGTATTCCCTCCAGTGAGCCACGGAAAAAAGAGCCCTCCTCCCCCAGATAGCCAGGTCTGTCCAAGTTACTAAATTGGAGGCTGGGAACGATCTGAAAATGCAGGATGAGGACACTGAGACACAATCTTAGCAACAAGGTTGCCCCAGGGACTGGAGCTGTAATTACGGTTGAAAAGGGGCAGGGGTGGAGCCAACATCTGCCAGTGCCCACCACAGGCCAACTAGGCTGAAGACCTCCTCCTGGGATTTCATTTCCTCCCTGCTCACAACGAAACGAGGGAGGGCTGTGAGCCTCCTCGACAGTCTGGGAAACTGAGGCTCCGAGGGGTGTGGTGCCTTGATGGAGGTCACACCTCCCTCCTGGAGAGGTGCATAGCCGGGTCCGTTGTGCCTTGCTCTACATCTCTGTCCTCAAGACCCTTTCCACAACGTCGCCCCCACCATACACCCAGACATAGCACAGGCAGAGAGCACACAAACCCATCAGGCTGGAGCCAGCCTCCCCTCACTGGCCGTCCCCAGCTGTGGAAGTCCCTTCCCAGGTCTAGCCTGCATCCTTCCTGCTGTTCACAGATGTCAAGGCCCAGTGGAGCTTTCTGTGAAATGAGGCCAGGCAGCCTGAGCTTATCCCACCCAGAGGCCCCAGGTCTCTTGTCTGTGCTGATGCAGATTGTAAATCTCCATCTCCCATCTCATAACACCTCCCCTCGGGCTGTCACCTTACAGCAGCGGTAAGCTGCTCAGTACTTCCCAGCACAAGGGCTCCCCAAGCCCCACAGCAGCTCCATCAACTAGCCCTAAGTGTGCCCTCTGGGTGCCGAACACTGGTGTTAGAAAGGTACCACCAACTCTGAGACTTTCTTCCTATGTGACCTTGGGCAAGTCCCTTTGCCTCTCAGATCCCCAGTGGCCTCTTCTGTTAAACAGGGTAACACTACCTCCTGGGAGGCTGCTCTACAGAAGAAAGGAGTGAAAGCCTGTGAGAAACCCCAGCCCAGGGCCAAGCTCACACATGGCAGGACCGATATCTGCAAGGCTGCAACTAAACACCACACTGGGGACAAAACCCAGGAGCCACAGAAGCTCAATCCTGGCTGAGGTCAGTGGGCCAGTGGGGAGGACAGCCCAGGAGGATGTCCACGGAGGTGTCCCCAACTGGGGGCAGCAAGGGAAGGGGTGTGCAGGGCACACTGCAGAACCAAGAATCAAGTGGTCTGCCCAGATCAAAGGGTGAGAGGGGCTGGTGGGAGACAAGGCTACAAGGTCGGCAGGGCCATGGGGAACAGCCTTTCTCTGCTCCCTGACTCCGGCTGGACCTGTCTCTGCCTATCACGCTGCCACTGAAGCCCTGGGTGGGTGGGAAGGGAGGGAGGAAATGTGCAAAGCAGTGTATTAAGAAGATTAATCTGGCTGCAGTGGTGGCAGCGTGTGGATGGCTTGGAAGGTAGAGACAGAAACCAATTAGGATACTGCAGCGGTCCAGGCAGGAGGCCTGAGAGTCAGCTCTGGCAGACAGTGATGTGCCTCTTGCAGGGAGGGCATGAGAGGCTGGACAGGCCTGGCCAGAGCTGAGCAGAGGCTTGGACCAGTCACTCCTGCTTTGCCCAAGCCCTACCCCAGCCAGCCGCCATCACCCCAGCTTCCATCTGCTCCACTGACCCTGAAATCTCTGCTCTTCCATTGAGACTCCTCGGCTTACCTCACCTCTGCTTTTGATGGGCCTTCCTGCTGCTCCCACCCACCCAGGACAGGGGCCCAGACAGGCTGCAGTGAGGCGGTGAGGGTCACTGGGTCAGTGGGAGGCAAGCCTTCAAGGAGGCGTGGGAAGTCAGAGAACACCTCAGTGGCAGGAGGTTTCCTGGAAATCTCACAGGCCTCATCATGTAGATCACGGTCCTGGTCTTTCCCAGCCCCCTGGAAGCTCTCCAGCTTGGATCCTCCCTCCTGCACCCTCCTGCCCACTGGGCACACTGCTAGGTGTCATGGTGCCCCCAGGGCCTCCTAATCAGAGGCAATGCCAAAGAGAGGCTTTAGCTGCAGTCACTGCCTCTCTCCCCTCAGGGCAACATTCCTCAGAGTTCATTCTAAGCTTTTTCCCCTCACCAGCACCCCCACTCCCACCTCTCCCGCTGTCATTGGGGTGTAGGTGACATGATCTTTCCCAGCTCCCCAAAGCCCTCGAAAGTAAACACACAAGCTAACTAGGCACAGCACACTCACGGTGCCCACTCAGCTTCAAGACGGCTGGCCCAAGGCCCCTGCTACTTAAAATTCTGGAGCTGTAGCCAGGCGTGGTAGCAGGTGCCCATAGTTCCGCCTACTGAGGAGGCTGGGGTGGGAGGATAGTTCAGCCTACTGAGGAGGCTGGGGCGGGAGGATCGCTTGAGTCCAGAAGTTCCAGGCTGTAGTGAGCCATGATCAAGCCACTGCGTTCCACCCCAGGGGGCAGATCAAGATTCTATCTCTTAAAATAAATACATAATAAAATGCTGGAGCTGCAGCCCCTGTGCCTTGTCCACCTGGACAGCCTCTAGACCATGGTGGGCCCCAGCAGGCCACATAAAGGCTGCCCTTCTGACAAAGACTTTCAAGGGCTCCTGCCCTGCCCAGCCCCAGCCCAGGTAAGTGCCCTTGCCCTCCTCCTCTCCTCTGCGGCTCTGGAAGTGCTGAGTGTCGCTTGAGAGAGGCACGAACCTGTACTGACTGGACAAGTGATTCCCTGCGGGTGGTGGCCCCATGGCTGTCTCATGCCTTTATTCATAGTCCCTGGTTCCTCCCTTCTTAGGTCTCCTCTCTCCCCCAGGAGCTGCTTCAAATCTTCTGGACTCTGCTCTACCCCCCACCTGGCCCCTCGTTGCAGGCTTATATGGGGGGGCTCCATGTCCCTCCTCCAAAGAGCTCTGTGTTGTGCACCCCACTGTCTCTCTTCCTCTCCTGGAAGGGAGCCAGTCGTTCCTACACCTGCACTTTGATGCGCTCCCCCGCCCCACCCCACCCCCCAGGCTTCCCTGGGCCCTGGCCTATCAGTTATGCCTGCATCCATCACTTCTTCAATCTCCTTCTCCCTTGCCTAAAAGCAGAAAGCTTCTGTGGGACTCGAGACCCATTCAGTTCTGAACTCTGGGCCCCACAGCTCCAGCTCTGTCCAGGGACCCTCTTCCCAGCCCTCCTCTTAGTGGATGCCTCGGCAGCAGCTGAGCCTAGACCGGCCCCTCCCGCTGCAAGCCCAGCCTCCCTTGGCTTCCCCGACCCTGAGCAACCACCTCCTCCCCCTCCCAGTGCTCCTTTCACCGCCTCTCTTCCCTCAGGCCAGCATTCCTCAGAGTTCAGTCTAAGCCTGCTCCCTCCACCAGCACCCCCACTCCTACCTCTCTGGCTGTCACTGGGGTGTAGACGACACTAAACAATCTCTCCAAGCTCCTGGCTTCTCATCCAGAGATCCAGAGCCTGCCTGATCTCCCTCCCAGGATGGCCCACAGCCATCTCAAACTCAGCGCATCCAAAACAAACCCTCTCACCTCCTCTCCCAAACCTGCTCCTTCCCGGGCGGCGCCATCATGATCAGGATTCTGCCTTAGAAACTTTGGGTTCTCTAGGATTCTTGCCCGCCCTTCATCCCTCCAGACACTAAGGTGCCCTGGCCCAGAGAACCTGCCAATGAAATTGCGTCCTACCCACACCCCCTTGTTCCTATAGCTATGGCCTTACTTGGGGCCCTCTTTGCCTCTGATCTGAACAACAGAAATAGCCTCCAGGCCCTCCCCCACCCAGCCTGCACCTATGGGAAGCACCGGCTTCCTTCAGCCCCGCTGGGCTAACATCAATCCCTGCTCAGACAACTCGGGGCCAGGGCAGGGAGGAAAACCTGACTGTCCTTCAGAGCATCCAGTGCCACCCTGTGCATGTGCCCTAATCTCTCCACCTAGATCTCTCCGCTCCTACCCACCCCTCCATCTCCCACCTCCCCCTACCTCCACCACCCAAGCCACTGTCAATTCCGTTCATCTTTCGAGGCTCCATTCAAAAGCCACCAACTTCGTGAAACCCTTCCAAAGGACAGCTGGGGTTGAGCAGCTCTCCTTTGTCCCCTGAAGCCTCTCTTGCGGCATTTGGCATAATCATCCATGAAACAGAATGACTTTTCCACCAGAACCTACATTTCTTGGGTGTTTCTGGCTCAGCTCTCAACCCCCCGATATTCTAGTGTTCTATTCTAGTGTGCTGTGCACAGGATATGCTCCCCTTGTTTGTGGAACTGAGAGAGCGTGGAGCCAGGGGATGCCTAAAAGAACGAGAGAACACCTTAGCAGACATCTCCAAAACAATGCCCCTCTCCCTCCCACACCAGATAGCCTTTGAATGTCTGGGGCCAGTCAGCTGTAAAGGATCATCCCCCAAAGCTCTGCTCCGTCCTCAGCCCCAGCTCTTCAGCCAGGGCTCCTCTATCTGGAGACCAAGGGACTGGCTGGGGTGGGAGGTGTCCATAAACCTTTGCCCTCAAAGGCCACATTTAGGGTGTCCATGCATGTGGGTATTTTCTGGGGAGAGGATCCCCAGCCTTCAGCAGAACTGAAAAGGAGTCTATGACCTCCTTCAAAGTTAATACTTAGCATATCTGGACCACCTCCCCCTGCCCCACCCCCAGCTTCTCTCGCCTTGAACAGCCAACCTCACTCACTTATAAATAGAAACCCTCTCTGGACATGTATCTGGAGTGACAGGACGGCCCCAGAGTGTGAGCAATGAGCAGAGTCATCACCTGCCCTGTCCTCTCTCAGCCTGCAAGGCCGTCTACCCTGGACCCTCCCCCTCCTCTCCCTGTCTACGGCCCAGGAGACCACTGGGCTACATGTAGCTCCCCTCTCCCCACATGCTGTTGTCCCTCTTCTAGAACATGAGACTAGCACCTGTCCCCCACCCCACCATGACCCAGAGCCAGGAAGGAGATGTTAGGAAGCTCCTGTGTCTCCAAGGCCCCACTCGTGCACTCTCCCCTCTTCCTGGAGAGGTCTGGCCCCAGTGCAGACCCAGGTGAGACACAGAGGAGAAGGCAACCTCTTTTCTGAGCTCTAACAGTCTGCTGGATATGGTCAGGATGGCTTGCAGGCACCTTGTATGCAACGTGTCCCCCAGCCCACATCTGCTCAAGCCACATTGCTCCTACCCCAGGTAGAAACCTGGGTGTCATCCTTGCTGCCTCCTCTCAACCCACATTTCCAGCTGATTGAGTCCTGCAGATCCAGCTTCCAGCCAGCTCTCCCCAGCCCTCTGCTCTCCATTTCCAGGGATGAAGATGTAGTATGAACTGCCTGGACCACTGCAGGAGCCCTCATACTGTGCCCTACCCTCCACCTTCACTGGCTATGTCCTCCTCTTCCTTCAAACTCAGCCCAGAGGTCATCTCCTACATGGAGCCCTCCCTGAATTCCTTCTCCAGTCTGGGTTAAGGGCTCCTCCTCCATGCATCCCTCTCTGAGCATGTGCCACATCAAGTAAATATGACTGTTTACTTGTTGTGACCTCTTTAAAAAGAAGGACAGTGCCTTGAGCCCAGTGGTGTGCTGGAGCTGTTTCTCACTGGCTTGGGAGGACCAATTGTCCACGTCTCTTCCCAACCCCACATTCAGTGGAATCGTGTTGGTAGCTTAAAACCAGCTATGGTGGGAGCCTTTACACCATGGAAATTGGCAAATGCCACAGATCAGGACTTCATTATTTTAGGAGGGCTGGTTGTTAAACATTTACCAGTAAATCACTGCTTAGGTCCAACCCCAGTGCAAAAGGATGAATTGGAAAAAGGTTCTGGGCTCCATGTACCGCCCTGAGCGGATGGGGCACACATGTAGGCTGGCCCCATATCAGATCACACTTCAACATCAAGTCATTTTCTTGCTCTCTCCTCAGTCTCCTGGGTTCTTGTCCTCCTTACCAGCCCTCTGGACAAACCAATCCTGCCAGTTCTCCTCCAGCTGGTGGTTAAGGGGTGGAGGAAGCAGGAGAGAGAAGATAGCATGGGGCCAGCCCCGGGTGGAGCAGCGTATGACATATAGGTGCTTCCTCAGTCAGGAGGATGGTGGGGTAGCACAGGTTGGGGGGACAGGAAAAGTGAATGAGGAGTCAGCCAGGGGATGGTGGGAGAGAACAGGGTCTGCAGAGGGCAGCGGTGATAGCCGGGAGGGAGGGCAGGGGCTCCTCTGGCGAAGCACCAGCAACACCCTCTCCAGGGCCCCCCAAATCTGATCGATTCCAGGATCAATGGACACAATTGCCTCATTAAGGGCACCGCAGGGAAGCCATGAGCCTCCTCTGTCAGCAGCTGCTCTCCCTCCACACAGCGGCACCTCACGCAGCCAGCTCCAGGGGAGTCTCTGTCTCCCCATCCCACCCCATCTCTGTCCTCATTTGCATCTGGGACTCAGTCTCTGTCTTCAACTCCCTCTCTGTGTCTCTGTCTCCCCATGTGTCTCTGTGGCTCCATTTGTCTCTGTCTATCTCTGCTGTGGCTCATCTCTGCCTCCACATCCTTTATCCGCTGCCTGCGTGTCTCTCTTCCCTGCCCTCCTCCCCCGTCTCCATCTTGCCCTCTGTGCCTCTGTCTCGCCCGCATCAGCCTCCTCTGTCTCCCTCTGCGTGTCCATCCCCCCGTGTGTCTCTGTCTCCCTCTCTGTGCCCACTCTGTGTTTCTGTCTCAGCCCCCCACATCTCCTCGCTGCCTTCCCTGGCAACCCCCCGCCCCCAGCATGCTCAGGCTCCGGGGCCCAGATGGCGGGACGTTCACGCCGCAGTGCCTGCAAGCACAGGGCCATGGCAGCTTCTGGGACTTCTTACTCTCCGCACCCCTGAACCCGCTGGGCAGCTGTCAGTCATCTGCCCAGCCTGCTGGGGACTCCCACTCACCCCCATGGGGCCCTCAGCAACCAGGTATGGGGACAAAACCCTCCCTGGAGCAGACACTGCTGCCACTGAGTGAGGCCTCCGCGCTGCTGAGGACTTAGGAGCCCTGGGCTGTCCCCGCCCTTCCTCAGGAACCTGAGCAAGGAGATGGTGCAGGCAGCCCTGACTGATGGCTGCTGCCTCCTCTCCAAAGGGGCGTCCTTCTTCACGTTTAACTGAAAGCCCTCTTGCCGAGGCTTCATCTGCCCTGGGTCTGTGTGACTCAGCTTCTTCCCAGTGCAATGAAAACCTCCACCAGCAGCATCAGCTGGGCAGGGACTGCTGGGTGCATCCCCCAGGGGTAGGGAGAGGGCACTTGGGGAGGTGCCCCCTGAGGGAGGGGCACCTGACCATGGCCAGAAAAGGGGTGAGGGAAAGGAGCCTGAGTAATGGGAGGTTAGGGGCTGTCACCACCTGGGTCCTGGAAGCAGAAAATGCTGCCCACTCCCCACCACCACCAATCTGGCAGAGTGGAGCACCTCTCCCTGGGAGGCGAGCAGAGTGGGCATGTGCACACACAACCACACCCACGCAGCCCAGACACAACATGCCCATCGTGGTGTTATGCGCACCCACCCGCTGGCACTGCAGCCAGGGTCCCAGGCTCTCTCCACCTCATGGCTACTTGGAGGGGGCACTGTGGAGGCTAGAGGAAGGGACGCCAATGTGCGGTGATGGTGATGGGGAGGGGTGCACCTGGCCAGGTCAGGCAGTCTTGGGTAAAAGCTGGGTGCTCGAAATATTGCAGGTGCAGAGTTCATTGGGGTGGGGGGGGCTTCGAATCCCCCAGAAAAGCGAACACCTCACAGTCTGCTCCAGACCCAGCTTGACCTGTGCCCCTCAGCCTCAACCCAGACCTCCCAGCATGCCTGTACCACCCTGCCTGTACCACCTGCTCGAGATGCCCCTTCCACAGAGTACTGTGCTGGTGTAGGAGCCACTCCACACCTCTGGTCTCCTCCACCTCTGCTCCCGATTGGGAGGGTGTGGAGGTGGGGAGGTGCATGACCTTCATTCCAAACCAGGGAAGGTTGGGTTCTGAAGGCCCAGTGCCTCCCTACTGCCCCAGGGAAGCCAGAATACCCAGGCGAGCAGAGCCTGGGCAGACCATGAACTGCAGCACCTGCTTGCCAGCCTCTCTCCTTTTCCAAGAATCAGCCACGGGGGTGACCTGGAAGGCCAGACTTGGGGGAGGGGGAGCGACTTCTGGAAAGAACCCTGTGGAAGAGGGAGCCAAACCTAGTTGTGAGGACCCATGGTGCCTGCTTGGACCCCCAACAAGCATGCAGCCTCAGCTCATGGTGGGGGATCAGTGGGGTCCCCCAGGCTACCCTTTCTGTCTCTGCATAGCTCTAAGGGTTAGCAAAGCCTCCTCCCCCTCAGCCCAGATCCTACTGCTTGCAGCCATCAGCCCCACAAAACAAGCCTGCTTCCTTTTCCACATGACAGCCCTTCAAATATTTGAAGACAGCTTGCCTGTCCCTGCTGAGCCCTCTCTCCTCCTCACTAAACATCCCGGTTCTTAGAACGATTCCTCAAACGCGATGGTTTCAATCCTCTTGCCATGCTGGGCACTCTCATCCACCCTAAGCTGCCCTGGTTCACAGCATGGCTCCCAGACGGGAGGCCAGGAAGGACAGCCTCCCTCCCTGACCCCAACAGGCCTTCATTCCACCCAGGCGCAGGCACCCACCCTCCCCTCTGCACCCCGTTCACATGGCCCCTCCTGCCTCCAATCAGTCACACCCAGACTTAGTGGGTCAGATGGATGCCAGGGAACCTCCAACACCCCCACTCCCCACTATACCTTCTCCAAAGACCCAAACCTCTCCCAGGGACGTGCCTCTCCCCACATGCTGACGCTCACCACTTGTTCACATCCTTCAAAGCCAGGCTCCTCTGAGAAGCCTTCCCGGGTAGAACATACCCTGTGGCCTGCCCAGGGTGACCTCCATACTCAGAGACTTTAAACATTCCCTCTAGAGAATCTCCATGCATTGCTCCATCACCCACCTCCCCTCCTCCCTGCCAGGCGGGCTAGCAGCATGGAGAGGAAGCAGAGCACAGGAGGAGGGGTGCGGAGGGAGGTAGAAGGCCCCAGCCCCAGACGAAAAGCAGCTGGCAGGAGCCCTGCCTCTGCCACACCCCTACCTGCTCATGGTATTCGATGCCCATGCTGAGTGTATTGACCAGGATGGCAATCATGATCCCCCGGCCAAAGTACTTGCTGTCCACAATCTTTCGGAAGGTGTCACAGATTAGCCTCCAGAAGGCCAGCACAGAGCTGGGCTCTGCATCTGGGCCTAGGCTCCGTGGCCGCCGGCTGTGGGGGTCCCGGAGGTCACTGTGCTGGGCATCCTGTGTGAACTCATAAACCGCCTCGCTGTCTGAGTCAGGCATTTCACGGTCGGCGAGCTCTACCTCCCCTGCCCCCGCCCGGGCACAGTAGGGGCAGCTGTCTGGACCAGAGGCTCCACTGTCTGCCTTCAAGCAAGGGCTGGAGATCTTGCAAGAGCTTTGGCAGGCACCTGGAACAGAAGAGTACAGGTGAGAGGCTCCAGAGTCTCATACCTGGGGCTACCCTGCCCTTCAAGTAAGTGTAAAATGTGTCAGGGAGTCTGGGGTTGTTACAGTGATGGGGTGCCAGGCACTTAGTGGGCCAGGGGTGTAGAATGTCCTGCAAGGTGGGCAGTCCTGACCCACAAGATGCCCTGATGTCAATAGCACTTCATTGGCAGTCACTGCTGAGTGTCCTGGGGCTCAGAGAGGTGGCCTGGATGTCCTCTGAGATCCTGGACAGCTCCTATATCCTAGGCGACTTCAGCAAGGAGCCTCACTCCCCTTCCCCTTCCCAGAAGCCAGGCCTGCAAAACACTGCTCTGAGCAGCACTTTCCAAGGGATCCTTAAGACACGCCCACACACGTGCACTTGCACACACACCCACACCAGACACGTGCACCTGCACACGTGCTCCAGGTGCACACACTTGTGTACACACTCATACTATTTGCACACCACCACATGGGCACACATACATGCACATACCAACACATGTGTGCACAAACACATTCACACATGACACATATGCCAGACACATGCACACATGTGCATGCACACACACCAAAGAGTTTCATATCGCACATGCACCTACACACATCAAGCACATGTGCCTACATATGCATATAAACATCAGACACATGCATGCACACATGCACACACACACACTTGACCCCTTCACGGACACAGACACATACATGCATACTAGATGCACTCATGCACACACACTCAGGGACCTAGCCTGAGACATTAATGTCCCTTGAAATCCAGCTTTGCTCACAGAATATGAGAACCTCAGAGACTACCAGGTAAAGCATGGATATGGAGGCCCCCAGCTGGCCCCGGGGGGGCTCTCAGCAACATTTCCCCCTTGACTGCATCTGCACACAGGAGGGAGTCAGTAAGCACCCACTGACAGTAATCATGGGCCCAGCCTTGCCTTTTACACAGGAGGAAATAAAATTGTGGGTGCATGTGACTGGCCCACGTCCCGTGGCAGGGTAGTGGAGGAGCTGGCATAGAAACCTTTCGCTCTGGGTTCTGTGATAGCACCTTCTGGTCCCAGCCCACATTCCCACGTAACATCCCCACGAATATCCCGCTGCTCCCCACGTGCCACATCCTTCCTGAAACACAGGCCGTGGGCTGCAGCTACAGTGAACCTGTCTGCTGGGGAGAGCCCGACGTCCCTATGTGTCTCACTGCCCCCACGACACTGGGAGTTTCACCCATCAGACAAGCAGCTCCCTGAACTGGGTCTCCCCGTGCGGAGGCAATGAGACTCAGGTTTAGCCAGTGGGGCATGAAGCTGGGCACAGTCACACACCATTTCCTCTCTGAGCCTCACAACGGGGAGTCCTGAGTGTGCGCCCCGAGTCCGCCCCTCACCAACAGCACAGCCTTGGGTGAGTCAAGCAACCTCTCCAAGCCTCCTGGTTCTCATCCACACAATGAGGATGCTAAGAAAGGCTATCACCTAATGGGTAGAGAGGATCCAATGGGATTTTGCCTGCAAAGCATGTGACAGGCACACAGCCATTGCGTTGTGCAACAGTTGCTAGACATTATTGCAAACAGCACGAAGCAGGTGCTTATTACATGATAGTTACTGCTATTACGATGTAGGAATTATGATTTCCACTTTAGCAGATGAGAAAATTCGAGCTCAAAGCAGGGATGTGACTGGTTGAAGGTGCCTAAGCAATGAGAGGCAGCATGAGAATATGAGCCCTGGTCCCTCTGACTCCAGACCCCTAGTCCCCTCTGGGACGCCACCTGATTCCCAGACAAGGGCACCCACACACCTCCCCCAAGAGCTGTCACCTGTACTCTGTGTCTCCAGCAGCTTGTGCATGGAGCTGTAGGGCCCAGGTGGGATGTTGAGGCTGGTGAGGGTTGCGGGCCCAGAGCTGGCAGCCACCTCTACTAGTGCCTTCTCTTTCAGCGTCTCCGGTGGAGGGCTGGTGTGCACGGTGGGATACACCTTCCCGCTGCCCACAGTCCTGCCGGATGCCTCAGATGGGGACCTGGGACGGGGTGCCTGGCAGCGGACTGGCTCTAAGTGGCAGTCGGCATGGTAGAAGCTGTGCACAGACTCTGCGCCACCTGGGGGGCCCCCGGAGAGGGCAGGCGTCGAGGGTGGTGGCAGCATGAGCCGGCGGGACCCATTGGCATCCCTGTCCTGGATCTCTGGGCTGGCCCGGGGGACCCTGAGCGTTCCATTGCCCAGGTGGTAGTGGTGATGATGGTGGTGGTGGTGGTGCACCAGGTGGTGGACGGACAGGCGGCGGTGAGAGCGAGAGCAGCTGCTGCTGGGCTGGGTCTCCTGGCCCCCAAGGGGTGCTGGGCTGCTGAGCAGCCCAGCCCGCACACCTGCTGCCCGAGAGACCTGAGCCAGCCTGCGGGCTGCCTTACGAAGGATGTACACCAGGTACTTGAGCAGCTCCTCATAGCAGCTGCCGGGCTCAGAGAAGCTAGCCAGGGTGCTGGCGTTGGACAGGAACCGCACACGCTGCTCCCGCATCAGCTGGCTTTCCCTCTGCTTGGTCTCTGAGAACTGCGTGGCAATCACCACCAGGCACAGGTTGATCATGAAGAAGGAGCCCACCTGTAGGGGTGGGGACAGGAAGAGGAGACGTCCTGAAGAAAAGTGAATCACAATGCCAGCCACCACATACAGAGGAATTCCTATGCGCTAGGCACCACGCTCAGTTATTTTCCAAGCATTATCTCATTTTATTTTTAAGACAGCCTCAGGAGGTGATGCTGTTGTAATCTCCATCAGACAGGTAAGGAAACCGAGGCCCAGAGAGGTCAAAGCATTTGCCCAAGATCACTCAGCTAATTCAGAGCAAGGCTAAGACTGGAACCAAGCTCTATGAAATTCCAAGATGTTGCTATTGAACATGGTGTTATCCTGCAATCTCTCAAATTCCCTGTCCCTAAACACACACACCTGCAGAGACGCAGCACCCTTCTGCAATTTCCATTAGGAGTAGCAAATGCTGTGGAAATGAATGCAATATTAGGGACACGGGGTTTTCAAATTATATTGAGCCTTGAGATCTTGGCAAAAACATCATTTACAAGACTCCTACTTCTAGCCCCAATTCTAGCTGTGTGACTTTGGGAGAGACCCTTAGCAATGGGACCACGTATCCTCATCTGAAAACAGGGACCATTGGCCTCATCTGTCCCCGTTTTCCCTGTGCCCCCCTCCCTCAGATGGGGGAGGGGTTGAACCCTTGACCCTACAGACCCGTCAAGCTGCCACCTGACTTGCTCACACTCCCCCAGTCCCCATATCCATGCCTCAGTTTCCCCAGAACTCTGGAATGGCCATTGCTTGGATAACAATCCCGAATGAAGGAAATGAATATTTATGGTGACAAAGCAGATTTTTTTTTTCTAGATCGTGTCCTAGTAATTATGATAATTAGCTTCACTAGTGTGATTCCAGAGCGCTGTTAGGAAAGATTTTTCAGGGGGTGTGTGGGAGGGTGGAAACTAGGCCCCTTATCTCCCTGTCTGCTTCCTCCCCCCCTCTACCAAGCCCACGAGGGAAAGGGAGTGGGGTGGGGGGGCCACATGGTGAGAAGACCCCACTTCCCTGAAGCACTGGCCTCGCCCCTTGAGGTGGTGGCCAGGGATGGGAACGGGCCTCCAGCCAGGCTTCGCCCCAAGCCTGCCCACTCTTCCGCACCAGGGGAAGTTACGCAGGCAGGAGGGGGTGGCCTTGGGGACTTGCTCTTTCTCAGGGCCTACCCTCTGTCTCTCACTCACCAGGAGCTGCCTCATTTTGTGTTCTTCTCTCTCTGGAGCTAGTCCTAGGTCCTGAGTAGATCTTAATCTTTCTTAATCTCTTTCTCCCAATATCTGTCCCTCTGTCTGGCTCTGTCGCTGGCCTCTTGGTGACATGGAAGAAACGCTGAATGTGGAGTCGTTAGCCTGGGACTGAATTCTTAGCCCCAGCCACTTACTTTCTGTGTGATTTTGGCCCAGTGACCCACCCTCTGGGGCGCCAAGTTCTCATTTAAGAGATGGGGACCACAATCCCTACCCTGGCACCTCACAGGGGACGACGAGGATTAAACAGGCAGCAGATGTTACAGCATACGTCAGCAGTGATGCCCCACTCTTGGAGATTAATACACAGCATAGGCAAAGCGCCTGGTAGGGTCAGATAAATGAGGAAACGTCGGTTTCCTCATCTGTAAAATGGAGAGGATTATGGTGAGGATTAAATGCACCAGCACATTGAAAGTGCTTAGATCAGGGGCTGGTGCATAGTAAGTGCTCAGTAAATATTGGCTCAAAGTGGTAGCGATGAAGTTATTAACTATGAATGGTAGTGATTAAAACTATTAAATATTGCTGCTTTTGCCTCCGTCTTCTGCCTTCCTAAAGTCTTGCAATTTCTGAACTGGCAGGAATAAGAGATCAGGCAGCATTTAACACCAATTGATCACTGATCAGAACTTTGGGTGGAATAATTCTTTATTTGCAAGCATTTCAGGATGTTTAGCTTCTCTCCCCTCCCCCAGTAACAAGTTGCCAATTGCACTCCCCTTGTCCTTATGAAAAACAGAACTCTGCGAACATGCTAAAAAAAAAACCACTGGATTCATTTAAAGGGATGAATTGAATGATATGCGAGTTATGTCTCAATAAAGCTATTAAAAAAAATCAAAACCAGAATCACCCTTTCCCATTCCCAAGTGCCCTCTAGGGGAGGTGATATCATCTCAGGGTGAGAACCATTCATTTCACCCATGAAGAAACAGAGGTCCAGAGCAGTGCTGGGGGCCTCAAGAGGAATGACTTGCCTAAGGTTCCAGTAGCAGTAAGTCCCTCCTTGACCTTGAATTTCTTCCTGACTCCGCATCTGGTGTCCCTCCTACTACATGACAGATACCCTCTGTACAGGACTTGCCCTGAGAGCTGAAAACTTCAGACAGAACAAACTATCCCCTCTCTGGACTGCTCCCACGGGTGTCCCCAGGATCGCCCATCCCCACGGGGATCTGAGGAGTCACTCACGATGATGAGGAGGATGAAGTAGATGAAATTGTAGAAGGAATGAGCATCCATCACAAAGTACATGATGTCGACCCAGCCCTCCAGTGTGATGACCTAGGGGGTGCAGAGGGGCAGGCTGACTATGGGCCCACCAAATCCTCCTCCAGTCTCCTCCAGAGGCCTTAACCCCCACCCCAACCCTGAGAGCGACCACTCCGATCCTGGGCTGTGTCCTGGGGCTGGTGTTCTGGGGAATCTCCCGGGGCCCAGGCTGCCCCACCTGGAAGATGGCGATCCAGGCATAGCCAATGTTGTCAAAGTTGATGGCGCCCTTGAAGGGGTTGTGCTCCCCCGCTGAGCAGTTGGTGTAGTACTGGTTCCAGTTGACACAGGTGGTATTGCTGGAGCTGTTGTAGGCCTCATAGTCCAGACCACAAGGTGGGCCACCGCCCCCCTCCCCACGCAACGTGGGCACGCTTCTGCAGGACCGCATGCCGTTCTCGCGTGGCTGGGAGCAGATGAAGGGGCTCTCATCCTCATTCTCTGTCTGGTAATAGCGCTCCAGGTCCACGCTTAGGGGGCTGCAGGATGGGAAGGGGAACAGGGGTGAGGCTGGGGAGTGGGCTCTCCAGGGAGAGGGCCCAGGAAGAGAGAGATGGCAAGAGTGCTCGAGGCACACAGGGTAAGCAGGGCAGAACCAAGAATGGGGAAGGGACTGGGCAGGGCAGGGATTTGTGGGCACCAGGAGCATGAGGCCTGAGTGGGGAGACTCCAGACTTAGGATGTTGGAAGGTCACATACTAGAATAGTGGTTTTCAAATTTTGCTGCACATTAGGATCACTGGAGGGGTTTAAAAAATCTCTGCATCCAAGCTGAGCCCCAGACCAACGAAATCAGAATCTCTGGAGGTGGCACCCAGGCATCAGTACTTTTTAAAACTCCCCAGGTGGTTCCAATGGGTAGCCAAGTTCGAGAACCAGATATGTCTCAGATGTTAGAACAGATATGTCGGTAGCAACCAGAAGTGAGGAACTGGTGGGGGGTGCCCCAGCCCCACAACCACTCCCAGGTCCTCCCAGACCCTGTCCACCACTCACAGGCTAAAATTCTCAGGTAGGAAGCATCGATTCCGAAGCAGCCCTGCCCACAGCTGGACGCCGACGATGCCAAAGATGAAGAAGACGAAGAAGCAGAGCAGCAGGACGTTGCCCAGCATGGGCAGTGTGTCCAGCAACAACGTGACAAGGATGCGCATGCCTGTGGGGGCAGAAGCCACGCTGGGGACACCAGGCTGGCCGGGCTAGGCTGACTGCCACGGCCCGGCAGCACTCCTGGAGGGGCCCCACCAGGGACTCTGAGGCTGAGACGGCCCGGCTCAAGCTGGAGGGGAGACCAACAGACACCTCTGACTCCCCAGATAGCCTCTGCAGCCCCTTACCCCGACCCACTTCCCCTTGTGGCTTGCCCATAGTAATCTGCACAGTACCACTGACAGTGAGCTAGGGAAATTGTGGCCCCTCCTAACTCTCCCAACATCATCACATGTGGATAATGTCACTCCCAATTTACAGATGAGAAGTCTGAAGCTCAGAGGAATGACTTGACTCACCCAGTATCACACAGCTGCTAAGTGTAGGTGCCGGAACTTGAACCCAGGCTTTGGGCTTCCGAATCCCTCTCCAACACACACCCACACCCGCACACACTCACACGCACACTCCCTACCTACTTCCTTCTCTCAACAGGCACAGTCACTTGATCTTTCTAAGTTATCACCACCAGAGTCATTAGGGAAACTGAGGCAGTGAACTCCAGGAGGAATGACAGTGGGCAGGAATCTCATTTTGAGAGCCAGCTCCTAGGCTGGGGCCAAGATGCACTGTGCGTCACTATGGCTCTGAGTCCCGCTGCCCTGAATCTACTCCCTGTGTGGTCCAGATCCCCAAATCAGGACCTGAAGAGACACAATACTGTCTTCTCAGAAGTCCATCCATTTACAACCCCCTCCACAGGGAAAGCCACTGAAACCCCCTCCTCAAAAGCCCTATTAGGGTTACTGCCCTCTCACTGCATTCCAGGTCTAGAACCCAATCGGCCCAAATGGTCTGAACCAGCCCCCAGTTTGCCAAGCCCTCATCAAGCAGACAGATCTCTAATGGCTGGCTTCACCCCCAAAGTGCTATCTATGGCCCCCTGCCCCCTCCAGGGCAAAAGCTGCTAAGCAGCAGCTAATTAACCCTCTTGGTGACTGCAGTGCCCAGCCCCGCCCCTGCCAGCCCAGTCTTCTCACTCCCTCCCCCTCCTCCTACCCCATCCCCCTTCAGCTTCTCTGTGCTCCAACTGAGATCAATTCCTTAGGGTTTGTATTAAGGGAATTACACCGGTGGTTAGACAGAGGCCTATAAATCTGCCAGCCATCACCTGGGGCGGGAGAGGAGGCAAGGCATGCCCCTCTTCTGGAGCTCCTGTTAACACCAACACACCCCGAGCCCCAGAGGACACATTCAACAGCTCTGCCCTCCCAGGGGCAGCAGCAACATCACACTCACACATACACACACACACACACACACACACAGAGCACAGGGGGCTGCTGCATCAGGTACACAACCAGGCACTGAGCCCCAGAAACATGCGTTCCCCGCCAACCACCCCACTCCTAGGACCACAGCAGGGACCATCTGCAGCTTGTGTAGGTTGGGGAGTTGCAAAGGGGCCTGAGCAAATGGAGGGGGCAGGATGTAGGGGGAACCAGAGCTGCCAAAGCCTGGCTGGCTCCAGAAACCAATGCAGTTTAATTTAGATAATGGGCCCGGCAGTTGCTGCAACGGGTTGGAAGGCGGTGGGAAGGAGGAAGGGGACAGAGGCGGAGGGTGAGACATGGAGTGGCCTTGTCTTGAGAGAAGTCATGTTCAGCGTGGCCAGCATGTCTCACCAGCAAGAACCAGATTGTATGAGAGGCTGTTCTGGCTAGAAAAGGCCATTAGCACCTTGCATCCACTCCTTGCCTGTCAGCCTCTCCAGTCCCCACACCTCTATCCTCCCAGGGAGAGTGGTCATCTAGCTGAAGGGAAAGGGTCATCTGAGATGTTTCTGAGACTCTGACCTAAAGCCAGGCTAAAATGAGGCGGGGTCTTCCCAGGTAACTCCCATAGTGCCACAGTCAGAGTTCCATTTTGTTCCAGCAACCCCAGCTCCCCGCTAAGCCCTTCTCTGACGGGGCCTGTGAGGGGTCAGGTGAGGACACAGTGGTACAGGTGGGGTCTGAGATTTCCACATTTCCTCCTGGGGCTCTCTTCAGGGGCTGAGGGCTGAGGGGTCACTCACTGGGCACCCGGTTAATGGCCCTGAGCGGTCGCAGCACACGGACTGTCCTGACAGCTGAGAAGCTGACGTTCTGCAGGTCCAGCGAGTACTCCAACATCCTGCAGGGAGGGGCCCAAAGGGAGGCCCTTTGAGTCTGAGGCCACAGTGGGGTCAAAAGAGGTCAATGAGGAATCCTGCTTTAAGGGCAGCAGGACGACCTCTGAGTCCTTTTTCTCCTTCACCAAGGGACCGTGAAGATCCGGCTCTCTGTCTGGGGGGCAAGGCTACCCCTGAGACAAGGACAGACTGCCCATCAGAGAAGGGGGCAGAATTAGGAAGAGGGCCTTGAAATTTAGAATATAGGCTACAGTGCTAGAGGCAGGGCAGCCTCAGATCCTCAGGAGACAGCCCAGGGAGAAAGTGGTGCTGTAACTGGGCTGGAGCTGGGAGGTCAAAGGCCCAGAGCCCTGAACCTGGGGAAGGGACTGATCTGATCCATTGCTTTCCCACCCCAGCCCAGGCCCTCACCCTGCAATGACGATGAAAAAGTCAAGCCGGTTCCAAGTGTCTCCCAGGTAACACTTTTTCCCAAAGATGCCCAAGGCCACCATCTTCACCACCATCTCCACGGCGAAGAAGGCAAAGATGAAGTCATCAAAGGCCTAATGTGGGGACAAGAGGTGGCTGAAACTGAGAAGTGGGTGAGGGAATACCCTTTAGTCCCACCCTAGCCCCCACCAGTTGGGTCAGGGCCTCTTGCAGAGGAGTAAGGGGTATTAAGATTAGGAGGGGCCAACCCCCCAACACACACACACACACACACACACTCACCTGCAGGATCCGGCAGCGCTGGGAGTCACAGGCGATGTCCTCGCACGGCCGGAACATGCCCAGGGTCACGCAGTTGAGAAGGATGACCAACATGCTGATACGCTCAAACCAGGTACGGGCAGTCAAGGAAACAGCTGGCCAAGGCTGGAGCTGAGGCCAGCCCCCTGCCCTGCCCTAACACCTCCTCCTCGTTTACCTCCTAGCTCCATCTGAGGCTAAGCAGGTGTGGTGCCAGGGACCTGACCTACACGTCAGACCAGCCCCCGGGCCCAGGCTCCCCATCAGAGAAGGGGAATCCCACCTTGGTCATCTCACCTCTCTGGACCCAGCTTCCTCATCTGTAAAGGAAGACAAGCCACAAATACCCTGACTATTTGCACAAGTCATTTGAGGAATAAATCGATCATGCCTGTGGAAATGCCAGACACCATGAGTTTGCTGCAGAATCTGAATCCTATTCTCCCTACCTCACAGGGTAGATGTGAGAAGCAAATGAGATACTGTATATGAATGTGTTATACAAACCTAAAGTCGGATTATGCCTGCCTTACAGTTTACCAAGCACTTTCACACAATGCCACAGTTGATGCTCACAACAGCCCTCTGAAGTATCCGGGCTAGATCATTTTCTTCCCCAGAACTCAAGGAAGTTGAGGCCCAGGAATGCCAAAGTCATATGCCGAAGGTCACCCGAGAAGCCAGGATGAGACGGTGGTTTCCAAGCTCCTGATCTATGATAGTTTCCTCTGTACACCATAGCTGCTCAGGCAGGCAGAACTGCCTGTCATGACCGCCCTGGCACTAGGTGGAAGGTAGACGTCCACAGCTGCAGTCCCCCTTGCTACAGCACCAGAGCCCGGGGCTCCCTCTTCCACCACCAGCCTCCCAACCTCTCAACACCCTCAAATGACCACTAGGCACATTCACACATTTAAATATTGAGGACCCATTATGTGTCAGGCACCATGCCGGGCATAGCTCCCAAGCCATGCAGAGTGGACAATGTCTACCCCCTCCCCCAAGAGGCCATTGCCACCATCACACCTGCTTGTGGCTTCCAGCCCAGACTAGCCAAAACAGCAAGCGGGAGGGAGGGGTTCTTTCTAAACCCTGGGTCTTTCCACACAGTGGATTCTATGGAGTGACTCATTTCCAGCCCATCAGCAGGAGAATGTACAAAACGGCCTCTGGACCTTAGAAGGTTCCAGGCACTGGACTCGCAGTTAAATGACCAAGTATCCTATTTTCTTTAAGGAAAATATGAGAAGGGTGGGGAAGAGTAAAGACGCTAGAAAAGATCAGAGAGCAGGAGATTGGGGAAAGGAGACCAGAGACCCCCCAGGGGAATGGGGATGGGGGAGGTATTGTGGCAGCTCCTGGCGTGACCCACCAAGTCAGACTGTGTAGGGCCCAGAGCAGGTGGAATCTTGCTTCTGGAATGAGAAGGCTTCGGCCAGGCATGAAGAGGCCAGCAGGAATGTTCAGGAACCTACGGACCTTCCTCCCAGCTGGTCCCAGCCACAGGCCATCTCTTCTGACTCCCAAGCCACATGCCCTCCCCCACAGCCCATGACTCCCTCAAACCCCTGACAGCCCTACCCCTTCTCTTCTCCACCACCCAGGCCCCTTTCCCCTAGACTCACATCCCTGCTCGCCACCTGTCTGTGGTACCGAGAGTCCTAAGGCACTGTGGTTTCCCTAACCCCCACCTCCTTACAAGAATAAGAGGGTTTTTTTGTTTTTTAAAAAAGTTCTAGGTTTTTGGGGGCAAGTAGGTGGGAGGGAGGAAATAAAAAGTGCTCTGTTTCCATGAAATTGTTTTTCTGAGTGGAGCCAGAGTGCAGTGGATCTCTCCCCAGAATGGGGGTCAGCCAGGGGTCACCCTGGAAAAAGGGGGACAGGAAGGGAGCCATCATTTGGAAAGGGAAATACCCCATTACCCTCAAGAACTGGTCTGCTTTCCCCACGCAGGTCCCCTCCTCTCCTCTGCAGGGAAAGGGGGGTCTGGAAGGAGCCCATGTGAGCGAATGTCTCTATGTGGAGGGGCAGATCTCTGAGGAAGAGGGGCTCCCAGGACATCTAATTGGACCCCTCTAATGGCACAGTTCCACCATATTAGTCATCTGTGCACTTGTCAACCTCCCCTGCTGAGCTGGGGCTCCTGATAGGCAGGGGCATTCCGATACGTCTTTATATCCCCTACAGAGCTTGCTGTAGTGCCTGGCACGGAGCAGATGATCCATACCTGGGAAGACTGAACGAATGAATGAATGAATCAACCAATCAATCAATCTCTTTGCCTAGAAGCCAGATGTGTCTCCCCATTCAGGTTTTCCTGCCTTGTTTCCCTTGATAGAGGTGAACTGCTTATAACTGTGGAGGAAGGTACAGAAGTGACCTCCACAGAGGAGCTGCCACTCTTTCTGTCCCCACCTTACTCAGGCTCAGACTGGAGGCCTCTTACAGGCAGAGTCTGCCCCCAGATAACCTCATGCACAGCTCTGGACCATGGCAGCCCCTTCTTAAGGGTCCCTTGGCAATTCAGCCTACTTCCAGGTAACATCCTGCCCACCCTGTACAGCTCTCCTTCCACGACAGGTAAGCATAAACGGACAGGGAAGAGACCAAGGTACATGACAATTTGGGACAATCTGAATAGAGGAATAATTAATGGGGGAGGGGGTCTTTCACCCTTCTCAGATAGGGCTCGTTTCCTTGGGAACCTGGCAGTATGTCACTGTGTGATGTTCTTCTGTTGCCATAACGACAGGAGGATGTGTCACCAGGTGGTGTGGATTTGTTGTCATGGTAATTAAAGAGACCCCTCTCACATGATCTCCCTTTACTGAGGCTGTTATCTTGTCCTTATGCAGGGGAGGAGAATCAGGGAGACCCACAGGTTATCAGGTTGGGGGGAACCATGTGACAGATCCCCATGGTAACCAAGGGAACGGGGGACACTGGTTGCCATAGTGACTATGAGAGACCTGTGCAGTCACATGTCTACTGTTGCTATGGTGACTGTCCGGGCTGGAGTGGATCCCAAAGAGGGGGTAGGAGAGGGGAGGATCTTTCTTCTCCCCACAACCCACCATCAAAAGCAGAGAAAAAGGAAACGGCAGAGAGAGGAACCCCACTTCCATCCCTCCTCCTTTCCTCCCTCGTGGGAGAGAGAACTAGAGCATGTTATCTCCACAAATGAGTCCTCTCTGTGGGGCTTTATCTAGATAGAGCCGTTGCTTAGCCTGGCAGCCACAAGGGTGAGCAAAGCAGGGAGAGGAGGGGGGTGGCCGGGACACCTCTAGGGGCACAGGGGCTCTGGGCATGAGCTGAAAGGGAAGCAGGCCCTCCAGTTGCCCCATTCCCACCCAGGAGACTGGAAATGTGAGACTAAGGAACAGTGAGGAGAAAATGGGCCTGGACCCAGGAGTCCTGGCATTCTAGTGAGGAGGTAGCGGGCTAGGTCCTTGCCTTACCCATCCCACAGAGAGGCTGGTGTCTATCGGATTCGGCAACCCCTCAGGGTAACAGGGGATGTAGGGGCTCCGCCCTGCTCCAAAGCTCAAAGGGGGATTCCCCCAGCAGAACCCCCCCCTGCCATTCCTACAAGCCCATTTCCCTGTGGTTCCCCCCCACCACGCTTCAGTGTGTGGGTGTAGGGGGAGAGAGGCTTCCAGCTGAACTGAAAACTGAAGCTCACAGAAAGGCAGCCGGCTCCACCCAGAGACAGAGCCATGAGACACAGAGACACAAGAGAGGCGGCCCGCTGGAATCTTTGGGAGGGGAAATAGGCCAGAAATCTGATTCAAACGTCTGTGACTCTGTGTGTGTATGTGTCTGTGTGTGTGTGCGCGCGCGCGCGTGCGCATGTCTCCGTGTGAGCAGTTGTGTCTGTCGCCATCCTGGCTGAGGCAGGCAGGGCGGGGTGAGTGCTGGGCGGGAGCAGGCGAGGGTGAGGGGGGGCTGTGTGGTGGGGGTAATCCCAGGAATGGTTCCAACTGGCACTACGGGTGATGGGGAGTCCCCCAACAGAGCGGCGGAGCGGAGCGGGTGGGAATGAGTGTGTGTGTGACCCAGAAGGAAAGTGGGCCTGGGGCAGAAAGCATGCCAAGGGGTGATTTGGCCCCCCTCAATCCCATTCAATTCTCCTGCCCCAGCCCTTCTCCCCAGAATCTCCTCTGGCGAGCTTAGGGTTTGGAAATTAAATTGGAGGAAGGAATTGATGAAGAGACAGAAAGAACGCTCCCCCCACCATTTCCTCTGAGGACAGAAATGGAGAATTCTCCCTAGGTAAGAGAAATAGGCAGACTTGGGGCACTGGGACAGTGTGGCAAGGAAGGCTCCAGAAACTCCTGTTCCCCCACCCCTCTAGAGGGACACACTCAGACACACAGAGTGACGCACAGGCACTCACTCACACTCACTTCTGGAAGCCATTAGGGCTCCTGCCGTTCAGGCCTCCCCCCCCCTCCCCCAACTCCTGGCAGGCTCCCCTCTCCCCCTCTGGCCCCCCTCCCACTCCCCCTCTCTCGGCATCCCAAATGCCAGCCTGTGATTTCCAAATGAGAAAAAGCTGTGCTGGGCTCTGAGCTTGGAGAAACTCCTACACAAACTTCCAGATGTGACACAACAGCCAGAGAGGGAATGCGGAGGAACTCCTCCCCGAAAGGGGAGCGCACTCCCTCACACTCGCAGGAACACATATTGGAAAGGCCTCCGATCTGAGGCAGGGGTGACTGTCTGCCAGCACCCCTGCTCTCCACACCAAAGCTTGCACTTCTGTACCTTTTGCTGTTCTCTCTTCTCAACACACACACACACACACAGACACACACGCGCGCGCGCGCACACACACACACACACACACACTTCCTACCTGGGTCTAGATCTCCTCTCTAGGAAACCTGGTCTCTTAAAAAGGCGAGGCCAAGAAGTAGAATGTGCCAAGAAAAGCCTAACTAGCTTCAGTTAGTTGGGGGGTGGAGGGGAGTGTCCTTATGTTTCTCAGGCTCAGAGGTGTAGATGAACCCTCCTGAAGCCTGGGGGGAGTCACAGATACCACAAAGAGAAAGAGGGAGGCCCAGGAGGCAATTCAAAGCCCCTCTGGCAGCAAAAATACAGGTGTCTCCTGGTACTTGGGTAGGATGGCAGTGGTGAGGGGCAAAGCTTAGGCAGTCCCCTGCCAAAAAATTGTTCTCAACCCATCCTCAGCCAATCCAGGCTTCTCCAGACCTAGTAACGCTGATGCCCCACACCTCAGACTACCACTCCCCTGGGGGAAGCTGCTCCCCAACTCCCAAGGTGAGTGCTGTCCTCTTACCTCTCTTCTCCCATGCCAGGCCTCAACGCTTGCCCCCGTCCAGACCCCTCAGTGAAGGAGTCTGCCTCCAGACCCTCCACTAGCACCTGGAGATAGGGCAGGCGAGAAGAGATGCTAGCCTAGAGGTCTGTTTTCAGGGAGAGGGGAGAGAAGAGCTCTCTCTACCTCCCCTGGGACCCTTGAGAAGGAGGACATAGAGGTTGATGCTTTTTCCCATTCGTGGAAGGGGTAAATGGTTAGGGGCAGAGAGGAGAGTTGCTCAGAACCCATCCTTTCCAGCCGTATCAGTTCTCCATCTCCGTCCCTGCCTTGGAGAAAGGGGCCTGGGGGTGGGGGCTCAAACCTCAAGATTGTGCCTATTCAGCAGGAACACAGACCTCTGAGGCCTGCACCTCTCTTTCTGCAGCTCAGAGAGAATGGAAGAAGGGGCAGGGGATGAGGAGAGGGTGTGATGAGGGGAGCTTCCCAAAGACCCACAAGGTGTAGAGGATGGGGGTGGAGGGGCCATAAGCTCATCCCTGCTTTGCGCACTAGAGGCAGCAGAGCTGCAGAGAGTGAGGGCGGCACCAACCTTCCCACTCCCCCCCCCCTTCCTCAAAGCAGAGTCCCGGCTAGGCTCACAGGGGCTACAGGGGAGACCTGGGGTCTCCCACCCTGGGTCTATAAGAACCTCTGAGCTGGAAGGAAGGAGCCCAGAGAAGCTGTCCAGACCTGGGACTGCAGCAACACCTCCCCTCCACCTTTCCTTCCCCCGGTGGCAGGACACACCAGGGAGCCTGGGGCCAGGCATCTATCAAGTGGTGCTTTGTGCTAGGGGCTGACCAGGCTGGGGTCTCCCCTACCACTCCAGCCTGGGCAGACAGGGGGCAGTGCTAAATCCATCTCCCTGGAATGTGGGGCTTGCATTCCCCAAATCTATCTGCGGAGTCTACACTGGGGTGGTAGACCCGAGTCCTCCTTAGTCAACACACTCACAGTATTACGGTCCCCCCAATACTTTCGCAGGCCTGCAGTCCCCCATACCTGGTCTGCAGGAGCACTCTTTATTTGTGAAAGGAGAGGAGTAACCTGGACCAGCTTAATCCCATCCCCCACTTGCTAAAAAAGCTCTTGCCACCGTCTTTCCCTCCACAAGAAAAATCCAGCACAAAACTCCCCAACCCAACCTTAAGCATCCTGCATCGAATGGAGATCGGGTAGAAGGAGGCACTCGCGGCACTGGGCTCTAGCGGAAAGGGGTTCCACTCCCAGCTCTGGGGGCAGATAGCTCCCCTCCACCACATCTTGTTCTCATTCTGCGCCCCTGACATCAGCCGCCGCCGGAATCTCCTTGTTGTGCCTCCAACCCGCGAGGTGGGGGGTGAGGTGGGCCAGGACCTGGTCCCCGCCCCCCCAACATCTCCCTCTGTGTCAGTAAAAACCTCAGCCTCAAGGACTAGGTTAGGGGATCAGACCCTAGAATCCGCCGCAAACTTTGGGGCGGGGGAAGGAGGGAAACCCAGGAGATTGCGGTCCCCCCTCCTCCGTCCCCGCAGCTTCCTCCCCACCGCCTCTCCCCCTCCACACCAAACTCGGAAACCAAACCCAAACCCAGCTCGCTAACCGGCGCGGGCAGAGTACAGCTCCCAGGCTCCCGAAGCTTCCCACATCTGGAGGATGACGACCCTCCCCTGCCCACATCTGGAGGGCATCCAGCTGCGAGCCAGCGGGGCACAGTTCTCTTCTCCTGGCCTGGATTCCACCCCCCACCCAGGAGGACTGAGATGTGTGTAAGGAGGTGGGGTAAGCCCGGGTTACCGACGAGACCTGCTCGCGTCTCCGCTCCCACTCTGGTGCCCCCTCCCCTCCCTGGCAGTCCCCCTCTCATCCGCCCACCCTCCAGGCTCACTTCTCCGACTCACCTGGCGGTGGATCCTCTTACCCCCGACCCCCAGTGGTGCGGCCCGTCCCCCTTCCGACCCCGCGCCTGGCCGTCGTGCCCCGAAGGATATGGGTTACAGACCGTGCGGAGACACCAGCTCCGCGGGCGGCTGTCCTGGCTCAAGTAGAAGAAAACCACCGGGGCCAGCGCCGGGTACGGCAGTCCCTCCGCCTCGGAGTCCGCGCTGCCCGGGTCCTTTTCTGCTGACCCCGGCCCCGGCCGGCCCCCGGCCCCCGACAGGTCGTTGAGCCGCATGAAGCTCCGGGGCTGTCCCGACTCCTCTGCGCCCGCTCCATCCTCCTCCTCGTCCATCCTCTGGCCAGCCGGGGCCCCGGGCGGTCCGGAGAGGGGCAAGCGGCTCCCCTCCGAGGAGGTGTCCTCACGCAACCCGGGAGCCCCGGCGGGGGCACATCTGGGGGGCTCTAGGGCGCAAGCTGAGCCCCCGGGAGGGCCAGTTCAGTCCAGCTCCCCCTGCCCGCAGGGGCATGCTGCCCGCGGGGCGCCGGGGCGCAGGGAAACCCCGCCCGGCGCAAGTCCCGCTTCCCCTGCGCCCCTGGGGCTCCCCGGGCCAGCCGGCCGGCTCCCCCTCACTTTGTTCCGGCTTCTTCGCTTCGCGCCCAGGCTCCGGTTGCCGGATTCGGCGCTACCTTCGGCGAAGCGGCCCCGAGAGAGCGAGCGAAAAGGGGGGCAGCGGCGAAGGGCGGGGGTCCGGGGAAGGGCACCCCCTCTTCCCGCGGCGCAGCTGGAGCCGGATCTAAGGGGTCAGCATCGTCCCGGCTCCGCGCCAGGCGGCGGGGGAGGGGAGGAGGGATCTCTTTAGGGGTGGGCTTGGAGGGGGTGGGGGCGGCTCCTTCCCCCGCCCCGCGGCGGGCTCACGGTCCGGGAGGGGCGGGGAGACGGTGGGGGGCAGTCCGGGGCGGGAGTGGAGGCGGAGATGCCGCCGCCGCAGCCGCCGCGGTGGCTGCCGCTGCCGTAGCTGTCGCCGGCGCCACTGCCTCCTCCTCCGGCCGAGACGCGGAGCGAGCGAGCGAAAGCGGCGGCGAGGAGCCCGGCGCACACCACAGCTGGATCCCTCACTCCAACTTCAAGCCTCGGCCCCGCCCCCAGACAGCCCCGCAGCCAATCGCCGGACGCCGCCGGCCCCGAACCGCGCGTCCATTGGCGGTCCGCCGTGGCAGTGCGGGCGGGAGCGCCGGGAGAGAACCACAGCTGGAATCCGATTCCCACCCCAAAATCTAGGACCGCCCCTCTCTCCTCCCCTTGCCCCTGGGTCCGCTTCCGAAGGCTGGAGCCAATCAGACTGCTGCCCAGACCGAACCCACTTTCCTATTGGCCATTGGGGTCTTTGGGACTCCCTTGGAGAGAGCCCGAAGAATCAGAGTATTCGGCGCGGGGTCCTGGCGTAGCGCCGCAGGCCCCACGCATCCTTTGTCCACGACCCCTGATTTGGGCCGCAGCCGGAGGGCGGAGCTCAGCTCTGGGCGGGCCTGGGGAAGAAAAGAGACAGGCGGCACGGCGGTGAGGGTTGTGACCGGGGGTCCCAGAGCGAAATCCCAGGTCTCCACCTGGTTAATCTCCCACCGTGGAATTGAGCTTGGCTGCCGTACTGGGGAAGGGAAGGAGCGGAGCTGGATGTCCCGGGGGTGGGGCTTCAGGCTGCAGGGGGCCGGTCTTGGAGAAACGGGCGGAGCTCGAGAAAGGCTGGGACAGGCATGGTCTGGGCGTGGCCTCCACAAATCTCTTGGGCTTATTGGTCATGCTCCCGAGTCCAATTCTGAGACTTTGACCCTGACCTCGTAGCCCTAACCCGCTGGACCTGACCTCACGTTGAAGCTTCTGGCTTCATCCCCTTACCCCTAGGGACCTTTTGAAGGGCGTGGACTCCACGCAGGGGCTTCGTGCTTGAACATGTGGCCCCAGGCAGGTCGCGCTGGACCGCAGAGCCCGGATCCCCAGGAGCGACTGCGGAGCAGAGCAAGGACCCCTAAGAAGGAACCTGTGGGGGTCTCGAGTGTGTGGGAAGGGGCGGAAGCACAGAGCTGGGCCTTATCGACTCGACCTTCAAAGTCCCCACCACCGCCACTCCCCAACTTCGTGCCTCAGTTTCTCTTAAGTCCCTATGTGGCTTAGGGAAAGAGAGTCCGCGGAACTGGAACTTCGCGGGTCTGCCGCCTTCACTCACCTCCGCTCCACCGGCAGCGGGCCCTCGTGGGTTTGTGCTTTCCACGCGCGCACACGCACGCGCAGACCCCGGCCCTTGCCCCGCCTACCTCCCCGAGTTCTGGGGCTCAGTCGACTCTAGCTCTCTCCTGCCGCCGGCGCCACTCCAGAAAGCTGTGGGTAACCGGGAGTGGAGCGCCGCGGGTGTGCTGGGCGCCGGTGGAGGGGGAAACATCGAAGATTAGACGCCGGGAAGCACTTCCCCAACATCTGCGAGAGGTAGACACGGCGGAACCTAGTGGGTCAGTCAGTTCCCTCTCCGGAGATTTTGGGGCGCTTACGCCACTGCGGAGAGGGGGAGGGATGGGCGGGATGACCTCCATCAACACCCCTCACGTTGTTGAGGCCATCACCCCTGGGCGTTGTTCACTCTCCTAAGGCTGCGCCACCCACGCAGCCCCCGCGCATCTCCCGCTACCGCAGAGAGTTGGGGTCGTCTCAGTTCCCACCCCGGCCGATGGGCGGAGGGGATGGGGGAAGTGGCAGAGTGGCTGCTGCGCCGTCGTCTCCCTGGTTGCCCTTTCGCCGAATCCATGCACCGAGTTGTGCAAATGAGGCCGAGAGGGCTCATTTGCATTTCATGCTAATGAGCAGATCCCCTAAGTGCCTTTTTTTCCTGGCGGGAGTCTCTGCTCTCATTCTGAGTATGCGGCGCTGGAGTCTTGAACTCCAAGCCGTCTTCTGGGAGAGGGGGGCTATTTATGGTTGCTCCGCGCGTCTGACACCTTCTTCCCTCCCGCGAGTCCGCAGTCTGCCGGGTCGGCCTGCCCTTCCCGCCAGGATAGAGGCTCCGGGGCTGGCGCGAGAAGTAGGGACACTCATCACCTCTTCTTTGCAGAGGGGAAAATGAGGGCAGAGAGGCTGGCCCAGCCCAATGATCAGGTCCCCTGGTGGTCAGCAGGCCCCACACCCTCATCCATCATCCTGGCCACCCCTGGACTCTGGGCTGAACTCTGTTCTAGAACATGCCCGAAAGGAGGGCAGGCACAAACGCACCATCTGGATAAACTGAGATCCACATGCACTTCCCTAGGTTCAGGACCTAGGGAAGACCGGCCAGGCAAGACAGGATCTGATCCCTGTACTCAGTATGTTGGGGCTGATGGCCAGTCGGAGATGCTTACCCTTATCCTGAGTGCCAGAGAGGAGGCAGAGGCAGGACCCACAGGGAAGGCAAAGAAGACCTGAAACCATCTTTATTTCACTCCAGCCCTCCAAGCCTCAGCTCTGACATCACCTCCTCAGAGTGGCCTTCTTTCCCGCAAGTATTTCAATGCCTCTTAAGTGCCAGGGTGCTTAGGATACAGCACCGAGCCAGACACAAGTCTGGAACTTCACAGCACCTAGCGCAGGCTGGGATTATATGTTTGTGTTTGCAGTAATGAAATGCTTGTCTCCCCATCTAGGCTCTGTGTTCCCAGAGGGGCTATGTTCATTTTGCTCACCAGGGCCTTATCTAGTGTCAGGCACAAAGTTGTTAGGTGAATGAATGACCTCAGGCAGGGAAAAGTAAACAAAGGGACAAGAAATTCCTTTCTTTGGGCCTCAGTTTCCCAACAAAGACGCTAAGCCTAAGAGCTTTTCTGGGTTTGAGGAAGAACTCCCCATATATACCCTGCTCAGGCAGCCCCTCCAACCCCCTCCAGCCCTGCCTTTACCCCTCCCTCACAGCCCATCTGGCTCCCTGCAGAGCTAAGATAATCTTCCCATCTGTGATACCCTTTGCTCAGGGATGATACAACCATTATCCCATTTAGTCACCTTAACAGCCCTGAGAGCTGAGTGGGTGGCCCCCCACCTTTCAGATAAGGAAGGGGGGTGCTCAGAAAGATGGAGTTACTTAAGTGACTGCCCAAATGGTATGGCCCTGTCTCCAGTGACCCTGGCCCACAGGTGTTCCGCTGGTATAACTGGGTGCACACCCAAGAGGGACCAGGAAAGGGGAAGGGATACTACAGGAACTCTTACAATCCTGCTTCTGAGTGAGATTTATGTGGGACCCTGCCCTCTTTAGAAATTCAAGCACTGCCCTCTTTAGAAATTCAATTCAACTAACCCTTTAAGGAGGTAACTGGTAACTCCTTCTTCTCAACCCATTTACAAAATCCCATCACCGCATGCACATCTCATCCCAGGAGGGAGAGAGGAGCTGCCGAGCAGAAAGCAGACTGGCTGCAGGGACAGAAGACACCAAGGGCACCTTCCCTCACAGCTGCGCCTGGACCTCCTGCGAGAAGAGGAAGCCTTAGGGGTCCTTATTGTACCCTGAAGACCCCAGAGAGAACCAGAAGTGCTGAGGGGTTGCAGGCCGGTCTCTTACCTTCTCTGGGCCTCGAATATTTATCCATATGAGGCTAAAGGTACCTGCCTCACCAACTCATTCATGAGGGTCAATGGGACGACAGTGGCAAGAGGGCTTGGCACACTGCCCAGACTGTTCCAAAGCCAGGGCTGGGGCTGCCAAAAAGGCCACCTGTGCTTCACCATGCTCCATCCTCCTTCCCTGCCACCTCCCCAGGCCAGGCTCCACTTGTCCAGCTCTCTGACTTCCTGGCAAGGTTGAGTGGGCTCCAGCTAGGAAGGGGCCAGCTGACCTTGTTGGCCGGAGCACTAATCCCCTCCAGATGGGCTGGTGGCTTGCAGTGAGGGCCTGGCTGCCCAGACAGAGCTGACTCTGGTCCCAGTGACTATGTGTGGCTGTGTGTGACCGTGTGAAGGGAGCAACTCCATCCAGTCTCCCGGTTCCTTCCTGCTTCACTCCTCCCCACTGCTGACATCCCCCACAAGCAGTGGCCCCATGAAGGCCTTCTTGTCTCTAGTAGCCTCTTTTGGCTCTCTGTGTTGCTTAGCTTGGGGGCTGAGGATGCCTGGCTCAGCCGATTCCCAAAGGCCTCAGAGAGACAGCTCCTCCCCATGCTTTCCCCACTCCCTGTCAGCCCCATCACTCTGCACCTGCCCTTCCCAAAGCAATTATCCCAGTCCCCATCCCTCAACCCATGGAAGCTAGATGGGGTTTCTGGAGCCTGGGAAGATGTATGTGTCAAGGACGGGACTCAGGAGCATTTCCGAACATTTAGGGGAAAGAATGAGGTCACAGGAAGACTTTCTCTGCAGCAAGAAGGACTCAGATAGATTTGGGGAAGGACTTCCAACCCAACATGTTCCAAACAAAAGAGAACTCTTTCTTTGGACCAGCTTGTATGAAAGCAGATGGATGGACAACATGACCTCCTGCAAGGAGGACTTGCTTCCATCTTTTTGAGGCTGGGGCTAGATGGATACCCCAAAAGAAATGTATTAGTCGTGACAATAGCAGCTCCCACAATGCACCAGGGCATATGCAACGTCACCATTCTGTGAAATATAAAAGCTCATATAAAGCATCTCTGCCCCTTCTCCGGCTCAACACAAGAAGACAATGGGGAGGGGAAGGCAGGTTCCCTTCTTAACCTCTTTCTGAGGGCAAGGATTGGGCTTTCCCCTTCCTGGGCCAGTCCACACCCCCATGCCCACCCGTGGGCATCTTTACTTGGTTTTAGTCCCCTGACCTCAGTTCAGGGACTAAATTCATTCAGGCTACAATGACCATGGAAGGGGCAGGGACAGTCTGCTGACCTCTAGAAGATGAAGGAGAAATGGGAGAAGGCAGAGGAGTCAGGTGGGGGCTCCCAGAGGAAGCAGCCCTGAGCTGCTGGTTCCCAGGCTGGAGCCTGAAGCCCCTCCCTCATAAGCAAAGCTGAGGCCCTCAGGTTACCACGGGACACTGTTAAGTTTATTCTAGGGTGAGTGGGTGCCCAAGGGGGGCAGTGAGTATGGCCGAGATCACCTGGTGGCAGGGTGCTCAGGGATGGCCACAGGTTCTATAGGGCCCTGCAGGGCCTGAGTCTCTAGTCAGTTGGGATGCTTCACCTTCTGCCCCAGACCAAGGGGGTTGGGGCAGTCATGGATGTAGCAGTTTTCGTAATTCACAGGGATCAGTGATGGGCATTGAGCAGGCTTGATTCTCACATACATATGCAGTGGCCTGGTCTTCCAGCCGTCGGAGGGTACTCAGGAAAGGCAGCTGGCGGGACAGGAAGCTCGAGGGGTCCCCATCAGCCAGAATCAGCACCTAGGGCAGCAGCAGAGCAGGGAGAGTCACCTGCTGGGTTGGGGGGCCCATTGGCAAGGCCCACTGGGAAGTTCCCCCTTCCCAACATTCCGAGGGGAAGGAGACGTTGAGGAGCTGAGGATGGGAGGGGCAGCTCTAGGGAGGTGGGGGGTGGGGCTCACAGGTTCGGGTACCTTGTTAGGAATGTAGACAGAGTGGACACACTGCACCAGAGCCTTGGTATCCTTGGCCTGGCGGTCTCCACAGATCACGATCTGACCAGAATAGAAAGGTCACTCCGGTGTGTCAGGGGAGGGAGCGGCTGAGCTCTAGACCACCAGGGTTTCCCCATCCTCCCTCCGCCCCACCCTATATTCCTAAGGAACAGGGACTCATCTCAGCTGCCAGGATGAGTTAATGCTTGGCAAGTGGGAACACACACACACACACATACACACACACTCACACACGAGAATACCGAAGTGGAAATGTCATACATATACACAATGGTACAGATACAAACACGGGGAGACACACACCCGGAAGACCCAAAGCACACAGGGACCCATCCAGACAGACACAGAGTAGTCACACACACACACACACACACACACACACACACACACACAGTGGATGCCTACACAGAGGCAGATACCATACACACGAACAGCAGACACACACGCATGCAGGCAGACACAGAGGCAAACCTGCAGATGGGGCATCCACACGCAGACAGACAAACACACACGACGAACACTCACACCAACATCCCCCTCAAAGGTACGTGCACAGACACACACCTCAGGGTCACACACACCCGGAAGTACACACACACCAATAACACAGTACCGACAGAAGCAATTACGCTGATACCAAGACGTACAGAGAAACACTTCATCAGCCACCACGGACTCATATTAATTTCTGCCTCCCTGTCTGACAGGCACCTCCACAGGCCCGCACACACACAGACCTGAGATCTGGGGACAGCCCAGGAACCCCACCTCCTGTTCCCATCTGCTATCGCAGCCCCAGCTTCCCTCCTACCCGAAGTCCCAGCCCAGGTGCCCTCACTCCCCACCTGCTTGAGGGTCTGCTGCTGGGCTGAGAGGGCGCGGACCATCTCGGGCAATGCCACTGGGACACGGCGCATGCGCTCGGAGAAGGCAGTCAATAGGCACACACACTTGTCCATCCAGTCCTTGTGACCCGTGAAGCCGTGCAGCCGGAGCAGGTTGTGGGCTGACACGGAATTGGCGCTGGGCTCTGCGCCATCCTGGTCTGCAGCACACGGGGAGGCAGGGGGTGGGGGTAAAGGAGGGTCATTGAGTCCCAGGACCCTGCCCCAGGACTGTATCCAGGGCCACTTGGGGGATGAGACAGAGAAAAGGCCCTGCCTATCCCGCCCCTTCCCCACTCTGGGTGTGGATGCCGCTCCAGCAGTTATCAGTACTTTGCTCTCTTTTATGGCACCCTCCACTCTACCTGTCCTAGCTTCAACTGTTGGTCTCCAGGCTCCCTCCTTGCTGCTGATACCTCTGTCCAGCCATTCAGCTGCTCAAGCTAGAGCAGCACCATTCTGACCCCTTCCTCTCCCTCTCCCTCTGCTTCTAATCCATCTGTGTCTTGCCAGGGCTGCGGCCAGAAGAGATCCAAATCCCACGTCTCCCTATCTCATACTTCCACATGCTCTGAACCTTCACCAATGCCTGCCTGGACTGAACACGACTAATGGCCTCCTAACTGGTCACCTGTTTCCCCTACCCCCACTTCTCTCCACCAGTGATCAGAGTGACCTCCTTAAACCCATACCAGAGCAGGTCACAATCCGCTTAAAACCTCCTTGCCAGCCGGGCATGGTGGCTCACACCTTAGTCCCAGCACCTGGGAAGCTGAGGCGGGAGGATCACCTGAGCCCAGGAGTTTGAGACCAGCCTGGGAAACACGGTAAGACCATATCTCTTTTCTTAGGGAAAAAAAAAAAAAAAAAAAAAAAGACGACTTCCGTGCCCTGCTGGCCTCAGCATTCTCCTTGGTGCCCTCCAGGAACACGCGGGCCCTGCCTGTCCTCCAGGATACAGGCTGCCTGCTCCAACCTGTCATGCGCTGCTCCCTGTGCCTGAACTCTCTTAGCTTCTCCGTGGCCACATGGCCTCTCTTTCCCTCCAGACCTTGGTTAAATGACACCTATCACAGGTGTACTCTAATCGCTCCCTAGGCTGAGTTGGGCTTCCTCTGCGGTTCTCTCCCAAGGCCCTTTTGCTCACTCAGTTAACATTTCTTAAGCACCTACCATGTGCCAGAACCACACTAGACCCTGGGGATACAACAGTGGCAGAAAGTCCTGATCTTTGAGGGGCTAAAATTTGAGGGTCGGGAAAGAAACCTTTAACCACAGACAAGGCACATGGGTGATAGGGAGCAGGTACACATGAAGCATCCTACTTCACGGCACTCACCACAATTTTAACTACACATCTGTGCATGTGTTTTTGCATTATTACTGCATATTCGCTGTCTCCCCTACCACACTGTAAGCTTCATGATAGCAGGGACCAAGTGAGCCTTGGTCAATATCTGAATCCATGGGTGCCAGTTACTGTGCTAAGCATGTTTACAGAATGGCTAAATTCATCTTTACATCAACCCTGTAAGGTAGTACCAATGTTAGCTCCATTTTACTTATTAAGAAACAGGCCAGGCATGGTGGCTCTCACATGTAATCCCAGCACTTCGGGAGGCTGAGGTGGGCAGATCACATCAGCCCAGTAGTTTGAGACCAGCCTGGGCAACATGGAGAAATCCCATCTCTACCAAAAATTAGCCAGGCATGGTGGTGCATGCCTATAGTCTTAGCTACTCAGGAGGCTGAGGTGGGAGAATTGATTCAGTCCCAGAGGCAGAGGTTGCTGTGAGCCAAGATCATGCCACTGCATTCCAGCCTGGGTGACAGTGAGACCCTGGAAAAGAAGGAAGGAAGGAAGGAAGGAAGGAAGGAAGGAAGGAAGGGAGGGAGGGAGGGAGGGAGGGAGGGAGGGAGAAAGAAAGAAAGAAAGAAAGAAAGAAAGAAAGAAAGGAAGGAAGGAAGGAAGGAAGGGGAAGGAAGGAAGGAAGGAAGGGAAGGGGAAAGAAAGAAGGAAGGAAGGAAAGGAAGGAAGGAAGGAAGGAGAAAAAAGGAGAGAGAAAAAAGGAAAAGAGAGAAAGAGAGAAAGGAAAGAAAAAGAAAGGAGAGAAAGGAAAGAAAAAGAAACTGAGGCTGAGTTTAGTGATTCATGCCTGTAATCCCAGCACTTTGGGAGGCCAAGGTGGGAGGATCACTTGAGCCCAGGAGTTCAGGATCAGCCTGGGCAACATAGCAAGACTCTATCTCTATTTAAAAAAAAGAAAAGGAGACTCAGAAATATTACAGCAGCCAAAAATCACACCATTAATAAGTAGCAGAGACACAAAGCCAGGAGGGCTTCTGCCCACACCAGTTCTTCATGCACGCTGCACTTAACACCTCCCAGGACCCCAGACTAGCCCTGCACCCCCACTGACCGTCCTTCAGACGCAGGGGCAGGCCAGCCCCCAGCTCAGCCTCACTGCAGAAGTAGCCGCCACCCTGGGAGTCCCAAAAGAGCCTGTCCTGTGTGTCCTGCAGCCGCAGAGCCCACTCGAGCCACGCACTCTCCTGTGAGGCCTCATACAGGTCCAGCAGGCCCCGCACCACGAAGGCGTAGTCCTCCAGGAAGCCCCAGCAGGGTGGGCTGCTGGGGGACAGGCATTAGGGGAGCGGCTGGGGAGAGTCCCAGGAGAGAGGGCCTTTCCCAGAGGAGGCCCGTTCACACATTTGTTCACTTAACCCTCCAGATGAACCCTCTTGGGCAGGTGCCATCAGCCCACTTCCCAGATGAGTAAATGGGCCCAGGAAGGCTACAAACTCACAGCAAGCACCTGGCAGAGCCAGGACTGGAGTCCACATGGAGTGGAGAAATAGGGCAGAGGTAAGCTGGGGACGTGTGGGGAGACGAGCCCTCCCAGTCTACCCAGCCCCCAACCTGTGCTCCACAGTTCCCCCAGAGCCGGTGTAGCAGGTCCGCATCAGGCGGCCACTGGCCACATCAAACATGTGCCGCTTCAGGAACTTGGCACCATTGGTGGCATAGCTGATCAGCCTGTCTTGGCCCAGGACAGCCCCGGTCACAGCATAGCCTGACACCATCAAGCCTGGAGCCAGGAGAGACAAGTAGTGGTGAGAAGCTGGCCAGGACCCTCGGGGCAACTCCACCCCATCACCTTGGGCCCCAACACCTCCCTGGAGCCATGGGTGATCCCTGAGATCTTGGGCTCCAAAGCCAGACATGGTGGGGTTCCCAGCCCTTGTGTGTGACCTTGGGAGGGTTACTCAAGTTCCTTAAGCCTCTGTTTGTCAACTGAGAGTAATAACCCTAATAAAGGGAGAGTGAGCAGTTAGCAGGTGCCGAACAGACGGGGCTTTGTGAAGGGGGATCCTACAGACAGGCTGGGTCTCAGATGTGCCACCCCACCATTCCAGGCAGCCAGCATCTTGCTGTCCAGGTGCGGCTTGGGCCGATGCTTCCGGGCCTGGAAGAGCTTCTCCAGCCCTGTATTGAGCAAGGTCCGCACGGCCTCCACATCCAAGCCAAAGCGGGCAGCGGTCAGCTCCAGCGAGTACCGGACGGTCAGCACATTCTGGCCCTGCAGCTCCCCCTTGGGGTCCTGAGGAGAATGGCCTTTGTCTGCGAGCTCACACGCCTGGCAGGCTCCAGGGCCCGTCAGGTGACCCCAGAAGTCCTCACCTGACTGGGGCTGATGTTACCAGCCTCTGTGAGGCCGTAGTGCTTCATGAGGAGCTGGCCTGAGGTCAGCGGCTCGGTGGCGCCCAGCACAGGCTCCGGGAGGAGCTGCTGAACTTCTTTGACCGTCCACACATAGTAGGCACCCTCTTTGGGCCGCATGCCCCGCTCTGGGGGCGAGTCTGCATCCTCCGCGCTATAGAAGCCTCCGGACTGTGGGGAGGGGAGAGTTGGCTGGCCCTGGTCCACAGGGCAGTGGAGGCGCCAACCCCTCCCATAGCCAGGCCCGCCTGCCACCATGGACACACACCCGGTGGCTCAGGCTCCGAGCCACGTACTGCAGGATGCCTTTGGCCACGTCAGAGTAGAATTCATCACCAGAGATCTAACAAAGGGAAGAAAGGAGACTGTGAACAGAGGCCACTGGGAGGCCCAGGTGGAAGGGGACAACATTCTCCGAGACAGGTTGGGGATGGAAGCCTGGGTAGTGGGTACATGGGAGGGAACAGGGGATTCAGATTAAGAGGAGCCGCAGTCACCAGTAAAGCCTTGGGAGGGGCAGCCAGAGTGAGATGCCTGTTCTCTGGGCTGGGGTCAGGGATCACCTGGAAGGCCTGCGAATAGGCCACAGCAAGCTGTGCCTGGTCATACAGCATCTTCTCGAAGTGAGGG
Source organism: Papio anubis (assembly GCF_008728515.1). Taxonomy (NCBI): domain Eukaryota; kingdom Metazoa; phylum Chordata; class Mammalia; order Primates; family Cercopithecidae; genus Papio; species Papio anubis. Next base: position 42,137,552 of record NC_044992.1, read on the forward strand.
ACGTGCCACTGGCAGTCTGTGGAGTAGCGGTGAAAACCCTGTACCAAGTGGAATACAAAGCTGGAGGCTAGTCCCAGCCTCTGCCCCACCCCACAGCCCTCTGCTGCGCCTCCAGGGAACACCCAGTGTCTGTTACCTGCCCCACATGGTCCCGGATGCCCCCGTTGGCCATCATTTTCAGGGTATGCAAGGCCATCTGCTGGGCCCGAGAGCCATCCTGAGTCAGTCGATGGCTGAGCCAATAGGAGAATAGGAAGCTCAGGATCACTGTGGGGGCACCAAGAACATGGGGGTGAGAGAATGGGAAAGTGGGGACAGAGATCAGGGTGGTCAAGAGGCCTTGGGCCAGGCAGAGGCTGGGAGTTCACTCAACAGGCAGTCTCTAGACAGGCTGTGGGGTCAACAGTCAACCCACAGGACAGAAGGTAATAGCCCGAGCCAGAGGTCAGAATACCATTGACTCACAGAGGACCAGAAAGTTACTTGTCCCCCCAGAGCCCAGAATGTCATTAGCCAAGCCACGGTCACTGGGTCACTGACCAAGTCAGGGGACAGAAGGTCATCACGTAGGTCAAGGTGAGAGGGTCACTGCTGATACCAGCAGTCGGGTCTTCACCGATAGCTACCGACAGGCTAGGGGCAAGGAAGTCACTGCCAGTCAGGAGGACAGGATGCTATGGGTGAGGCCAGGAGCCAGTAGGTCCCTGACCAGCATAGGAATCAGAAGGCCAAAGCCTGGGCTAAGGCGGGCATGGGGCACTGACCCGGCGTGGGAAACTTGGGGGCCTCAGCGAAGCCACCGTATTCCTCATCGTAGCCCTCGTCCAGCTGCTGGAAGCAGCGATTGTTCATGGTGGCGGCAGAGGGTGGCAGCTGGCGGTCACCCATGCTGATTTCTGATCGGGCCAGTAGGGCAGTGGTGACACGCTGGCTGTTTTCTAGCAGGGTGTTCTTGTTCTGTTTCCACTGCAGGAGGTGGAGGCACACCTGGAGGTCAGCTGGAGAGAGGGGCTCTTCTTTCCTAGTCCCCCACCCTGGTCCCCTAACTCCCCCAGGCACACCCACCTGTTCTCGTATTCTCAGCAACACTGTGCGGAAGCCGACTCGGGTCAAGCCATCCTCAGGAGGGAAATAGGTGCCCCCCACAAAGGGCTGGAGGTTGGGAGTCAGCCACACATTCATGGGCCAGCCCCCGCCGCTGCTGGTGGCCTGGCGGAGAGAGGGCGAGGGTGAGGGGAGCTGCCCTGAGCCCATGTGGCGCGCACACTCCCGAGGAGGACTGCTCACCTGCACGAATGTCATGTACACCTTGTCCACGTCGGGCCGCTCCTCACGGTCTACCTTCACGCTCACAAAGTCCTCACTGAGCAGGCGGCCGATCTCCTCATTCTGGAAGGACTCCTCTTCCATCATGTGGCACCAGTGGCAGGTGGAGTACCCGACTGAACAGGGCCATGGGGAGAGGTCAGGGGGCCAGCCACGGGTCAGAGGGAGGCTGGCCAAGTGGCCCTGGCTGGATGGAAGACGTCTTGGCCTCTAGTCTCCTGGAAGACCCACCAGGCCAAGAAGACCCTCCCCCATCCACTGCCACTCCCTGCCCACAACCCCATATCAGGGAAGGTAGGAGCATTACCTGAGAGGAAAATCGGCTTGTTTTCTTTCCTGGCCTTGTCAAAGGCTTCCTGTCCCCAGGGGTACCTAGGCCCAGCAGGGTGGGGCATCACTCAGTAGCCCAGGGGGTCTGGGAGGGGTCTAGGACCCCAGTGATTCCAGGCAGGGCCCCAGGAGAGTGCTCACCAGTCCACAGGATTGTAGGCATGTTGTAGGAGGTATGGTGACTTCTCGTGGATCAGGCGGTTGGGGACCCTCTGGGGTGTAGACGAAGGATGGCTTCCCTTCCCTCCAGCAGGCATGGGCACTGAACTACTGACCGTCGCACTTCGGTCCTTGTCCCGGGAGGAGCTACCCCTGGCGAGGACTGGTGCATCAGGCAAGCTGGGGGCCTCCACCCACCTTATCCCAGGCCCCCCAGCACCTGCCCCATTCCACTCAGCACCCCGGTAGGACCGCTGCTCCCAGCCCAACCCACCTTTCTGAACCATGGGGGAGACTGTGGCCTTTGTGCTCCCCCTTATGTTTTTTGGGGGGTGAGGAGAGGTGGCTCATTGGGGGCTCCTTGCCAGGTTAGTCTCCCCCAACCTCCTGGACCTGGTGGTGGGAAGGATGGCTGTGAGGTCAGGGCGGGTCACAATGGGCAGAATGGTTCTTGGGGCTCCATTCTTACCCCTCCCGGGGCCCCTCCCCGGGCCCTTCCTGGAGCAGCTGCTTGGAGGCATCTCTCTGGCAGGCCTGGGTGTGGCCCCACCGGAAGGCAGCCCACTGTTGGTGGCTGCACAGGCCAAGAGCAGTAGGGTCTGGGACTGGACCAGGTGAGGGACAAACAGAGGAAACTAGACATGGGGACTCCCTCACTCAACGCCCACCTGCTGGGATTCCTGTGGGGCCAGGTCCTGGGCCAGACCCCAGGACACCTAAGGAATCAGAGACCTCAGGGAGTTCAGCCTGGAAGTGGGCAGTGCAAGCTGACCTAAATAACGAAAGGTCCATGCAGCAATAAAGGGCTGTGACAGGACACAGGGTACTATTGGAGAAAGGCCCTTGACCCAGCATCCAGCGCTGGGGTGCAAGGAAGGCTTCCTGGAAGCGGTGTTAGAACAGTCCCTGGGGAGTTGGCACTGCACTGGAAGGAAGGGGAGGGGAGGGAAGGGAAAGAATGAGGACGAGAGGGGAGGGGAGGGGAGGAGGACCTTACTGCCAGGGCCAGGTCTCAGAAGCATACTGGAGGTGGGGTGGGGGAAGGGCCAGGCATGCAAGGGTCGTCCAGACAGGCACTGGGGACCGGTGCCTGGGAGACCCTCCACTGAGCCCGCAGGCAAGCGCAGGGAGTGCCCGTACCTGCGGCTCGCGGCGAGGCCTACACCGGCGCGGGGTAGCAGAAGGACGCTGCCCAACCAGGCCCGTGCGCCCAGCATGGCTGCTCCGGGCCTTGGGCCCGGCCGCTACGGATAGGAAGGGAGGGCAGGAGACTGTGAGGGGCGGGTCGGGCACCCATGGAGCCGCGGGCGGGTCTTCGCTGGGACTTGGGACAGTGTGGCTGGTCTCCGAGCGTCACCCTGCGGCCGAGCACAGAATTGCAGATCAGGCACTCCGGCCTTGGGAGAACCCATTCTGTGCATAAAATTGGGCTCTGCCCCTGCCTGGAGAGGACAGCCCTTCTCATGGGAACAGGGAGAGTTGTGGGATCCAGGGCTGGGGGATGCTAGGGCCATGGGATGCCAGAGCTTCAGCTCATTTTGTCCAACCCCTGCCCCTTTTACAAATGAGAAATGAGATGCAAGGCAAAGGCGTACCTTGGCCAGGTCCACCAGCTAACAAGCTTTGTTGCAACCTCCTCATCTCTCGGTCCTACTCAAATCCTACCCACTCCAGGAAGCCTTCCTTAAATAATACTGATGAGCCCATTTTATGTCTCATAGGTTACACATGGCCTCATTGGCTACATTCAGCCAATATCTATTAAGTGTCTGCCGTCTGCTGCTCTGTAAGGCACTGGGTATACAATGGTGGGCAGAGAGAAATGAGGCTCTTGCCCTCACATGGCTCACAGTCTGTTGAGAGCGGCAGATGCTAATTCAACAGCCATACCGATGAATCTATAAACACCCACGTGACAAGTCCGTGAGGGTACAACATAACAAGTGACCTGATCTGGTGGAAGGGGCAAAGGATGAAGGCTTCCCTGAGGAAATCACATTTGTGAAGACATGGAGGATGAGAGGAAGGAACTTAGAGGGCGCTCAGGGGGAGTACTGGGGAAGGAGGCAGAGGTACAGTTTGTGCAAAGGCCCTGTGGCTTGTCAGTGAGTGAGGGGTGAGCAACTGCAGAAGGAGGGAAGACAGGGAGTAGATGAGGGCAGAGGCAAGATCTTGGAGAGACTCGTGAACTGTGAGAAGGGGATTTTTATTTTTTGAGATGGAGTGTTGCTCTGTCACCCAGGCTGGAGTGGAGTGGTGTGATCTCAGCTCACTGCAACCTCTGCATCCTGGGTTCAAGGCTGGTCTTGAACTCCTGACCTCAGGTGATCCATCTGTCTCGGCTTCCCAAAGTGCTGGGATTACAGGCATGAGCCACCGTGCCCGACTCAATTTTTTTTTTTACCTCTGCTTTTGAGACGGAGTCTCGCTCTGTCGCCCAGGCTGGAGTGCAGTGGCTGGATCTCAGCTCACTGCAAGCTCCACCTCCCGGGTTTACGCCATTCTCCTGCCTCAGCCTCCTGAGTAGCTGGGACTACAGGCGCCCGCCACCTCGCCCAGCTAAGTTTTCGTATTTTTTAGTAGAGACGGGGTTTCACCGTGTCAGCCAGGATGGTCTCGATCTCCTGACCTCGTGATCCGCCCGTCTCGGCCTCCCAAAGTGCTGGGATTACAGGCTTGAGCCACCGCGCCCGGCCTCTTTTTTTTTTTTTTTTTTTTTTTTTAAGACGGGATCGCGCTCTGTCGCCCAAGCTGGAGTGCAGTGGTTTGATCTTGGCTCTCTCTTGCAGAGAGAGGTCCTTTGCTGACCTCCAGCCCTAGGTTCAAGCGATTCTTGTGCCTCAGCCTCCCAAGTAGCTGGGACTACAGGCGCGTGCCACCACGCCCAGCTAATTTTTGTATTTTTAGTAGAGACGGGGTTTTGCCGTGTTGCCTAGGCTGGTCTCAAACTCCTGACCTCAAGTGATCCATCTGCCTCAGCCTCCCAAGTGCTGGGATTACAGGTGTGAGCCACTGTGTCTGGCCAGAGAAGGGGATTTTTGATGATAGTAGAAGCAAGCTGTTGAAAGGCTTTAGTCAGGAGGGTGACCTGGTTGGATCTGCATTTTGGAAAGATCCCACCAGCTTCCCAGTGGAGAATGAACTGGAAAGGCACAAGAGTGAAAGCGGGGGCAGATAGGAGGCTATAGCAGCACCCAGGGGAGATGGGAGAGCGGAGATGCAGAGAAGGGGATGGGCTAGAGGTCGGTCAAGGAGGAAACATCATCAGGATTGGCAGTGACAAAGAAGGCGGTATCCAGAGTGACTTGGAAGGTGGGACCACTCCCTTAAGAGAGGGCATGGGGTGGGGAGCGGGGACAACTCATGGGGTTCATTGTTGGACCTGCGGGTTTGAGACGTGCACATGGAGACAGTGATGACACTGCTCGGAGCACAGAGGAGAGGCTGTCAGGAGAGAGGATTGGGGGTCTTGACTGTTGAGATCATGTGGGTGTGGAGCTGATTCAGGGAGACCGTGCAGCAGAGCAGAGAAGAGGGCTCAGGTCCAGGCTTGAGTGAGCCTGTGAAAGACACAGATAGAGGTCGGGCGCGGTGGCTCACGCCTGTAATCCCAACACTTTGGGAGGCCGGGGAGGGTGGATCATCTGAGGTTGGGAGTTGGAGACCAACCTGACCAACATGGAGAAACCCCATCTCTCCTAAAAATACAAAATTAGCCGGACATGGTGGCGCATGCCTATAATCCCAGCTACTTGGGAGGCTGAGGCAGGAGAACTGCTTGAACCCGGAGGCGGAGGTTACAGTGAGCCAAGATTTCACTATTGAACTCCAGCCTGGGCAATAAGGGCGAAACTCCATCTCAAAAAAAAAAAAGAAAGAAAGAAAGAAAGAAAAAGAAAGACACAGACGGGGAGCAACCAGGGTGCAAAGGAAACCCAGACAGGGCAGCACGCCAGAGACGAAGGACAGAGTGTCTACATGTCAGACTTCTGAGGGGCCAGCCTGGCTAGGACAGAAAAACGTCCACTGGCTTCAGCAACATGGAGGCCATTGGTGTGCTTAGTGGGCGTCGTTCTAGTGAAGTCAGGCTGACAGCAGAAGTCGACCAGTCAGCTGAGGAGGAAGAGGAAAGGGAGGGGAAACAGAGAGAGAGATGATGCGTGCTTGACATGAGGGGAAAGCTGGGAAGACACTGTCAAGATGGATGGAGCTAATTAAGACACATTTCGATGGGAAGGATTCATCTGAGAGAAAGTGGTGGACGCCATCGAGGATAGAAGAGGTGGTGGTCCTGGGTGGCCCTGAGAATGTGGGGTGTGGCAGGTTGTTGGACAGGCTGGCTAGCCGGAGGGTCCAGCGGGTGCTCGAAATAACATGTTCTGGCTAGAAGGAATGAGGTTAATCTCAGAGAGCCGGAAGCCTGCCTTGAATGTAGAGTAATTTGGGGTGATGACAAACCTCCAAGTGTGACCACGGTGAGGGTCACTGAGAGGTCAAGGGGCCGTAAGGTCCTTGGATAATGGAGCGACTTGAACTTGAAATTGAGGTAAGAGCTGGATGAGAAGACCATGAGCCAAGACCGAAGCATCCCAAAAATGAGGTGGAGTGGCAGCCCCAGGCAGGGAGGAGACAGAATGACCTATGGCACCACCCTCCTAGCAGGAGGGGTCTTGTAGGGAGGGAGGCAGGAAGCAAGGCTATCAACCTCTTCTTTGTGGGAGACAAAACAGCTCCCCTTGGGAGATCTCAGGGGGATCCAGTTTAGAAGAAGAGAGACTGGGTGGCAGGGCCACAAAGGCTGGGTCAGGGGACAAGAAGGATGGAATCATCCCAGGTTTGGGTGTAGCAGAAGATATTAATAGATGGGTGCTGGACTCTGGGTATTGCCTGGCAAAACCAGGAGTGAAAGGCATGATGGGTTCGTGCCTCATGGTCAGTCTCTGAAGAGGGTGGGCCCTGAGCTGAATGGACACGGGCCTGGGGGCATCCACATAGCAACCTCATCAGGAAGAAATTTCTGATCCCATTTGACAAGTAAGGAAACACAGGCACAGAGACAGGGAGAGGGTAAGTAATTTACTCAAGGTCACAGAGCATAACCACTTATTACTAAGTGATTCTTGTCAGGGTCAAACCTTGGAGCAGAACTTTGAGCCCTGTCAGTTTGACTCCTGAGCAGGTGTTCTTGTCCATCCTGTCTGTAACTGCCATTGTGGGACTCCCTTCCTCTACCCCTACCTTAGGAAGGGGAGTGGCATTGTGTCCCTTCACTCACCGACTTTGGTGGAAGGTCATTTGTCCCTAAAGGGGATGGGGGCTGGCTGCAGGCTGCCTGCAGAGCCAGGCCCCAAGCACTGAGGACACATCAGTGTCCAGTGGTCCAGTGATCAGGGAGCATTGAGAAGAAAAAGAGGCAAGGCTGGTCATAGGGGCCCCTCCTGGATTGAGTACCAGGCCTCACCCCACCCTTGGTTTCCCAGACTCCACATAAACCCCTAGAAGGGGTCTGATTCCCCCTCTGTGGCTGAGACTGAGTTTCTCACCAGCCTTGGTGAAGCAAGGGAGAAGGCAGAGTTAGATTTAAGGTGACTCAGTAAAACAAAGGAGCCTGGGAGTTCCTGCACTTGGCTCCTGCCACAGCCGCATCACGCGCCCCTGACTTGTCTACCCTGCTGCCCCCTGGCTTGTCTACCCTGCTGCGCTCAAGCTCCTGGAGGTTGGATCCTTCCCAGGTGAGCCCAGCACTTTGTCCACAGCAGTCAGTCAATATTTGCTGAATTAATTCTGGGGCCCTGCCTGGGAGCTCCTGGCCTTGGAGCCAGACTGTCTGACTCTGAGTTCCAGCCCCGCCCCATGTCAGCTTTGTGACTTTGAGCATGCCATTTAACGTGAGCCTCGGTTTCCTTGCCTGAAAAATGGGAGTAGTACCGGCTGCAAGGTGAGAGATCTGTGCAATCGCCCTGCAGTGGGCTTTGCGCTTGGTTTCATGCTCTGCTGTCCCTGTTTTGAAATTCTTCACACGATTTTGAACAAGGAGCCCTCACATTTTCATTTTGTATTGAGCCCCACAAATTATGTAGCCAGGGTCCCGAACGGAATTAACAATATTGTCTACCTCAGAGAGTCGTTGCAAGGATTAAATAAGCTGATCTGCTTAGCACATAAGCAGTACCCAATAAATAGGAACAAAGGCCTATTGTCTCTTGCTGTTAGCTCAGCCCCAGTGCCCATGTGTGATAAATGAATGAAATGACCGAATTGAGTGACAGCCTGGGAGCGTCTGGAAGCGAAGGTGCCTGGGTGACGGGGGATGGAGGTGAGGGTTGAGAGGAGCTGTAAAGGAAGCGGGGGCAGTTTTGCACCCCGCGTTGTGCAGCTGCAGTTTCCTAGACAGCCGGTGATCCACGCTGTGGTCGAGACCCGGCCGCCACACCTCGCAAAAAGTCCACTTGGTGAGAGCTGAGAACTAGGGTTCCAGTCTTTATTATGCGGGCGTTCAGTCTCTAGCTCCCGGGCCGTGGTCCATGTCCAGCTTCCGGAGCCGCCGCGTGATTCCAGCCGCCACTGGTTCAGCGACCCACTAGCACCCGCGCCCCGCCCCAGCCCCGGGTCCGGAGGCGGGGCCGCGGGGCGCCTGGCGCATGCGTAGGCCGGCCCGCGGCGGGGTGGCGCTCAGAGGAAGGGGTTCTTGCCGGTCTGCGGGGGCGGGGCCAGCGGCCCGGCTGAGCTCGGCGTGGGCAGCAGCGGCTGCGGCAGGCCCGCTGGGGGCGGTGCGAAGGCTCCGGCCTGCGGGAAGACGCTAACCGAGGCAGGGAGGGTCAAGCCAGCTGGCACGCTACTGAGCGGGAGGGGCAGAGAGGCGCTGTAGGTCATGGAGCCCAGGGGCGCCCCCACGGGCCCGCCCGCCAGGCCCAGCGCCGGCGACCCCGTGCGCATCTGGTTTAGCGTTGGCCTGCCCGGCTCGCCCGCGCCGAACGGGTTGGTGGGGGACGGAGCGCTGAGACCTGCAGAACGAGAGTGGCTTGGAGCGACCCGGGATTCAGAGCCCTACACCGGGAGGTCTTGGAAGTTGGGAAGGAGAGTGAGCTCCTCCGGCCGAGGCTAGGCTCTGAAAGCAGGAGCCCCTGGATTGAGGGACGTCTTACCTGTCAGAAAGGGGTTCCGGGTCTTTGCAGCCTGGGGTGCCTTGACCAACGAGTCAAGGTTGACCAAGGAAGAGGCCGAGGGGCCCAGGAAGGACTCGGGAGTCCGGCAAGCTCGGGCCTCTTTGCTTGGCTGGGTTAGTGCTTCCCCTAGTATGCCCAGGTCCAGGGCATCTGGCTCCTTCGTGCCATTTTGCTTGGAACTGGGGCTGGGATCTCCCAACAGGTCCAGCTCTGGAATAGAAATGCTAGAGCTCGTTGGTGGGGAGAGGGATTGGCGCCCGATGTGGGAGGTAGAGGACAGAGGCTGCTTGGGGTGGGCCCCTTGTTCCCCAGAGCCTCACCATCCCCTTGCCCCACTCACCCGCAGGGCTGCTGGGCTTCCCAGAGGGCAGGGCTTGCTCCAGCCCCTCCTTGATCTCTGTGGATTCTGGAGGTTTGGCAAATGAGTCAAAGGCCGAGGCAGCACCTACAGCTGGGGGAAGAGAGGGAGAGGAGATGGATTGGCAAAAAGAGCAGGTGCTGGTCTAACCCCTTTCCAGAGAAGCTACCCTCGTAACACATACAGTATCTGCTGCCCCCTTGGCTCTGCCTGGAAGTCCTCCAGCCCTTCACTCACATGCTCTGGCCCTCTTCTTACCAGGTGTGTCGGAGGTCTCAATGGAGGCTCCCCAAGGGTCAGCCCCAGTACTGGGGAGTTTGTGGTGGGGAGAGTTCAGTGCCCAGGGGTCTGTGGTGGGGGGCCCAGCAGGCAGCACTGGGGTCCTGCCCCAGGGCTCAGAGGAGGAGAGCATGGGAGTCAGATCCCAGGGCTGGCTTCGGGACAGGATGGTTCCTGAGGGGATCGGAGACCAGGGGTCTGCAGAAGGCCCCCAGGAGGAGCCACTGGCCTCTGTGTTCGGCCTAAAACCTGAAATGGGAACAGCATAGACATGATCCCAGGCCCACCCTTATCCCTTGCCCAGGGCGCTTCCCAGTTACCCAGCCCAAATCGGGGGGCAGGGGATCCATGTCACAGATGGACTGTGGCCTCAGGACCACCCAGCAGGCTGGAGCCCGTATTTGGCAAGTGACCCCAGGAACTGGGACCTGCAGGTGTGGGTGACTCAGGCCACCTTCCCAGGCAGGGACATGCTGAGCAAGTGAGTGCAGCGAGAGAACATTTGCTGTGTTTCCTAGGAGCTGGGCCCTTCAGACATTCTCCATAGCCCTCACTATGAAAGCCCGTCCCACAGGCGGTGGAGGCTCAAGGTGGTGAGTGACTTGCCCGGTGACACTCAGATGTTGTGGGGAGGTGGGGAGGTGCTTGGCCCAGCAAGTGGTTGGGAAGGAGGGGGCATTCAGGCCAGCCTGGAAGTCTCTTGCAGCCCTGCATGCCCACCTGGGATGTCCCATGGGTCAGCAGAGCAGTGTGTGGAGGGCGGGGCCAGGGCAGGTACGAAGATGTCAGCCAAGTCCAGGATGGAGGACTGTGGAGGGGAGAGGCAGCCGGGGCTCAGAAGTGGGTGGGGCCTGGAGGGAGGGCAGGCCCTGACCTGTCAGGCTAATGCCAGCTCATTCTCTTTATTCATTCCACAGATACCTATTCATGATCCCTCACCTCGACATAGTGCTTTACAGTTTATAATGTTTCTTCATCCACAGAGTACCTGATTTTCATAACAACCCTGTGAGGTAGGTAGGGCAGGTGATGTGCCCATTTTATGGATGAGCCAGCCAGCGCACAGAGGGTGGAATGGGTTTGCCTGAAGTCACACAGCCAGGGAGAGACAGAGCGGGGATAGAATCCAGGCCAGCAGAAAGGGGCAGGAAGGCCAAAGGCAGATGTTTTTCAACCAGCCTACCTCCCTAGGTCAGTGTCCAAGAGAAATTGGCCACAGTGAACATGGGCGGAAAGGAGACCGCAGCACCCGGGCATGACATGGACAGCTTTGGAGGGCAGCCTTGCACTCAGCAGCTGCTCACTCCCCATGTGGAGAAAATACGTCCATGAGCCCGCGGTGTTTTCAGCACCATGTGCCTGGGCCCACCTTAGTCTTGATTGACAGTATCACATAATCCTAACATGTCAGAGCTGGAACTATCCAATAAGCACACTGTGCAGAAGGGGAAACTGAGGCCATGACAGTGACATGCCCCAAGTCATAGAGTAAGTGGCAGCAAATTCAGAACCCAAATCCAGGGGTCTCTGATCAGGATCCCTGTGCATCCCACTTTGCTGTTAACTCAGTCATCAGCCCATGCAGGGTGGGACTAGGGCTGCTACACCCCCACACCTATTTCATCTAATAAACATGTCAGTGCTTACTATATGCCAAGCACTACTCTGCTCTCTCTTTACAAATACTCAGTCCATGTCTCAGGCCCTGTCCATCCCACGCACCCCAGCCCACTCCCTACCTGGCTGGTTTTTAGTTTCTCTTCCTCCTTTTTCTCTTCTCTCTCGGTCTCTCTGTCCCGCCGATGGTGGACGGCAGGCCCTGCACCATTGGCCATGGGGGAGCCATCACCCCGCCAGGATTTCACCTCCTGCAGAAGGCACAGAAAGGGTCAGGAGCATGAGCGGCGCAGGCTGGAATCCGGGGACCTGTGCACCCGAGGCTGGAGTCGAGAGAGTGCAGGTGGGAGGCAGCTGAGAGGTTAGGAGCGGCAGGGCCACCGGGTACAGCAGGAGGAGCCTGTTAGTGCCCTGAAGCACCTCCACCACCAGCAGCAACAGCAGCACCGGCGGCCGGGAGGGCTCAGCCCACTACCTTCTCGTGCTCCTGGCGGCTCAGGCGCAGAGCCAGCTGCAGCTGCAGGTCCTCATCCCTGTGGGAGGCTGGGGGGACAGGCTGCGGAGGAAGAGAGTTGTGAACTTGGCCCTGTGCTCCCACCGTGGGAGCAGAAGGGCAGTATAGCCCTGCCTGGGTCATAGGGATGGAGAGACAGATGCCCAGCCTCAGTATGCATGGGCCATTTGCCCCTCAGTCAGCAGGGTGGGCATGGCCTTCTCCCTACCTGCATCTGAAATGCAGTTTAAAGATCAGGAAGACTGATCTTTTGCTTCTGAATCCTCTGAGAGTTCTCTAGGCCCTCCTGTGTGAGGCCCAGCTGCTTCCTGCCTGGTCTTCCTGGATCCACAGAGGTAGTGGCAAAGTTGATGATATCGGGGGCCCATCCTTGTCTCCCCACGAGGATAGCTGGTGGGCGGGGGCGGGCAGCATATCCCAGTGTCTCCTAGCAATGTCTGAGCTCACTCACCCCTTCCACCATGAGGTGGTAGCAGGCCCCCCAAGACACATCAGGTGCCCCTAATTGCACACTCGCTACTCTTTCCAGGCCAGGTGGAGAGGACTGGAGGCGGGGAGGCAGTCCCTGCCTGCGACAGACCGACAGAGACAGTGGGTCTTGTGCTGTCCTTGGGCACAGGAGTGGGGCTTCGGGTGACAGAGCCTGAGTCAAGGCTGAGGGGCTCCCAGGCATTCTCCCTCTAGCCCATCCCCTCCCCACCACAGTGGGGTTGCGTGGCCTCACCTTCTCTGCCTCCTCACGGCTCATGGCTAGGGCCAGCTGCAGCTGCAGTTCCTCTTCCCCTGATGTCTGAGGCCGGGCCTGCTCCAGGTCGGAGGTATAGCGGGGTGACGAAGAGGAGGCTGCAACGACCATCATGTCTCTGTGACCACACGATTACCCATTAGCTTCCACACCCCTCTGCCTGCCAGGAAGCTGAGGCTCAAAGAAGAGAACTGAGGAGGGGAACAACAGGCCGTGGAGGCCCCCGTGGGCCAGGCAGTGTGCTGGGCACTCTCTGTAAGTTCCCCATCCCACCCTGTCCTGGTGGGACGGCTCCAATCCCTCCTTAGCAGATGCACAGGCAGCACTTAGGGCACCTGACCAGGGTCCTCAAGCAGGAGTGGAACCCAGGTGCCCTGACTCCAGCTCTTGGACTTCCAGATGGACCCTGTCCTGCCTGGGGGCAAGGGAAGTGCAAGGATAGGAGGTTCTAGTCCAACGAGGTCCCAGCCTCACAGCCCTCAGCAAACTGTCAAAGGCTTTATGGAAGGCGGGCCATTCTGAGTATTCCTCAGATCGGGGAAGCCCCCACAACTCAGGGCAGGACAGTCAGGGACTGTCCGGCAGCTGCCCTCAGGTAGGGGGATGAAGGGGAATGCCATATGTCTGGGCTCGGGGTAGAGGACATTGCTGAGCCTGGTCTCATTTCATTCTCAAATCAAACAGTGGAGGTAGGTGAGCTTATCTCCACTGTACAGATGAGGAAACTGAGGTTCAGAGAACTGGTTGCCCAGGTCACACAGCTTGGAGGAAGCAGAATAAAGAATGCTATCTGTCTCCAAACCCATGCTTCCACCATCATGCCATCCTATCAGGCAGCTAACGAATGATGATGAATCTGTAACAACATTATTATCTGAGCTAACTTGTTGAGCACCTCCTATGTGCCGGGTGTTGTGCCTTGCATGTTACATTCCTTATGTCTGAATCCTCGTAACACCCCTCGGAGGTAGGTATTATGAACCATGGCTTGGATTGCAGAGCCAGGATTGGAAGTCGGGCCACCTCCCCATCCCAGCCACACGCTGGGGCTCACTCACAGTTGTAGGAGGACGGGGAGCCCCGGGAGCGGCCGTAGTCCTCGCCGTAGCGGCGGCTGAAGCCCAGCTGCCCACTGCCAATGCCGATGCCCTCCAGTGCCATGCGCTCCTTGGTCTTGAGGGCATGGGTTCGCTCCTGCCGCAGCCGCTCCTCATCCTTGAGCAGGGCCATCACTTGCTTGACCTTCTCGCGCACGTTGACACCCTGGTCCTTGCCATCGCGGTCAATGTACTGGAAGTCCTTGAGTGTCTGGATGGTGTAGAGGTTCTCGCGGCACTGGTGGGCCACCCGCTCAGAGCCTGTCTTGAGCAGGTAGTCCAGCAATGTCAGAGCCTTGTACACGTGCCGCCAGTTCTTGCCGCTGTCATTGAGCCGCCGCCACAGCATGCCCATGACCTCGGTGAAAGCCACTGTGTTGAAGGTCAGGTCAGCGATCTCGGACATAAGCGAACTGGGGGGGCCCCAGGGGTCATTGCTGGTGGCCTCGCGCACCTTGATTTCCGCCTCGGAATAGTTGTGCACGATGTTCTTCACCTGGCGCCGGAGCGCGGAGGTCGTCATGGCTGGAGACTTGGAGGTGGGTGGCCCTCACCCCCGCTGGAGATGGAGGGCTGAGGGCCACTGTGGTGAGGTCACGGTCTCGAAGGATGAGCCGCTGTGTTCTCAGCAAAGCAGCTGCGTCCTTGGGTTCCACATGGGGCTGAGGAAGAAAGGGCCAGGAATTCAGGGGCAAAGGCCTACCTTACAGGTCACTCAGCCACTGACCAACTAAATGAGGCCTGGCCAGAGTGTCCCTGCCTCCAGGGATAGCCTTCAGCGGCACATGTTCTTATTTCACTTATAATGCAGCAGGCACTTGGAGCTTTGCATGCTCATCTATCTTCACAGTCACACCACAAAGATGCTATTGTCATTGTTTCCATCCACAGATGGGAAAGGTAGGGCTTAGAGTATTAAATGGGCCTGGCACAGTGGGTCATGCCTGTAATTCCAGGACTTCAGGAGGCCAAGGCAAGAGGATCACTTGAAGCCAGGAGCTGGAGGCTGCAGTGAGCCATGATCGTGCCAGTGCACTCCCACCTGGGCAACAGAGTGAGACCCTGTAATATTAAGTGACTTGTCCGAGATCACAGAGCTGCTACATGGGGGACCAAGACGACCCTAGGAAGCCCCACCTAAGAGTGCATGGCCTCATAGGGGAATGCTAATGGGATTCCAGGAAGGCTCGCTTGCCTTGCTTCTGCTCCGCCACCGCCTCTGTTTCTGCTGAGATCTAGCTTAAGACCTGTCCTTCCCAGCTCCTCAGCTCACTTTTCTCATATTGTTAATTTTTGTAGTTGGGTGCATTCAACACCTATTTCCTGGAGGCCTTTTCTGAGCCAGGCATCATGCCAGGCACAGAACACACGCCTTGGTCCACCCACGTTCAGTTGAGAGGGTACAGAAAATCACAGTCCAGTGTGGGAGTGCAGAGCCGCCCAGGAAGACCCAAGCCAGGAAAATCAGGGGAGACTTCCTAGAGGAGGTGGTGGCGGAGCTGAGATCCAAGATCCAAGGGAAGAGTAAGGAGGAGTGAACCAGCAAGTCAGGGGAGCTCAGAAGAAATGCTGTGAACTGGGTCAGAAGGCAAGAAAGCAAGGATCATTTGAGGAAGGCTGCCCCTCAGAGATCTGGCCAAAGCCAACACTCCCGCCTGCCACCACCACTGCCACCCCCCACTTACACATGAAAGTGTTGAGGCCAGAGAAGGGATGAGACCTGCGTGCGTCGTATGGCACGTAAGTGGCAGAGCCTCGACTAACATCTAGGTCTCCAGAAGACTAATCCAATGCTTATTGTCAGTGTTACCCAGCTTAGTCATTAATTCATCGGTTTGCTTTACTGTCTCAGTCCCACCTTCTCAGCTAGAATGGAAGCTCCCTGAAAGTAGGAACAGTCTGGGTTCCCCAAAGCCCCAAAGCCCTGGACACATGGTGGACCTCTGCTACCCCAGCAGGGAGAAAAGCCAGGCCAGCCCAATTCGCCCCTAATAGCCGCAGGTCCAAGCTGTCTGCTGAATACAACCCCAGGCCCCAGGTCCTCCCAAGGCCCTTTCAGAAACCAAAAGAGGAATTCCCTGACCACCGCCATTCCTCCCACACTAGTGCTGGTCTGTGCATGCACACACACACTGGCTGGGCCTGCAGAGCTTCCACTTCACCCGTGAACTCTCCCCCACACACCAGACAACTCTCGGCTCCACCCTCCATCCCAGCCCTTGCCCCAGCTGGTCCCCAGGCTGCCAGAAGCAGGAATCTGAAGGAGACCTTCCCCCACCCGACACCATGTTCCTTCCACCCCAGCCCCGCCAGTGCTGGGCTCAGTTCAAAGCGGCCCCACGCTTTGAAAACACGCCTTGGCAGGTTTTGTTTGGGGCCCAGAGAATAGGATCCCGTGGGAGCAGACGAGGTGGAGAGTGCCTGGCCCACAGCGCAGCCTACCTTTTGTCTCCTGTCTGTCTTTCCTTCCAGCGGGTGGTGGGCCTTCTGTGGGGATGCCACGGCCACAACTTGTTTAACTCCTGCCCTCCCCCTTGCTAGTGACTCAGACCTGCCTTCACCTCCCCATCCCGTGGCTGGGGGTGGCAGAGTCAAGATGGGAAATAATGTGCACCAAAGCCCGCCCAGTGCACACCCCTACCGGCTGGCCACTGGAAGTAGCAGAACCAGTCGAGCACTGACTCCACCAGAGCCCTACCTGGACCTGGCTGCCCTGGCCCTCCGGCCCGGCCCAGGTAGGAGCACCAGCCTCTGGAAGGGGACTCTCAGTGTGGGCCCAGCGGCCCTGCCTGGACCTTTCTCACAGGAGGTGGGCATTCTCTGCACACCCCTGCAGGGGCTGGGGGGAAGTGTGGGGTCAGAAACATGGGGAGGCACCTTGATATTCCTTCTCTGGAGTTTGAGGGAACACGGTGAGGCTGCCAGAGCACAGAGAGGGGAGGAGGAAAGGAAGGAACGCGGGAGGGAGCAGCTGGGAGCGCTGCCAGCAGTGTTACAAGCAAAGGGTTTTATCGAACACAATATGCCCAGAAATAAAAGGGAGTGAAACAGAAACCCAGCGGCTGATAAGGCAGTGGCGGTAGCAGCAGCAGCCCTGGGCAGCTGGAGATGGAATTACTGCAGTGACCTTGAGCCGGACCCTGTCAGGTGGAGGGAAGGGCGCAGAGAGGGCAGGGCCTGAGAATTAGAGATGAGGGAGAGGACAGAGGAAGGAGGAGGCTGAGGGGATGGGAGCATGGCCAGCAGGCGGTGGGATGGGCCACGGGGCATGGAATATCAGCTCTCGCCTACATACAGGGTCCCAAGGAGAACTGCACAGTAGGGAGGGGCTGCTCTTCTCAGGGCCTGCAGGATGGGGGGATCTGGAGAGCTTCCCAAAAGTCAGGACCGAAAAATGCAGCTCGCTTGTCCCCAGCAAGGGCTTCAGAGAAATGGAAAGAACCCAAATCTGTCCAGTCACACGTGCATGAGTTTGCACAAAGTCTGTGCACCCACCAGCCCAGCCCACACCCCATTCCCGTCCTCTGCTAAGGTGGGCTCCAGCCCCTGCCTCCAAATCAGGTCCAGCCTGAGCAGTGGGGAATGACAGTGCCCTTCTTGATGCTGTAGGAATGGAGGTGAGCTTGAGCTCTAAGCTTCTGGCCACTGTAACAGCTGCCTCCTGGGAGCACAGGAGATGGGGGAGGGGGGCTACCCTGAGGCTAGAGGTGTGCATGAGGGGCTGAGGAAGAGGAAACAGCAGAGATGTGCAGAAGGAGTCTGTGGGGAATGCCACCAAAGATACTAAGTCCCAGGATGGATGGGGAGGGGGCCCTGAGTCCCTTTCTGGGGGCTGCAGGGAGGGAGGGGTGGCAGGAACGAAGCCTTTAGGTCCTCTACAGCTCAGCCTTCTCCCTCGCACCTGGAAAAGAGACTAAGCCCCAAGCCCACTCTTTGCTCCCCACCAACTCCCACCTTCCATGCCGCCACTGCCAGGGAGGGGGCCAGGGAGGAGCTTACCTCCAGTGCGGGCTCCCTCGGCCCCAGCCCCGGCCCGAGTAGCCTCTGCGGTGACCCTCCAACCTGTGCAGCAGGGGGACGGCACAGCCTCGGGAGCGTCTCCAGAGCCATCCACCATGGACCCTCGTCCCAGAGACCCACCTGCTCCCAGGAGGCGCAGACCCCTCAGAGGGTCCCTGGAATGGGTAACAGCTCTTCCCGCGTGCGTTTGCCTCCTAGCCAGCGCCAGGCAGCACTCCGAGGAAAGTTGCTCAGCTGGCCCGGCAGGTCTGCCTCAGCAGTAACAGGACACAGGAGGAAGCGCAGGGCAGGTTAACCCCTTCCTGCTGGCCAAGCAGGTGGTGCATTGAGAGGTGGGGGGCCTGCCTGTTGGCCGCCCCCAGGAAGTGCAGATCTGGAGCCAGTGCTGGTGACCCGATCCCCTCTGCTTTGAGTTAACCCTTCTCCTGCCTCTTCAACAGGAAAGGAGGGGGGCTCCAACACCCCCACCACATCACTCCCCTTCCTCCTTTGGGCCAGGAGGACATTAAAGGAGAGGGTAGGGCCATTCCCTGGGGCTGGCTTTTTGGTGGAGCCCCTGCCTTCTAGGGGAGGAGGGCATCAGGACTCCAGCACAGCCCCCTCCCTGCCTTTCCCACACGGAGTCAGATCCTGCTCTCCGTCCTCCTGCATCTCAATTGGAGGATCCCTGAGGCCCACTTAAGGACGCCCACCCACCCATAAACCAAAGTTGTTCTTCAACCTCTGGGAGCCTGGAGTGTTGTTCACATGGGGAACCCAGTCCCAAATGGTTATGACTGACAGAAGACAATGATGGGCATGAGTCTGAGCTGACAGTACCTTTCTGAGAGCCATTTCTAGCCTGTTTCATGTTCCCTTGAGCAAGGGAGGTAGCATGAAGATCAGCAGCTGTTTTTAAGGCAGAAAGATGGCTCAAGGCCAGATAGTTTGAGATGAGGAGGGGATAAGGAAGACTAGACCCCAAAATAACAAGGTGATGTGGCCTCTAGAGCTGAAGAGGTGTGGTGAGCATGATCTGCAGGGACTGAGTTGGGGCCCTGGGACCCAGCTGAAGGGAGATAGCAGGGAGCCAGGTCCCATGGGTCTAGTTCTACTCCTCATCTCACACTTTGTCATACTTGGTGATGACACTTCGGGAAGACCTGGCTCCAGGAAGCATGACCCTAAAAGTTTGGGACAAGGAAGCCAGAGGCAGGGACTACCAGAGGTGACACACTGTGTCCTGTCACCTGACTCCTTGTCTTGCTACCAACCCGCTCTTCTGCTTGGCATCCCTCACATCACCTCCCCAGCTATGTCTGTCTCTCCTCCTGCTGGAGGGCTCTGGCAGCTGGCAGGAGGGGATCTGAGGGCAGACGGGACATGGGAGGACCTGGAACAGGAGATGACCTAGCCAAGATCCATCATGTAAGACACAGAGGCACACAGAAGTAGAAGAAACTTGAAAGTTCTTTATTATTTATTAACCCATTTTCCAGAAGGTTGCTTGGGCCCGAGAGTCACCTGCAGAGACGCAAAGGCTCCTCGACATTCTTTATGGGGCTGAGCTCGTCAGCCAGGACCATCAGGTCGGTCACCAGGGTGTCCAGCAGCCCATGGACCTGGAAGAACGGGACAACATCACAGGCAGGGTTTGCTCTGTGGGAAGCACCTATATATCAACTGTGCTGTGGGAGAATAGCTGGAGAGGGGAAAGAAACCAGTTGTTTGTGGAAGAATTTCACAAGTTCAAAGTTCTTCTGAAATAATTTTTGGTTTTGCCTTTTTTTTTTTTTTTTTTTTTTTAAGACAGGATCTCTCTGTCACCTGGGCTGAAGTCCAGTGGTGTGATCATGGCTCACTGCAAGCCTTGACTTCTCTGGCTCAGGTGATTCTCCCACCTCAGCCTCCCAAGTAACTGGGACTACAGGCGTGCACCACCACACCTGGCTAATTTTTTTCTTTTTTTTTTTTAGGGATGGAGTTTCACCACATTGCCCAGGCTAGTCTTGAACTCCTGGGCTCAAGCAATCCACCTGCTTTTGCAGTTTTATTTTTGAAACCAATCTGGGGAGGTGGCCCTGCGCCGGTACCTTTGACATATGGAGGCACTGGAGCCAGGTTGTTAAAGGGGAACTCCAGGGATCCCATGGAGCAGTGCCCATTTAGCTGTTTGGGGTAGGCCTGGGCTCAGTCCCAGTTCTACTCTGGTCTTCTGGAGGCCAATTTTCCTTCCTGTATGATAACAGATCCACACACTGAAAGGTCTCTGGGACTGAGCCCTCCAATGGGGTTGGATCATACAAGCCCAGGCAAGTTGATTCTTTTTTTTAATTTTTTCTGAAGAGATGGGGTCTCCCTGTGTTGTCTAGGCTGATGTCGAACTCCTGGGCTCAAGCAATCCACCTGCCTCAGCCTCCCAAAGTGCTAGGATTATAGGTGTGAGCCACCGGTGCCTGGCCAGCAAATTGATTCTCTTTTTCTTTCTTTTTTTTTTTTTTTGGAGATAAGAGTCTTGCTCTGTCACCCAGGCTGGAGTAAAATGGCATGATCTCAGCTCACTGCAACCTCCACTTCCCGGGTTCAAGCGATTCTTGTGCCTCAGTCACCCAAGTAGCTGGGACTATAGGTGAGTGTCATGCCTGGCTAATTTTTTGTATTTTTAGTAGAAACGGGATCTCACCATGTTGCCCAGGCTGGTCTCAAACGCCTAAGCTCAGGCAATCTGCCCACCTTGGCCTCCCAAGTGCTAGGATTACAGGCATGAGCCACTGCACGTGGTCTGCTAGTTGATTCTTAATATCAAAGAGCCATGGAAGGGTCGACCCCCGTGGGTCCTCAGAGCCCTTTAATTACTTTCTAGACCCCATCAACCATCAGATATCTTAGTGATGTCACCAGTGGCAAAGGGAACTTTTGATCAAATGAGATCCAGAGTGTGAACACATACATGATGTAATCCCAGCTCCCCAGGTGTCCACCTTAGAAGAATACAAGGCGAGGCCATTAGACATACTGACATATTGAAAATGGCTTTGTGGACCTCCCTTCCAAAACAACAACAGTAACAAAAAAAACAAAACGGAAAACCTGGGTGAATCTCTAAGGACCTGCTACTTAAGAACGGATTAGGATGAAGTCTCTCTAGTCCTTCAAAAACCTTACAGTTGATGGGAATGCACCCTACATGGTGTTCTCCCAAGGAACACGTCTGCCAGGATGCACCTAACGGGGAGTAAGTGGAAGCAGCATAAAGAGAAGGGCTTCCTTCCTCTCTGTTCCCCTAGAGTCTGTTCTCCAAAGGGCAGCCAGAGCCATCTTCTAAAGCCTATCAGACCCTATCGCGTTGCTCTTCAAAACCTTGCATGACTTCTCATTTCCACTCCGAAAAATCCCAAGTCTTCACAGTAGCCTACAAACCATCCCTCACCCCTATGACCTGTTCCCCATCTACCACCCTGTCCCTTCTGGCCCCTCCCTCCTGTGGCAGTTGCTCCCCCTGCCTAAAGCACTCTTCACTGGACGTCCATTTGGCCTCCCTTCCTCTCCCTTCAAGTCTTCGTGGGTTGTCACCTCGTCACTGAGGCCTCTGTGCCTCCATTCCCTGCCAGGTCTATCTTCTCTCACATCGTGCTCATCACCTAACACGCTAGGCACATTTCTTATTCATGAGGCCTGTCTCACACACACGAGGATGCCCTTCCTGAAGCAGCTCTGCTTCCACCATGATGGAGTGGGCACTTATTGTTTGCAGACTGAACAGAATGAATGAGGCAGGTGGGAGGCGGGGGAATGGCTGCTGGGTGCTTCCCTTCACCTTGCTGTGCAGCCTCTGGGTGTATTTCTCCATGACCAGGGGGTCTATGGGTTCTTGAGAAGGGAGGTTGATGTCAGGGATAGGGTCTTCCGAGGAAAACCTGTCCCGACTTGTAGATTTTATGACTTTCTTGTCGTCCTTTGCCCTGTGCTTCTTGCTGTTGGGACGGTCCTGCTGGGAGAGGGAGACACACACAGCCTTCAGGAGCACCACAGGTAGGCCCAGGATGTCCTCAACAGTAGCTCACTGGGAGAGCCTGGGCACATGCCCACCTCCACAGCCCCCACATCTGCAGCCCCTCCAATCCCCTCCCCAGCCCCACCTGGCCCAGACCACGCCCCAGCATGACTCCTTCCCGAGTACCCTGGCTCCTTTCTTGTCTTCTTTGTCTTTGATCCCCAGTTGCTTCTTTTCCTGGGCTGCTCCTTTCCGCTCCTCCTTCCCAACTTTCCCCACAGGTACCTTCACTTCCATGATGGCAGGTGATTTTTGATCTAAGGGAGGTGGGTGGAAGAAAATGTGACAGGCCCCCAGCAGCCTAGTGGATGCTGCAGGCACGTGAGGAGGCTTGAGGGGAGGTGGAAAAGCAAAGGACAATAGCCTTGAGCCCTGGTAGGCGCGTGACTTCATGAAACAGGACTGTCGTGTTTCTGTGTTCTGGTCCCGGCTCTGCCATGCTCCCATGAACGACCATGGATAAGTCATTTAACTTTGCTGGGATTACTAAACCAAGGTGGTCACTAAGGTAGCTTCTGGGTACCACATCCTGGCAGCTGACAGAAGGGGGTAAGGGGCCTACTCCATGGACTCAGCCTAGCAGAGCTTCCACCATAGGAGTATGACTGGCCCAGGCACTGCTGCCTGTCCATTCAGAGAGATGAGGAGGGCTATGCAGAGGTGTGGTTGGTTGCACAAGATCTGACCTTGCTCTTCAGGCACATTCAAATAGATGGTCTCCTTCTCAGGCAGGCCCAGCAGAGACCTCAGCCACAGGGAATGGCTCACCAGGCTGTCAATCACATCTCGCCATAGCTGCAAACTAGAGGGCAAGATATAGTGGAGAAATGCCATCACTCCTCATTTGTCCTTGAACCTGCAGAGGCTTGGGTCCCTCTCTTCAAAGACCCTGGTGCCAGGAACTGCTGTGGAAATGCCACACGCCTGAGCAGCCAGCATCCTCACTGTTCCCCACCAGGGCAAGTGCTTGGAGGGGGTTCTGGCTTGCCTTGGGTGGCAACCAAGAAAAAACATGGCCCAGGACTAGGGTTAGGAGGTCTGCATGAATTCAGTCCTACTTCAAAGGGCTTGAGGCCAGGGCCAGACTTGGGCCCAGTCCCACTGGAGGGGCTGAACCTTGCATGAGACTTCCAGCGTAAGGCTCTTGGGGCTTGTCCTGAGGGCCTTGAAAAGGACCCCACGCCTATACAAGCAAGTTCCAAACAGGCACCAGGGAGGGTGACAGCAGAGAAGTGAAGCTTTTAATGGAACCTGCCCCCACCCTTCTTTCTGCCCTCTGGCTTCTCCTTTTCTCATTCCTCTGCTCATTGAGAAGGAAAAAGGAAAAAACAGGAAGAAAAAAAAGTGAAGGTGTTTGATCTGCTGTGACTGCTCTCCAGTGAGCAGCAGGCACCGCAGGGTTCCAGAACATGGAATGTTTGCGGCATGCTCTAGCAACCTGAGCTCAAGGGAAACTCAGAGCCCTGGAGTCCCAAGACCCCTGCAGATGCCACAAAGGGAAGGAGATGGGGCAGCTCTCCTGGCAGGGCACCTACCCCATCTGGTGCAGGAGGTTGGACTGCAATGGCCTTGGCTTCTGGCACAGCTCCAGGGCTGCTTTGTTGAGCCTCATCAGCGCATCCTCTCTCTGGTTCTCATCAGGGAGCACCATCACTGCCTGGCAGGGTCATGGGCACCATTCTGCACCAGGACACCAAGGCTCTCTGTGTCCTCTAGTGAAGGGCATGGTGATGTGGGGATGGGTGGCAGGGGACCAGAAACCAGGAGGGGATGCAGCCATGGAGAGCTGTCTGGGTGCCTTTGGTGGGAGCCAGGGACCCCCCTCAGAAATCTGTACCTATGAACCCCTTCTCCAAGATTTGCCAGGGTCAGAGAGTGGGCCCCCCTCCTGGAACATAGAAGCGTGGGCACCCCAGACAAAAACAGGTAACCCGGCTGGGCACGGTGGCTCACACCTGTAATCCCAGCACTTTGGGGGGCTGAAGCGGGTGGATCACCTGAGGTCAGGAGTTCGAGACCAAAATACAAAATTGGCCTACTAAAAATACAAAATTGACCTGGCATAGTGGCTCACGCCTGTAACACCAGCACTTTGGGAGGCCAAGGTGGGTGGATCATGAGGTCAGGAGTTTGAGACCAGCCTGGCCAACACGGTGAAACCCCGTCTCTACTAAAAATACAAAAATTAGCTGGATGTGGTGGTGCATGCCTGTAGTCCCAGCTGCTCTGGCAGGCTGAGGCAGGAGAGTCACTTGAACTCGGGAGGCAGAGGTTGCAGTGAGCCGAAATTGCACCACTACACTCCAGCCTGGGTAACACAGCAAGACTCCACCAAAAAAAATTTAGCCAGGTGTGGTGGCGCATGCCAGTAATCTCAGCTACTTGGAAGGCTGAGGCAGGAGAATCGCTTGAACCTGGGAGGCGGAGGTTGCAGTGAGTTGAGATCGTGCCACTGCACTCCAGCCTGGGCAACAAGAGCAAAACTTCATCTCAAAGATAGATAGATAGATAGATAAGTTAGATTAGATAGATAGATAGATAGATAGATAGATAGATAGATAGATAGATAACCCAAGAGATCCCTTTCTCTGGGCTCTCAGATTTTGTTTCTTTGCCCATGGAGCAAGAGGGGCTGCTGGGGCCTCCTTTGTTGGTTCGAGGCAGGAATATTCTCTACCAACGCCTTCCAGGGTCTTGGAAGCACCTTTCTGAAATCCTCCAAGCAGAGATTCCACTCCAGCAGGGGAAGGCCATCCGGCTCCCAGGGGCTCTTGGCGCTGTCCACATCTGGGCTTTCCTCCACCAGGATCTCCTCCATGATGCTCTTCTGCTGAGGACTCTTGGTTCCCACTCTGGCCTTCTGGGATCTGGATTCCCTGAGGGCCTCGTTCTCAGGCTGGGGCACTTGAGGTTCAGAAATGGGGCTCCTAAAGCGCGGTAAGAGCTCGGCATTCACAGAGGCCTTCTCTGTGGCTATGGGGCTGACGTGCTCCTTGTCCCCTGGCCTGGCCTCCTCAGCGTTGAGGGGCAGAGTCATGTACTGGGGCCACAGTTCATGCAGGCTTTGCACCACTTGGTGCTCGTAATGCAGCTGCAGCAGAAGATGGGAAGGCTTGTGAGGGAGAGGCTGGGGTGCAGGCACCGGAGCCCATGCCAGCTGGACCTGGCTTCTTCCCATTCCCCTGAGAGCACTGATGGAGGAGGCAGGGAGGAAGCCAGCAGGAGGGCTGCAGCCAGAGGGGCCCCCTACTTCCTTTTCAACCTGGGAACCTCCAAGTTGAAGCTATTTTTTTGCATTTGGGCTTCCAAGGAAGCCTGGGTTTGAATGAAGGAGTTGTGAAGCTCCGTTCTCATCAGGAATCCACTTATTAGCAAAATTACCCCGGGCAAATTACTTCATCTTTCTGGGCCTCAGTTTCCTCAATGTAAATGAGGATGTAAATAGTACCAGGGCCAGGCACAATGGCTCAAGCCTGCAATCCCAGTGCTTTGGGAGGCCAGGGTAGGAGGATCACTTGAACCCAGGAGTTCAAGACTGGCCTGTGTGACAGAGAGAGATCCTATCTCTACCAAAAAAAAAAAGAGAGAGAGAGAAATTAGCTGAGCATGGTGATGCATGCCTGTAGTCCTAGCTACTCAGGAGGCTGAGGTGGGAGGATCACCTGAGCTGGGGAGTTTGAGGTCACAGTGAGCTATGAGTGGGGACACTGTACTCTGGCCTGGAGTGTGACAGAGTGACATGCTATTTCTAAAAAATAAATAAATAAAAATAAGTAGTACCCATCTCATAGGACTGCTGTGAGGAGAGGTGAGGTATTCATGGAAGATGTGCAGAACAGAGTTTGACACATAAAAGAGTTTGCTATTACTCTCACCTACGGCAGCAGTCACAACCTTTTTGGCACCAGGGACTGGTTTCATGGAAGACAATTTTTCCACGGATGGCAGGGAGTAGGGGAATGGTTTCAGGATGAAACTGTTCCACCTCAGATCATCAGGCATTAGTTAAGATTCTCATAAGGAGTGTGTAACCTTGATCCCTCGCACGTGCAGTTCACAATAAGATTTGCGCTCCTATGAGAATCTAATGCCACTGCTGATCTGACAGGAGGCAGAGCTCAGGCGGTAATGCTGGCTCACCCACTGCTCACCTGCTGCTGTGCGACCTGGGGGTTGGGGACCCTTGACTCAGGGCACACATGATGGGACAGAGGCTGGTGCTGGGCCTCACCTGAGGATTCCTGTGTCGGAACAAGTCTTCCTTGGTGAGATAGGCATCCACAGGTGATGGTGTGCGCTCCGGGGTCAAGACCCCCATCAGCACCTCCTGCAGCACTTCGTGAACGATGGTGACTGCCTCATGGGCCGTCAGTTTGCTCTGCAAATGGGAAGGTGGCAGAGGATGGCAGCCCAGGCTCTCAAAACCCATGCATCCTTCAGGAAGTTGGAGCCCCCAGGACTTTGTGCCTTCCTAGGGTCTGAGTTCCTGGCATTGGCGCTCTCTCTCTCTCTCTCTCTCTCTCACACACACACACACACACACACACACACACGCCTGTTCTAAGACCCGAAAGCCTCTGAATCTCTCCAGACATCCTTGTTCCTTAAAATGGATGAAAAGGATCCAGAGGAGGGCCAGTTCCAGGGAAGGCTGCTGCTGCCTGGGGCCTGGTGGTCACACAGTTAGCATGTCACCAGATTAGGAAGAAGGGGTGGGGCACACAGTGGGGGTGCTTCTGAGGATGGTGGTGAACCTTCATCAGGCTTTAGTCAGTGTCACAGAAACACAGGGGAGGGGCACCTTGTGTGAGACATGAGTGCTACAGTCAGTGAGTAAAGCAAGCATGACATTGTCAAAATGACCTTTGATCACCACTGGCTGAGCTCCAGCTGAAGGAGCCGGCCTTGTGACTGGGGACCACAAAAAATAAAAAAGCGCAGCTTTCTACCAAATCCCAGGATGCATGGCTCAGATGGCCACACTGTGAAACTGATTCGGGGGAACAGATTCCCAGCTCCCACCTCACACTCACTCCAGAGTTGTCAGCTGATTGAGTGGGACGGTGGGCAGACTCACCCTGCTATTTATTAATTATTATCCCTGGTTTTGAAGTCTTGTCGGTTAAACGCAACTCCACTGTATAGTACTAGACAGCGATGAACAAAACACAGACCAGTGCATAGGGCCATGCATTATTTGTACTTTACACAGTCTGCCTCTTAGGCTCAGTCTAATTTCTTTCTAACTCAGTGGGGCCATGCATGGCATTGCTGCAAGCTGCTCCTCACCTGCCTAGCCAGTGCACCCATCTTTTACATCACAAGCCCTGGGAAGTGTTCGTGGAGCAAAAGTAGTTACCTGTTTGCTAAAAATTCAGTTCTCCTCTTAGGCTGGGAGAAATACCATCCCTGCAGGCACTGCCAGGAAGAATAGCAGGATACCCTAGCCGATGCCCAGAGCGGCCATGGTCCTGGGTCCCTTACCTCCAGTACTTTCCTCTCATCCTCAAAAACATCCTGGGTCAGGGAGACTGCATGGAGATTGACTTGCAGCACAGCACCTCCTAATAGAGTAGGATGGGTTCGAAACTCCCAAAATTCCCTGAAGATCCCAGCAGTCAAAGACTTGAAGAAGAAGGTAAAGGTTTTAGTTTCTCCAGGCAGAATCACACCTGAGAGGGACAGAGACTGAGGTTTTCAACATGCAGGAGCTGGCTGAGCCCCAGACCTGTATGCTGCTACATGCAGTTAACTGAGCCCCAGGCCAGGTGACTGGCCAACCATCCCAGTTTGCCCAGGGCTGAGAGGTTTCCTGGAAAGGGGGATTTTGAGTGCTAAAGTCCCAGGCAAACGGAGACAGCTGGCCACCCTAGCTCCAGGCCTGTGCATCTAGATAACTGAGCCCCTAGAACGTTTCTGCTCCCAGGTGGCTCACGTCCCCGGGTTCTCAAGTTCCGTCAGTCTCTCAACAGACATGAATAGTCAGGCCACACATTTTACGGAAGGAATGAGAGGGACTCAAACTTACAGGAGCTGGGTCATAACTAAATTTTGATGTCTCATGAGGATAAAACCAGCCCCAGACAGGAGCCAGCGTGTAGGGTGGCTTCTCCCAAGTACCTTCCCGGCTGTTAAAGTAAAATCGCTGCATCCTGTTTTTCTTCAGGTCTTGGAAAGTGTCCGGTTGGTGCTGCCGTCGCCAGTCATACCAAATGGCCACGGTGCCATTATTGACCACAGTCAGTTCTGAGGAGGTTTTCTCACCTTCTAGGGTTTCAAAGGTCAAGTGAACAGCAATCCCGACCTGCCTCTGGAAGGAGAAGGGACAAATGTCTTTGCTGGAGACCCTGGCCTAGAGTGAGCAACTCATCTGGTCTGCCCAGGACTTTTCTGGCTTTAGCACTGCAAGTCTCGTGTCCCAGGCCTCCAGGGCTTGGCCACTGTCACACAGAGTGATATCCTACTCCAATGTGGTTGTCTCTGAGGTTACCCTCAATAGTAAGAAGAGAAGATAATATATATATATATATAATTATATATATATATTTATATATAATTTTTTTTTGAGACAGAGTTTCGCTCTTGTCACCCAGGTTGGAGTGCAATGGTGTGATCTCAGTTCACTACAACCCTGCCTCCCAGGTTCAAGCAATTCTCCTGCCTCAGCTTTCCAAGTAGCAGGGATTATAGGTGTCCGCCACCACGCCCTGCTATTTTGTATTTTTAGTATAGAGATAGGGTTTCACCATGTTGGCCAGGGCTGGTCTTGAACTCCTGATGTCAGGTGATCCAGCCACGTCAGCCTCCCAAAGTGCTGGGATTACAGGTGTGAACCTCCACGCCTGGTCAGATAAAATGTATTTTATACCCAATGAACATTTCTATTCCTTAGCATCTGAAGAATATCTTAGAACCTTCTTAGAGCCATACCTACTTGAAAGAGTTTGCTTGTTTACATGCTCGGGGGCTAGGTATAAGCCCCAAGTGGCTTATGACAGTCTGCAGCCTTGTGATTTTATTCTTGCTCAAGTTAGTATTGCTGTCACCATTTTCAGATAAGCTGAATGCACGACCAGATAAAAACGCAAACAGGAGACTGTGCAGGCTCCTGGTAACTGCCACAGACACCTCGGGGCTGCATCCCCGAGGGAGGCCCTCCCAGCAGGTGCGGTGAAGGCAGTTTTACCTTGTTCTGTGGATTACTGCCTCTGATCCAGCAAGCTGGCTTCCCACAGAACAGAAGAGAAGGGCCGAGAATAGGCATGGGGACATCAGAGGAACTTGCCAATGTGCCTCTGTAAGAAAAGCCAATGACTTATTTTCTCTTAGGCTGCCAGTCATGCCATGTGGAACCCACAGAAATGGTCACCAGGAAGCCTAGAAACACAACCAGCTCCACCCTGCAATGGAGTATGATCAACTCCACTCCTGTGCAGCTTCCTCCTGACCCATTGCTCTAGGTGGGAGGTTCTTAGAAACACACAGACTCTTCAAGCCCTCCTGCCAGAGCTATTCGTGGTACACAGAAATACACAGACTCTCCATGCCAGAGGCATTCAAGATGCACAGCAGTGGGAGGGTCTAGAGAGCCCTCACTTGACCAGCAAGGGAATGTCTGGGAAATCCCCATTAGGAGTTAGTTGTTGGAAAGGAGCAGGTGGCAACAGGAAAGCTAGCACAGCTGCTGGAATGGGTTCAAGGAGTGGGTGGCAACCACTGGAGAGAAGCTAGGCTGGAGGCACCCTGATCTCAGGGAGGGAAGCCTGCTCTTTCATACTGGTAGTTGCTGGAGAACTCTTCAGCCTCCCTCCCCCGGGTTCAGGCTGCACTCACAAGTATGTTGTCTCTTCAGAGGAGCTTCCCTGACTTCTTTCAAACACTGTGTAGTCTTCCACAGTAACAGCTGAGAAGGGCTGCCCTTTGCCCACCACCTCCAGGCCATCAATATCCTCCGAGAGATGCAGAAAGGTTAGAAGAGCTGACTGAAGACAGGCACTGCCCCAAGAGGCTTCTGACTGGGGCATGGAGGCCATACTAACCTGCTGGCTGAAATCCAGCTCTGCCATGATTTTCTGCAGCTCCTTGCGTCGGTAGATCAGAAATAGACTCCGATCCCAGGTGTAGCGGTATGAAGCGTCCCTCTGGGCTGGTAATCCTAGCATGAGGTCCAAGGACCCTCAACACAGGCTGCTGCCATGCCCCCTTGCTCACCCACTTCTCAAGGGCTCTGAGAGTGCCTATCCCAACACCATTTCTAGGAAGGATGAAAAATACAGCTTCCCTGCAGCAGCTGGACTCCGCTCTCCTGTCCCGTATCTCCTCAGCAGCCCTACACAAGACTCCTGCAAAATTAGCTTCCAAATAGCCAAATTTTTGGATTATAGTAAAAATGATAATAGCAGCTACCTTTTATTGAGTGCTTAACAATGAGTCAGAACTTAATACATTTCATATCTCATTTAGCCCTATCACAACTCTGTGCATATTTTACAGATAAGGAAACTACAGGCCAGAGGGGTTCAACCACTCTGGGGTTCACTAACACGACATGGCTGGGACCTGAACCCAGGCAGCCTGGCAAGCTCTAAAGCAGATATGCTCAAGAGAAACAGGATGCAAACCACAAACACAAGCCACATGTGTCACTGAAAGTTTTCTAGATGCCACACTGAAAAAGGAAAAAAGAAACAGGTGGGATTCATTTTAGTAATATAGTTTGTTTTATTTATTTATTTATTTTTTGAGACAGAGTTTTGCTCTTGTTGCCCAGGCTGGAGTGCAGTGGCATGATCTTGGCTCACTGCAACCTCCACCTCCCAGATTCAAGCAATTCTCCTGCCTCAGCCTCCTAAGTAGCTGGGATTATAGGCAAGCACCACCATGCCCAGCTAATTTTTGTATTTTTAGTAGAGATGGGGTTTCACCATGTTGACCAGGCTGGTTTTGAACTTCTGACCTCAAGTGATCCATCTGCCTCAGCCTCCCAAAGTGCTGGGATTACAGGCGTGAGCCACTGTGCCCAGCCTCATTTTAGTAATATAGTTTATTTAACTCAGTATATAAAAAATATTGTCATTTTGACATGTAATAAATATAAAAATGATTAATAAAATATATTGTTTTCACACTAAAGCCAGTGTCCAGTTGACAGCACTTCTCAGTGCAGGGCAGCCACGGTCTAGGTGCTCACCGGCGGCATGCAGCTCAAGGCTCCACACTGGACGGCAGCTCTATGGCTGCACTCCAGTCTCCTAGCTCTCTCACTGTTTTACTGAAGAAAAGGAAGAGGGAGCCAGACTTCAGGAAGACTCTGGGACTTGCCTAAGGCCACAGAGAAACAGGCCCTGGGCCGCACTGTAGAGCCATGCTGGCCACTGCCACACTACCCTGCCTCTGGGCCAGGCACAAGATGCCAGCTGGCTTACAGCCCTGTGCCTCACCTGTCTCCACCCGGATGGAGTGGGGCTTCCCGATGTGAGTGATGGGCTCCATAAGGCCACGCTGAGTTTTTGTCTTGGTCATGACCAGACCTGTCATCTCATCTCCCAAGTATTCCAGTCGACTCCAGAACCCACTGTTCTCCCAGCTCTGGCAAGGAAGGAAAGGTGAGTCAGATTACCTGGACACCTCAGCCAGATGCTGGTGGAGATGTGGGAAGACAAGCACCACCACAGGCTACAGATGCTCCCTCTGGGGAATTCACTGCTGCCATGATTGCAGAACAGAAGCATCCACTGCCGCATTTTCTGGACACCCTGTTGTCATCTTTACCTGCCCCCAGCCAGATGGTGTGGGTTGGTACAGGTACTGCACTGGTCTACCAGAACAAAGAGGGGGGACTCTTCAGCCTCTCTCCTTAGGGTGTAGGCTCCACTCAGTCTAAGCTCCTAGGAGACAAACACTAAGACTACTCTAATAACTCGCTACCTGTGTGGCCACCACAGGCTGAATAACTTTACTGACTAATCACAGAATTTAGTAAAGGCCTTGAGGGCTTAATGATGCTTTGCAATGGATAGGTTTTTTCTCCCCAGCTGTGCCACCTGAAACCAGCATCCCTGTGTCCAGACACCTGCCCCCCACCCCCCTCCTCCGTGCCACCCCCTGCCCCCCGGGCACTTAGGACAGGTGGCCTCACTTTCCTATCACGCCGCGTTGGAAGTGTGCAGTCAATGAGCTCCCGCTCCTCCTGGATCCGTCTGTAGGTCTCCCCAGTGTGCATGAGCAGCTCACTGATCGGCTTCTTTAGGTGTTCTAGAGAGAGAGGCAAGATTGCAGCCACTCTGCCAAACCAGAACAAACAGGGGCCTTGGCAGTCTGCATCGGGCAGCCTCCCTCACGGGGCTAATTTCAGGACCCACTGAAGCTTCAGAGTGAGACACTCTTGGGAGTGAACAGCACAAATGTGGTCAGCCCGAGGCCAGGCTCTGGAGGAGTAAACAATCCAGCAGAGCCTTGCGCCAGATGGAGGCTGGGCGGGAGCCCTGTCTGCTCTGCTCACCACTGAGGGCTTCCTGCTGCTTCTTCCGCAGGGCTATGTTACGCTGCCAGTTTTTCAGAAAGTTGTGCTGAGGAGGTGGGGCCCAGGGAGGTCTCTTCTCTTCTTTTGGGGCTTTTTGCGTTGACTCTCCTTTAGCAGAGATGAGGGTCATCAGACAGGGTGAGGTAGGTATCAGCTCAGCCAGCTGAAAAGTACAACATAGGCATGTGGAGGGCGGTGAGAAGGCTCTGGGCGGGGCTGAGCACACATTTCCTGAGGCCTAAACCCATGCTGTTATCCCACTGTGCTGAGAATCCCTCCTCTTCAGGACTCCAGGGTAGCCAGTGACAGAAAATAAATCCTAGAATCAGGGGGCCCTGAAAGCAGCTGTCAGTCCACTCTCCCACAGAAAGGGAACTTCTGTTTCAAGATTGGGGTCAACATCTTCTAGTGTTATTGGTCCTCCTCACAACTGACGTTGATTGACACCTTCACCCATGTGTAAATGGAAGCATTCTTACATGGCCCCAGGCCCCTTAGCGCCTGACCAGAGTCAGCCTGGATCCAGGGAAGCAAGGGGAAGAGACAGGAGAAGCACTGCATGATGGGAAGGTTGAAAAGATACAGAATCTTCCCATGGCCCAGGAAGCAGTGGGAAGCCACCTTCCTCCACCACGTGGAGTGAGGAGGGCAGGCCAGTCTCCAGAGAAGGGAAAATCAAGACAGTGCACAGAGCAGAAGGAAATGAGGCATGTGGGCCCTGAGTCCTGATGCCTTTCTGGGTTCAGTCTACTCAGACCCAGGTACTCCCACCTTTGGGTTCCATGAGGCAGTCTCTGGAATCCTTACAGTAAATCCCCGACTTCACTGAAGCCAGCTTCAGCTGTCTTTTGTGCCTTGCAACCGAAGTGTCTAACTATTCTGGGAGAGGGTCCCTTATCAACTGAGACTCGAAACCTAGAGACTAAACTGTCTCTTTAACCCCAGCCCTGCTTGACTCTGTCAGGTGGAAGACCGAAATGACTTCAGTGACTGCTGTCATCCGGGTAGTTCTGTGCAAACAAACCCGGGTGTTCCCTCGAGCAAGTGCAATTCTCTTAAAGTCCTGGAGACTCCCCAAGATGTGGTGGGGCAGGATCTGGTCACTGCCATTGAAGCTGTCACTGGGACCTGTGAGGATAAAAGAAGAAAGGGGAAAGAAGCTGTGGGTGGGCATCTCTCAAGAGGGCAACTTTCTGATGGAGACTGGGTTTCTCTTGAGGTTGACCCATGAGTTGAAAGACAGTAAAGCCAGGGCTGAGACTGGGTGTACCAGAGTAGTCCAGAGGCTTTGTGGCTGCATCGGGATTTGCAGGACGTGCTACAAGATGGCAGACCTTCCTCCTAGGATCCGTGGGTTTGAGTTTACGGATGACAAATTTCTGGGTAATGACGCGTTTATCTTCCTTTTCAGTAAGGCGAGGAATATGTTGCTAAAAAGAAATAAAACAAAGGAGAATTCCACCTGTGGTGGAAGGAGGAAGAGCACCACCCATCTCCTCCGTTCTAGTTCTAGGTGGAGTTCCTGAAGGCTGACAGATCTGTGTCTTCAGCTCTGCCCATATGTTCTGTTGAGGAAATGCCTGTGTAACAGATATGTGACTTAGTAATATCCTGGAGGGAAAAAAAAGAACATCTTACGCCTCCAGATAGTTCAGGTGAGAGGTGGCTGACTCTCCCAGGTGAAGCATGGGGTTAGGGTTTAGCAGCTTTACCCAGAGCTGTACCTTTGCTCCTTAAACTCATCCTCCCTTCTGTGAAATGGGAATGATGGCACCTACCTCTATGGGAACAAGATACCTCATCATCTCATTTCCCCCGTGGTTCTATAGGAATCTCAGAAATGTTAAAACAGACAACACAGTGAATTCCTTAAGGTGGTAAAGTGAAAAGAATCTGTATTCAGTGGATTTTTGCAGGGAGTTAGACACTCCCCATGAGTAGGGAGATGGTGGGAAGACAGTGGACATGGCTGGTGTTCTAGACCACTCAGGCTGCTGGCAGGGAAACGTTTCTATGATAAGGGAAGCTTAGGCTTCATCCTCACCTCCTTCAAGTCTTCCTTCTTAATGGCCAAAGCAAGAATGTCATCTCCTTGTAGGACATTGCTAACAGGTTCAGGCTCTTCCTGAATTGGGGGTGTGGGTTGTTCAGGTCCCTTTGCCCGTTTCTTTTCTGAAGAGAAGCAGAAAGTTATTAAGTCCTTAAAGAGCTCCTTCTGTATATGTCAATATATACACACAAAAGTATAAATATATACTAGACTCCATGGGGGGGGGGCGGTGCAGAGCTGACCAGCTGAAGAGGTAGCAGAGGCTGCCAAGGTGGCCTGGGTGGCACTTTGCTGGGGCAAGAGGAGTTCCCTTTGGAGGGTCCCCCTACCCACAGCCTCTGGCTCACCACAGTGACTAAGACTTCTGTAGCCAGAATTTAGATCAGAAGATGCTTCATTTCAGGCCAGGTATGGTGGCTCATGCCCGTAATCCCAGCACTTTAGGAGGCTGACACAGGAGGATCACTTGAGGCCACGAGTTCGAGACCAGCCGGCCAACATGGTGAAACCCCGTCCCCACTAAAAATACAAAAATTAGCCAGACCCATGCCTGTAGTCCCAGCTACTCGGGCAGCTGAGGCAGGAGAATCACTTGAGCCTGGGAAGTAGAGGTTGCAGTGAGTTGAGATCGCGCTACTGCACTCCAACCTGGGCAACAGAGCGAGACTCTGTCTCAAAAACAAAACAAAACAAAAAGATGTTCATTTCGGGTGCCATGGTGCAAGCCTGGAATCCCAACACTTTTGAGAAGCCAAGGCAGGCGGATTGCTTGGGCCCAGGAGTTCAAGACTAGCCTGGGCAACATAGTTGAGACTCCATCTGTATAAAAAAGATTATTTTTAATATGCAAAAAGATGTTCCATTTCAGGTTATGCTATTTATAAGCTGGACAGTCTTGGGCACACATCACTTAACCTCTCTAGGCCTCAGGCTTCCCATGTGTACAAAGAGTCAGTTGGACTAAATCAGTGGTTCCCAACTATTAGTCCAATGTCTGCCTCAGAATCTTGGGAGGAGTTTTATGAATACAGCTTCCTGGCTACTGCATGGAGCCAGGGCCTAGGGAGCTGTAATTTTTTCAACTCCCTAGGTGATTCTGATGCACAGCGGTTTGGGACAACTGAACTAGATGTTTTGCCAGTGTCCTCCAGTGCTGGCACTGATCCATGCTTCTGGGTGAAGGCATTGGGTTTCATAAGACACTGGTTAAAATGCAGAATCTCTGTGGGGGAAGCAGAACATTCACCACTGGCCATTTACTGCACACTATTTCATTAAATAAAGATTGTTGAGCGGGCGTGGTGGCTCAAGCCTGTAATCCCAGCACTTTGGGAGGCCGAGACGGGCAGATCACGAGGTCAGGAGATCGAGAGCATCCTGGCTAACACAGTGAAACCCCGTCTCTACTAAAAAATACAAAAAACTAGTCGGGCGAGGTGGCGGGCGCCTGTAGTCCCAGCTACTCGGGAGGCTGAGGCAGGAGAATGGCGTAAACCTGGGAGGTGGAGCCTGCAGTGAGCTGAGATCCGGCCACTGCACTCCAGCCTGGACAACAGAGCGAGACTCCATCTCAAAAAAAAAAAAAAAAAAGATTGTTTAAGCAGCTTCTCCATGCCAGGCACTGTGCTAGGTTCTGGGGATCTATGTCAGAGCTTGTCTTTAAAGAGCACATGCCCAGTGGGAAACAAGACCGTGAAACAGACTGAACCAGAGTAACTACAGGAACATGGTGGGGAAGAATACCCAGCCCAGAGTCGGCAGGTGTGGGAGGCGGGGGGGTCAGGGAGGGCTTCCTAAGGAAGGGATGTTTAAACAGAGCTGAAGAAAGAAGTTGGAGAAAGGAAAGGGCCCTGGGGAACAGGCATTCCAAAGAAAATAACATAAAGAGGCATAGAGGCAAGATAATGGAGCACATCCCTGGAACTCAAAGCATGTGTTTTTAAATAGCTGGAGTGTGGTGAGGTGGGAGGGAAGAGGCAGAGCCCAGAGAGAGCAGCAGCAGCCATATCGTGCAGAGCTCAGTGAGCCATGTGAAGGCTTACCCCATGGGTAATATAGCATGCCAAGGAATGGATTAAGAGTTGCAAGATCTTGGGAGGCCAAGGCAGGCAGATCGCTTGAGCCCAGCAGTTCAAGACCAGTCTGGGCTCTATAAAGAAAATACAAAAATTACCCAGGCATGGTAGTACATGCCTGTAGTCCCAACCACTTGAGAGGCTGAGGGGAAAGACAGCCTGAGCCCAGGAGGTCAAGGCTGCAGTGAGCCAAGATTGTGCCACTGCACTCGAGCCTGGGTGACAGAACAAGACCCTGTCTCTAAGAAAACAAAACAAAAAATCCTGCAAGACCGAGATCAGCGTATGAATGTATTTAAGAGTCTGTTATGGCAGCCAGAGCATGACATTGACAACACCTGGGGCAGAAGGGAGTCACAGGTCACTTTCCAGCGAGGACACACTCCCTGCCTTCCTTTCACAGAGGTGGCTTAACAGGTTCAAACACATCTCATTTCTCTGGCTGGTCAACCCTGTCATTTTCCCTCTGGTTCAGAATGGTTTGATATAAGGCCCTACATAAAACAATCAAAAGAAAATCTAAGTTCTGCCTTTAGGGAGTTTAAAACAAAATTTAGTTTTATCCACTACTTCTCACAGCACCGTAATCTTTAAGAGGAAGTATCACTAAAACATCAAGGCAGGTGTTTTGGTTAATAAAATCAAAATTTTTTAAAGGAAATTTCCATAGAGTTGGTGGCCAAAAAAACTTACACCAAAATCATTCCAAACATAGTTCTAAATTCAGCCTGTTGGCCAGGTGCAGTGGCTTACGCTTGTAATCTCAACACTTTGGGAGGCCGAGATGGGAGGACTGCTTGAGGCCAGGAGTTCAAAACCAGCCTGGGCAACACAGGAGAACCTATCCTTAAAAATTTTTTTGTTTTTCTGTTAGAAAAAAATAATAAATTCGGCCTATCATCCACAGTCTGTTTCTGTAATGGGGTCAGCGAAGGTTCGGGAGTATCTGTCTGTTAAATGCATGCCTCTGTGCACACAAACACACATGCGGGGCTGACAGCTGAACCCCGAGTTCCAGTGTCATCTGCCGCCAAGTGTGGAGATGCAGCCTTGGGCTTTGATTTCTACCTCCCCTCTCCCTTCTACACAAACTCACCAAAGTGGGTGGCAGCCTATGAGAACTGAGATCAGTTGAAGGTCTGCTTTTGTAAATATTTTGGTATTACCTGTATTTTCTAGGACATTTGCTTTCTCCATCCATAACCTTGACTGGGTTGACATCTTTCCAAGTGATTAAACATCTCCAGATGTGTGTTTTTTACTGGTGGGTACACAATTACCACGTGTCAACAGAAACTTTCAACACTGCTGAAGATTTTTGGGGGCCAAAGCTCGCATCCCTTCAGTGATAGAGAAGCCAATCTTTCATGTTTGGTTTAGATTGAAACAGTAAAACTCTGGTCTAAGGTTATTCTGAGAAAGTTATCTTTAATGTAGTCCAATAAATGCTCTGTTACTGCATACAGTCAAGGAGTGGTATGTTCTAGTTAATAAAATATTCATTAAAATGATATATACATTTTTTTTTTCTTGAGATGGAGTCTCACTCTGTCCCCCAGGCTGGAGTGCAGTGGCGTGATCTTGGCTCACTGGTGCGATCTCGGCTCACTGCAACCTCCGCCTCCCAGGCTCAAGTGATTCTCCTGCCTCAGCCTCCCAAGTAGCTGGGAATACAGGCATGCGCCACCACGCCCAGCTTTTTTTTTTTTTTTTTTTTTTGAGATGGAGTTTCGCTCTTGTTGCCCAGGCTAGAGTACAATGTCATGATCTCAGCTCACTGCAATTTCCGCCTCCCAGGTTCAAGCGATTCTCCTGCCTCAGCCTCCCAAGTAGCTGGCATTACAGGCATGCACCACCATGCCCGACTAATTTTTTGTATTTTTAGTAAAGGCCGGGTTTCACCATGTTGACTAGGCTGGTCTTGAACTCCTGATCTCAGGTGATCCACCTGCCTCAACCTCCCAGAGTGCTGGGATTACAGGCATGAGCCACCGCGCCCGGCCGCCCAACTATTTTCTGTATGTTTAGTAGAGACAGGGTTTCACCATGTTGGCCAGGCTGGTCTCAAACCCCTGACCTCCGGTGATCCACCTGCCTCAACCTCCCAGAGTGCTGGGATTACAGGCATGAGCCACCGCGCCCGGCCACCCAACTATTTTCTGTATGTTTAGTAGAGACAGAGTTTCACCATGTTGGCCAGGTTGGTCTCAAACTCCTGACCTCAGGTGATGTGCTCGCCTCAGCCTCCCAAAGTGCTGGGATTACAGGCATGAGCCACTGTGCCCAGGGATATATATATCTTAAATTGCTCCTAGGGACCGTTTACCAAGCCTCTTCTATGTGCTATAAACTACAAAGCTAGTATAAAAGGTTAAGATATGGCTCCTTCTCTTGAGGTACTGAAAAATGTAACAGATGTGAATATACACCAATCATAACATAGTAGAGGAGTTCCTACATTTGCAGTACAGGCAATAGGTTTGGTTAGACATCAAAAAAGGAACAGATCCATGTGGATTACACAGTTCAGGGCTCTGAAGAAGGGTTCAGAGGAACAGCTGCAGAGGTGGCTCCACAGGCTGAGGCAGGCCTCAAAGGAGAGACAGGTACAGGTATAGCAGCAAACCGAGATGCTCCAGGTGAGGTCAAAGTCCAAGCAAACCAGGGAGCAGGGCTGAGCATGGCATGTGAGTGGCACGATAACACAGAAAACTTGCTGGGGAGGTGGTGATGTTGGGGATGAGAGGGAAACCAGAGCATGACAGCTTTGTAAAGCATGGCTCAGGCATCTGATCTTTGGTCCGGGGAGTGAGTTGATGACAGGCGCATTTCAGAATGATTCATCAGATGCGGAGAGCCAGATGGACCGGAGAGGCAGAGGCAAGCTGGGAAGACCAGGGAAGGAAGAGCCCCAGGGATCATTTTAGGACCTGCAGGAAGACTCCACAGGGCTGAGGTATGTCTGACTACTGAGCCTGTAGAGGCCCAGCACTCTCTGGTTCTTTGGTCTGGAATCCCAAGCTATAGGGCTCCTGGTGAGCTACCCAGCTGACATTTCTCCCTTGATGCTGACAGTGAGGGGTACCCCGCTTGCATGGGGTAATCAGTCAGTCTCTGTTGGAGCTGGACCAGAGGGCTGGAAGCAAGGTGCTCAGGTGGGGATAGGAAGGGAGATGCAGAGGGGGGAACTATGGAGGGAGACGAAACCTGGACTCTTTCTGCTTCTTGTTTTATCTGAGTATTATTCGGTTTTAGTGTTGATTAAAGTCTTTGGGAAATTCTGACCTTAGGGTTGGGCTGGGGGAACCATGGAGGGGCTGTCCCTACTAGGGCGGAGCTTTAATTCGTTGGGGAGGGGAATCTAATACTGCTGGGAGGGTTCTTGGCTTCTTAGCAACAAGACAGCAGAGGTAGGGGGGCACATGGCGGGAAGGCAGGGTACTGGGACTCAAAAAGGCTCTCAGGTCCCAAGAAACAGGTTTAAGTCACTGTTTTTGCTTTCCTTTTTGCTTAAGAATCAGAGACTTTGGAGAAACATCGCACAAGGTTACAAGATTACATTTGGTCATTAGCTGCCTTATATGGGGGCTGGGGGAGAGTACTGCACTACAACATTACAGGCTTCCCTGAGATATTTTTAAAAAGATATCTTGCATGCTAACCACTTCATTTTTTTTCCCCTCCTCAGTCTGGTGCATGTTCTTAACTCAAGGGTTAATTAACAAACTAAATTTTCTGCTTATTAAAAATAAATATGCAGTAAAAAAATCTTTCCTTGATTTGTTTATAGCAGTTCAAATCTGATAAGATCTCCCAGAAATTATGTGAGCAGGAGGCAGTAGCTAGGAAAGCCCTTGACTGCCCTTGGGAAAGGGGACCAGATATTCCCTCTCTCTCAACTAGTAAAAAGTATGTCATGGGCCAGGCATGGTGGCTCATGCCTGTAATCCCAGCACTTTGGGAGGCCAAGGTGGGAGGATCGCTTGAGCCCAGGAGTTCAAGACCAGCCTGGGCAACTTGTCTCTACAAAAAAAAAAAATTAGTCGGGCATGGTGGTGTGCACCTGTAATACCAGCTACTTGGGAGGCTGAGGCAGGAGGATCGCTTGAGCCCAGAAGTTCAAGGCTATAGTGAGCTATGATTGTACCACTGCACTCCATCCTGGGTGACAGAGCGAGGCCCTGTCTCAAAATACATGTATATATATAATGTCATAAAACAGCATTGGACTTTTATTTTTTTAATAATGGGGGTCTCACTGTGTTGCCCAGTCTGGAATGCAGTCAGCTATTCACAGGTGTGATCATGAACTCCTGGCCTGGAACAATCCTCCTGCCACAGCCTCCTGAGCAGCTGAGACTGCAGATGTGCTCCACCATGCCCGGCTCAACGTTGGACTTTTATACATGAAGAAACATAGAGCCATACTGAAAAGCGACTAAGCTCCTGTTAGTTTTCTGAGCGTCCCCTCTCCTCACACTGAGCTTTCACAACTCTGAGGCTGGGTCTCCCCAAGGCCTGCAAGAGCACATCAGGCTTTCTGACCTAGTACATAAAGCCCTTTCATGGTCTGGCCCCTGCCCTACCCACTGTGCAGCCTCTTCTGGTTCCCACATTTACAGTTTCATAAACTCATGCTGCTTCCTAGACCTAGAGAAGCAAACCTCTCCTTTTTTTTTCCTTGTCTGCCATAGATGTCACCTTCTTCAGAAGATGTCCCCCTACAACCATCCCTGGTCTAGCTCAGGTGCTCTGAGCCCCCTGAAGCCCGATGGGCACCTACATCGCAGCATTTGTATTTCTACTTTTGTCTGGTTACTCCTCCAGGCGTTCATTAGACTGAGTTTCTTGAGGACCAGGGTCACACAGTTAATACTGATACCCTTCTGGTGAGCCACAGTACCACACAAAACCAGCTCTCCGTAAACAAAACTAGGCTGGGCGCAGTGGTCCATGCCTGGAATCCCAGCAGTCTGTGAGGCTGAGACAGGAGGATCGCTTGAGGCCAAGAATTTGACACTAGCTGGGACAACACAGCAAGAGCCCTGTTTCCACACACACACACACAAAAGGGCTAAAAATGAAATTTAAAAATAAATAAATGGAAACAGCAAAAAAAGATCAAAAGGGGGTGGGTTGCAAATGAGAACATGTCCGTGGAAGTCGTCCGCTATCAGACGCCCTGTGGCTATCCCAGGTGCAACCAGAAGGAAGCTGTAGAGGCCAGGAAGCAGTCATATCTAGCGACTCTTTTCAGGCTAAAGGAGCTGGATAAGTGTCATCCAGCTGGAAAGTGCACGTGGTAGGAAAAGGCAGTCAAAAACAGAACTAGCCAAGCAAGGCTTTTCTTCTGGGTTTTTCCAGCAGGAATCCTGAGTGACGCCTGCCCCCCATCAACCCTCCTCTACCGAAGAACCCCATCAAGGTGGCTGGTTTCACCACTCCATTCTTTCCTCTTCCCAAGGACCCCAATTCCTGGCCCTTCTACCCTTAAACTCTTTCCTGGCTCTTCTGCACCTCATCCAGTCTGGGGATCCTGCCTCCTGCATGCCACCCGAAGATGTGGTTAGAGGTAAAGGTATCCCTGCCTGCGCAAGGCCATCTCCCCAGCCAGTGGCCGCTGAGGCCTCTCTGTCAGTCTCCCACTTCCTATGTCCCCATTCTCAAGGCCCAGTGCGCTGTGGGTTCTTCCTGCCTTGCCCCCCCGCATCCCTAAGGGTCCTATCCCCAGTACCCTACTTCCCCGTGATCTTTCCTCCATCCCTGGTGCCATCCCCATCCTCCAGGCCCCGTGTCCTGAACTCATTCCAGGGACCGCTTCCCCTGTCGGGTTCTCCTGAGCGCCCAAGGCAGTCAGCGCCAACCTTTGAAGCTCTCTGCGGCCTCTAATAATCTGGCTGGAGTTATTTTGAGGCGGGAATCCTTCTTTAGAGACTTCATGGTGCCGTCCCGGCGGTGAGCGTGACCCTGCACCGCCCGGCCCCGAGACACCGAGGCTGCGCCGCACCCGCGGCGACCCCGCGCACGCCCGCCAGCCAGCGGCCGCCACTGCGTCCGTAGCAACCGGCGCCCCGCGCGGGGAGGGCACCTACCAATCAACTTGGGCGGAGACTGCTTGGAAACCACCTTCTTCATCGGGCCGCGCACGCGCCCGCCGCCTGCGGCTCCAAGAGCGAAGGACCCCTAGAACGCCCCGCTGGCCCGACCCGTGACGCCACAGGCGGCGCCGACGAGCGCCGTGACGTCACCAGCCGGGCGGGGCGGGGGGCCCGGGCGAGGACCCCCGCGAGTTGTGGGAGCCGAGGGCTGGGTGGGAGCGGGCTGGCTGGTAGGGGTGCGGGACCTGCCTCGCCCCGCCCTGCTGCTAGGCCACGGGAGGCGGGTGGGGCGTCGCAGGTGCCAGCCCCTGCTTCCCACCTTCCTCGACTAAGGCCACGTCCTGTCGAGGGACCTCCCTCTGCCCTCCTCACAGCGGTCCGGGGGTATCGGGCCTTTCAGGACATGCTGAAACCTCTTGCGTGGCGTACCGTGGGTTTTAGGTGTCCGTGGCTGCCCTCCCTCACTCGCACCAACGCGCCTGGTGACCTCCCGGGTCCACGCTCGCTGCAGCCACTTTGGCCTTTCATCACTTCCCCGAACAGCCAAAACTTTTGCCCCGACTTGGGGCATTCTCACAGTCCTTGAAGATACTGCCTCTGATTATTTTAAGTTTATAAACGCACCCGCTTTGTTCCCCTTCTAGAGCCCTGATGCATTCTGGAATTTTTTTTTTTTTTGTATGTAGTTGCCTATTGTCAAACTCTCTCAGAATGTATGAGAGCAGGAGCTACCTCAGGCCCCGCCCCCAACCCAAAGTTTAGTGCCAGTAGTCACGCAGTAAATTGTGCCTCAAATAGTGAAGGGGTTCTAGAGCCAGACAGAATTGGGTTCTAATCCCACCTATGCCGGCTTGCTAGCTATGTGTTCTTGAGCCAATGCCTTGACCTAGAAGAGCCAGTTTTCTCTGCTAGGCGCAGTGATTTAGGCCTACAATCCTAGTGCTTTAGAAGGCTGAGGCAGGAGGATTGGTTGAGGCCAGGAGTTCAAAATTGGCCTGAGCAACGTAGGAAGACCCCATTCTAAAAACCTCCGCCTCCCAGGTTCAAGCGATTCTCCTGCCTCAGCCTCCTGAGTAGGTGGGATTACAGGCGTGTGCCACCACACCTGGCTAATTTTTGTATTTTTAGTAGAGGCGGGGGTTTCACCAGTTGGTCAGGCTGGTCTTGAATTCCTGACCTTGTGATCTGCCCTCCTCGGCCTCCCAAAGTCCTGGGATTACAGGCGTGAGCCACCGTGCCCTGCCTAAAAAATTTTTTTAAATTAGCCAACTTTGGTGGCCCACACCTGTAGTCTTAGCTATTCTGGAGGCTGAGGCAGGAAGATTGC
Organism: Papio anubis; assembly: GCF_008728515.1. NCBI lineage: Eukaryota > Metazoa > Chordata > Mammalia > Primates > Cercopithecidae > Papio > Papio anubis. Next base: position 42,181,268 of record NC_044992.1, read on the forward strand.
TTGAGCCCAGGAGGTCCAGGCTGCAGTGAGCTCTGATTGCACCACTGCACTCCAGCCTGGGCAACAAAGTGAGACCCCCATCTCATACATCCATCCATCCATATATATATACATAAAATGGTGGTCATAATGCTGCCCTCACAAGGCCACTGCAAGGGTTAAATGAATATGTATGTATTTATTTTTCTTTGAGAGTATCTCACTCTGTTGCCCAGGTTGGAGTGCAGTGGCACAGTCATAGCTCACTGCAGCTTCAAACTCCTGAGCTCAAATGATCCTGCTGCTTCAGCCTTCCAAGTAGCTGGGACTACAGGCATGTGCCACTGCACCCAGCTAATTTTTGAATTTTTTGTAGAGGCATAGTCTTGCTATGTTGTCCAGGCTGGTCTTGAACTACTGTGCTCAAGCGATCCTCCCACCTTGGCTTCTCAAAGTGTTGGGATTACAAATGTGAGCCTCCTCACCTGGCCTGAGTGTGCATTTAAACTATGCAACAGGGTGCCCTCCACAAACTGTAGTATCTTCTCAGTCAATTCTCAAAATCATGCTGGGGTTGAAGGGAGGGGACACATTATAAGCCCATTTTACAGATGGAGAAACTGAGCTCCAGAGAGAAGAGTGTAATGTCACCTGACTAGCGGGAAGCACAAATTGAACCTGGTTTTCAAAAGTCCAAGGCCAGGGCTCTTTGGACCCTGTCTCCTGTGACATTGCTGAGTTTGCAACAGCTGCCCCAGACAGCGGAGGAGCTAGAGAGGAGGCCAGCAGGGCTGGTGAATCCCTGAGCTCCCTGTGTGTTCCCCATTGCTGGGTCCTGCCCCAGGGGCATGGCCCCTTCTTCACACTGCTCTGGACCTTGCTCTCGTTATGACTGCAGCATCCTCCGTGGACAGCCCCTCTTCTCCTGATCTCCGAGGTCCAGGCTCCGGCTTCCCTCTACCCTCTAGAGAATCCCCAGTTCCGTTTACTTCACAACTGAGCACTTATGATCCAGCAGGCGGGGTGCTGTGCCATGTGGGTCCTCCAGGAAGCAAGCGCTGAGATGAATATAGAAGTGCAAGAGGTTTATTGTGGGGAGAGGGGGTAGTGGAAAGGCCAGTGAAGGAGAGGAAGCAGGAAAGGGCTGGGAGAGCCTCAGATTGTGCTGCAGATCTAACAAAGTCTTGGCCAACCCACCGTGTCCTCTAGGCAAAGTATGTTTGTTAGAAGCTGTAAGCTAACTGCCCTCCTTGTGGGTGAATAGCAAGTTCTTTCTTGAAGGGAGACAGGAATGGCTTACCTCCATGGCTGTCCCAGAAGCTCTGTAAGATATGGAAGAAAATAAGAAACATTTCCTTTTGCCCTTTGGAGCTCAGAGTCCAATCAAACCTAGGAATCTTTTAGACACGAAGTGGGGTCATTTGAAAGTAGATTTCCAACTCTAATGTGTGAGCTCATGGGGTAGTAATTAGCTGCAATTTAGGAACCACAGACTGGATATGAGGGGGACTTCTTAGAGGAGGTGGGCCACTAAATAAAGAGTTCAATGGGTAGTTCAAGGGGCAGGTACTCCAGGTAAGGACACAGAAGGTACAAAGGCCTGGAGGGGGCTGGGCATGATGGCTTGTGCCTATAACCCAACACTTCTGGAGGCTGAGGCAGGAGGATCACTTGAGCCCAGGAGTTTGAGACCAGCCTGGGCAACATAGTGAGACCCTGTCTCTACAAAAAAAATTATAAAAATTAGCCAGATGTCATGTCACGCACTTGTGGTCCTAGCTATACAAGAGAGTGAGGTGGATGGATTGCTTGAGCTTGGGAGGTCGAGGCTGCAGTGAGCTGTGATTGCACCACTGCACTCCAGCCTAGGGTGACAGAGCAAGACTCTGTCTTAAAAAAAAAAAAAAAAAAAAAAAAGCGCAGTGTGTAAAGCACAAGCTCAGATGACAGCATCACTTCACCAGCATAGCTCCCGCAGTCTCCTCCCAGCTCCACAACTCTGAGCAACTTCCTGGAGCCCAGGGAGGAGGAGGTGGTGGCTAGGTTGACAGAGGACACAGCATAAATTATTGCTTCATGTCTCTGTTTATTTCCACCCATCCAGGTGCTGGGCATGTCGTCAGCTACTCCTAAACAGCCTCCCTAAATAGAAAGCGCATTTCCTCCACAGACTGCATCATCCATTTCCCAGGGACAGCCACCCTCCTAAAGACTGAGGCTGGGGGTCATCCGTTCTCCAGCCCCTCACATCTGGACCCCCTCGCGGTTCATCCTACCACTGTGTCTCACTTCCGCATACCCACCTGGCCTGCTCCCCTATTGTTTCCATTGTGCCCCCCCGCCAGGTCTGGCCACCCCCACACATAGCTGGCTCATGCCCCTCACATCTGCCCTCACCCACTCACATCTGGCAGCTGCACCCCTTAAACGATTCATCACATCACTGCCCTCCTTACTACAACCTTGCTCAGCTCACACTCAGAATCTTAAATTCTTCTTAGCCCAAAACACAGGACGCAGCTGGACTCTGCTCCCAGAATGGACTGACTTCAGCTTCAGGGATGACACAGAGACTCTGGGACACTTCTTAGGAAGGACACAAGGGAGGATTTTCAGAGGCTTTGGAGTAAAGTGTGGGTTTGCTTCTCAACTTTGCCCCCACTTGGGCTGTCTGCTTTAGAGTGGGGACAGCCAACTAGGCCTGGTGGCTCACACATGCAATCCCAGCACTTTGGAAGGTCAAAGCAGAAGGATCACTTGAGCCCAGAAGTTTGAGACCAGCCTGGGCCACATAGTGAGACCCCATCTCTACTGAAAATAAAAATTTTTTAAATTAGCCGGATGTGGTGGTGGTGCGTGTCTGGAGTCCTAGTTACTCAGGAGGCTGAAGCAGGGGGATTGCTTGGAGCCCGGGAGATCAAGGCTGCAGTAAGCTATGATCACACCACTGTACTCCAGCCTGAGTGACAGAACGAGACCCTGTTTCAAAAAAACCCGAAGAAACAAAAATAGAGTGATAGAGTAGGGACAGTGCCTGTCTCACATGGTCACGGTCACCTTCTTGTGCCTCATCCTATTCGTCATCCTCAGAACCCCTACACATACACTTCTGTGGGATCTGTCTGCCCTGCTAAAGCACAAGTTCCAGAGGTGCAGGAGCCTTTCTGTCGGATTCATGGCTGTGTCCCCCCATTCCTGGCTGGCACATGTGTGCCATCCTAATGGATGGGTGTGGGGAGCCTGCAGGAGTGTCAGTGGCGCATGGTCACTGCCTTCCATGATCTGTGGGGCAGGGAGAGAGCTGGCTCCTCCCATGCAGCAGCACCCATGGACAGAACCACAAACCACAGCGACATGCTCCTAAGAGGACTGCTATAGGAAGACAGTTCTAAGAATCAGGGCTCCCTCCGAGCATGCAGGAGTTCCTGCGCTGGTCTAGTCAGCCTGGGCGGCTGGGGAGGACACGCCCAAGATGGATGGACAGTGAGTTCTGGGCTCTGTCCCGTGGACCTCCACCAAAAAAAACGGTTCTCTGCCTGCACCCTTCCATCCTCGTTTTGGCCAGAAGGCTGCCTTCTGAGGGCAGATTCAGGGCTGAGGGAGCTGGTTCACCTCGGGGACTCCTTCCCAAATTGTGGGGGCAGCTGAGGAATTGTCCTGCTCCACCGGTGAGAATGGTGTTCTAGTGATGCATGGCTGGGAACTGCGGGGGCAGGTGCTGAATCAAAAGCCCTGGGCCTGAGTCTCTTTTTAACTGTGTCACACAGCACGAGGCCTCCGCTCTGAGTTTCATCTTCCTTCCTCACAGAATGGGCTCAGCACAGCCTTCATCTACTTTCCAGGATGGACGCAAGGTGGAAAAAAGAATGTGTGTGAAAACTATACAGATGAAAGGGATTATAGTTAAGGCCTGGGACACTCAAGTCAACTAGATCATTTCTCTTAGTGTGATAGGCAGAATAACGGCTCCACCACAGATGTCCACCTCCTAATCGCCGGAAACTGTAAATATGTTACCTTGCAAGGCAAAAAGGATTTTGCAGATGTGATTAAGGATCTTGAGATTCAGAGATGATCCAGGATTATCCAGTGGGCCCCATGTAATCACAAGGGTCGTTACAAGAGGGTGGCAGAAGGGTCAGCGTCAGAGAGGGAGATGTGCTAATGGAAGCGGAGGTCAGAGTGTGTGGCTCTGAGCCACGACGTGCCGCAAGCCTGAAGCTGGAAAAGGCAAGAGGCAGATTCTCTCCTAGAGCCTCCACAAGGAACACAGCTCTGCTGACACCTGGACCATTTCAGACTTCTGACCTCCAGTGGCAGCAAGATAAATTTGTGTTAAGCCACTAAATATGTGGTCATTTATTAGGGCAGAAACAGGAAACTAACATAGACAGGGTCATAGAAACACTTTCAAATCGAATTCTCTAGCTCCTGTTCAAAAGTCTGTCTCAGTCCATGAAAGCTTCTGTTCTTACCAAGTTAGCTCATGGCTCCCAGGCTATCATTAAGTAGGTCACTGCCAGGCTAGGTGCAGTGGCTCATGCCTGTAATCCCAGCACTTTGGGAGGCTGAGGCGGGTGGATCATGAGGTCAGGAGTTCAAGACTAGCCTGGCCAAAATGGTGAAACCCCGTCTCTACTAAAACTACAAAAATTAGCCAGGCACGGTGGCAGGCGCCTGTAACCCCAACTACTTGGGAGGTGAGGCAGGAGAATCACTTGAACCCGGGCGGCAGAGGTTGCAGTGAACCCAGATTGCACCACTGTACTCACTCTAGCCTGGCCTCAGAGTGAGACTCTGTCTCAAACAAAAAAAAAAAAAAAAAAGTAGGTCGCTGCATATCTGTCTTGAGTTCCAGTAGCAGAGCATGCTACAGTTGACGCACCCAAGTTCAAATCCCAGCTTAATAATTTTCTAGCTGGATGACCTTGGGCTAAGTCACTTCATGACAAAAATGGGAAAGGGCAGCAGGGGGCGTTGTGAGAATTAAATATGATTCCCTTGAAAACTCTCACAGATAAATTTTAATTTCAGATAAAATAAGTTTTTTTAGTATAAGTATGTCCCATATAATATTTGGGATATGTTTACACAAAAAATATATTCATTGTTTATCTGGTCATTGTTTAATATCATTGTTTTTCATTAAACAATATATCATTAAACAATATATCATTAAACAGTATATAATTGTTTATCCGAAATTCAAATGTAACTGGGTGTCTGTATTTTTATTTGCTAAATCTGACAACTTTAGTCTTGTCTCAGGTCACATAGCTTGTAAGCAATGGAGCTAAGCCTCCATCTCAGGCTTTCAGCCCAAGGTCAATGAGCATCCTGCTGTTTCACAGGCCTGACCATAAGTGGATTATCTGAGCTACATGGCAGTCCTAGATTCAATCCAGTTGAGACTTCAAAAACAAATGCGATTTAAGCCCTGGACACACCTCAAAAATATCAAAGTGATCATGAAAATAAAATTTAAAAACAATACGAAATAAATGTTTATATATATTATATAAGTATATATATAAAGCATGTAAAGTCAAGACTGAGTATGAAATAAATAAGAGAAGAACTACATGAAAATAAATGCTTTAACGTGTATTAAGTATGGGAATTCAATTTCTTTTCTATTTTTTTTTTTTTTTTGAGATGGAGTCTCGTTCTGTCACCCAAGCTGGAGTACAATGGGGTGATCTTGGCTCATTGCAAGCTCCGCCTCCTGGGTTCAAGCAATTCTCCTGCCTCAGCCTCCCTAGTAGCTGGGACTACAGGCGCGTGCTGCCATGCTCTGCTAATTTTTTTGTATTTTTAGTAGAGACAGGGTTTTACCATGTTAGCCTGGATGGTCTCGATCTCCTGACCTCATGATCCGCTCCCTCGGCCTCCCAAAGTGCTGGGACTACAGGCATGAGCCACCGCGCCAGGCCGTGAATTCAATTTCTAAAGATGATGTTCCTTTTATGTTTTCCTTCTGGTGATCTGGACCAACCCATAAATTCAGTGGAGTTTATAAACTAAATGGCATCTAACTGAAGGCTTATCATGGCCTGCATAGCCTTCTAAGCATTTTATGTGTAGTAGTTCCTTTTTTAATAAAATTGAGATAATTCACATAAAAAATTTTATATAACATAAAATTCACCATTAGAAGGATACAATTCAGTGGGTTTTTTTTTCAGTATATTCACAAGGTTGTGCAACCATTACCACTGTTCAGTTCCAGAACATTTCCATCACCCCAAAAGAAACCCTGTAGCCATTAGTCACTCCCCATTGTCCCCTACCCACTAATCCCTAGAAGCCACTAATCTACTTTCCATCTCTATGAATTTGCCATTCTGGACATTTCGTATACATTAAATCATACAGTACAGACCTACTTTGTGTCTGTTTTTTTTTTTAACTTAGCATAATGTTTTCATGTATTCATTTCATTGCTGAATAATATTTCATCGTATGAAGGTACCATATTTTATTTATCCATTCATCAATTGACAGGCATTGGGCTGTTTCCACTTTGTGGCTATTATGAATACTGCTGCTATGAACATTTGTGCATAAGTTTTTGTATGACTACATGTCTTTAATTATCTTGGGCATATACCTAGGAGTGGAGTTGCTGGGTCATATGGTGACGCTAGGTTTAATTTTTTAGGAACTGCAAGACTGTTTTCCACAGCAGCTGCACCATTTTGCATCCCCACCAGCAGTGTATAAGGGTTTTGATTTCTCCACATATTCACCAACACTTGTTATTATTATTATTTCTATTCTAACCATCCTAGTGGGTGTTGGGGGGTAATCTCAGTTTTGATGTCCATTTTGTTAATGGCTAATGATGTTGAGCATCTTTTCATGTGCTTATTAGTCACTTGTGTATTTTATTTAGAGAAACATCTATTCAAATCCTTTGCCTATTTTTATTTATTTTATTTATTTTTTTTTGAGACTAAGTCTCACTCTGTTGCCCAGGCTGGAGTGCAGTGGCGTGATCTTGGCTCACTGCAACCTCCGCCTCCCAGATTCAAGCAATTCTTGTGCCTTAGCCTCTTGAGTAGCTAGGATTACAGGTGTGCACCACCACGCCTGGCCCATGTTTTTCTTTTTAGTACAGGCAGGGTTTCACCATGTTGGCCAGGCTGGTCTCGAACTCCTGGCCTCAAGTGATCTGCCCACCTCGGCCTTCCAAAGTATTAGGATTACAGGTGTGTGCCACTGGGTCTGACCCTTTGCCCATTTTTAAATTGGGTTGTCTTTTCATTGTTGAGTTGTAGGAGTTCTTTATAAATTGAGAGGATATTAAACTCTTATGAGATATATAATTTGTAAATATTTTCCCCCATTCTGTGGGTTTTCTTTTTACTTTCTTAATAGTGCCCTTTGATGTACAACATTTTAAAAGTTTTGACGAAATCCAATGTATCTATTTTTCTTTGGTGTTTTAGTTATGGGTGCTAACTCCCTAACATTTACAACCATGTCAGGTAGAGAATATCATTAGCATTCCCATTTTACAGATGAGGAACCTGAAGCAGAGACGGGCTAAGTACTCCACCCAGGATTAAGCAGTGAATGGGCAGCAGAGCTGGAATCTGAATACAGCACGCACACTCCGGGGACCCAGGTGGGAGCCGTTTCAGGGCTCCTGTGCTCAAACTAGGGTGTTTGAGCAGGATCCTTAAATTGTTCTGTGACCTTTGAACTTCACTCAAGCTGAGGATTGCCAGCCTGATGGTTTTCACAGCTCATTTTATTATTGTTCGCACGTTAATCTGAAGGCCCATGCTTGGCGGGGACTGGGAGGAGGGGCACATTTCTTCAGCAACTTCCCCAAAGATCTAAAGCAGCCTCCCTGAGCTGAGCCCCTGCCTGCAGGGAGAGCTCCAGGAGAGACCTAATCTAGAGTGAGGGCAGAGGAAAGGCAACCTCTGGGGTGTCCCGGGTGTCAGAGATCTGGGAGGCAGGTGGGGCGGTCCCTGCCCAGATTAGTCAGCCACTTGAGGAATGGGGCCACTCCTGCCTGACCTGCTGAGAGAAGGCAGGGAGCACTGGTATAAGGAGCCACATAGTGTGGGTGTCCACTGCCTGGAGGCTGCCAGTGGGCCTCATGGTGCACAGCCTCCCAGTCACCCAGGAGGTGACAAATTCTATGCTGAGCCAGAGGGAAAAATTTCCAGGAGTCAAGTCTACTGAAGTTTGAGCAGCACAGGGAAGTGACAGGTCTCTCTCTGTCTTGTCAGGCACCAGGACTTCCTGTTCAAGACCTGTGTTCTCTAGAGCCAGCATGCCCAGCACACTGTGGAGTTAAGAACATGCTACCCCCAAATCCGCTGCTCGGGCTTATTGACTATTTTAAGTTAAAGGCATTTGAAAAATAGCAGGTGCAAGAAGATCATGTGAACCTTCCTTTTTTTTTTTTTTTTAAGACAGGGTCTCACTCTGTTACCCGGGCTAGAGTGCAGTGGCACGATCATAGCTCACTGCAATCTTGACCTTCCCAGGCTCAACTGATCCTCCCACTTCAGCCTCCTGAGTAGCTGGGACCACAGCTGCACCATCACACTCAGGTATTTTTAAAAGTTTTTATAGTGATGAATGTCTCACTATGTTGCCCAGGCTGGTCTTGAACCTCTGACTCAAGCAATCCTCCTGCCTCAGCCTCCCAAAGTGCTGGGATTACAGGTGTAAGCCACCATGCCTGGCCCCTTCTGCTTCCTTTTTTTTGAGACCAAGTCTCACTCTGTTCTCCAGGCTGGAGTGCAGTGGCGCGATCTCGGCTCACTGTAACCTCTGCCTCCCAGGCTCAAGCGATTCTCCTGTCTCAGCCTCCTGAGTAGCTGGGACTACAGGTGCACACCACCATACCTGGATAATTTTTGTATTTTCTTTTTTTTTTTTTTTTTTTTTTTAGTTGAGACGGGAGTTTCACATCACCATTTTGTTCAGGCTGGTCTTGAACTCATGACCTCAAGTGATCTGCCTGCCTTGGTCTCCCAAAGTGCTGAGATTACAGGTGTGAGCCACCGTGCCCGGCCAAGTGTTCAATTCTAACTGTATCTTTGGGTCTTCATTTCCTTATGAAGTCTCCTGTGCCACATACAAACTGTATTAAATAAATTTGGATGTTTTTCTCCTGTTAATCTGTCTTATGTCAGTTTAATTCTGAGTCCCAGCCAAAAAACCCCAAGATGGTAGGGGATAAAATTTCGCCTCCCCTACAGCTGTAAATTACAATGAAAACACTAATAGTGGCCGGGTGTGGTGACTCATGCTTGTAATTTTTGCACTTTAGGAGGCCGAGGCAGTCGAGATGAGTGGATCGCTTGAGGTCAAGAGTTCAAGACCAGCCTGGCCAACATGGTGAAACCTCACATCTACCAAAAATACAAAAATTAGCCAGGTGTGGTGGTGAGCACCTGTAGTCCCCAGCTACTCGGGAGACAGAGGCAGGAGAATCGCTTGAACCCGGGAGGTGGAGCTAAGATTGTGTCACTGCACTCCAGCTTTGGCAACAGAGCGACTCTGTCTCAAAAAAAAAAAAAAAAAAAAAAAAAAAGAAAAGAAAAGAAAGAAAGAAAGAAAAAGAAAAAGAAAAAAAAAGCGCTAATAGTAACATCTACCACATTTGTCAAATGCACATTTTGTGGCAGGAACTGCTCGAGGCTTTTTCCATCCACCCATCATCGCAGACCTTAGGACTGCCTTGCAAGGAAGGCAAGGTCTCAGTCCTGCTGTCAGAGGTGAAGAGGTGGAGATTCATAGGGTGAGAGGCTTAACTAAGGGTAGCCAGCCAGTAAGGAACACTGGCCCCCTCCTAGCCGCATTGCCGTGGCAGCCCCCGAACCCCACTCACACTGCAGGATCCTGATCACCCTTTCACCCCCAGCTCCAGCCCTGAGAAAGCAGGGAGAATGGGCTGCGGTTCAGGTTGGATGTGAAATGAGAGCTCTGACCCAAGAGGACAAGGCAGGGCCAACTGGCTTTGGCGGGGGACACAGTGGCCAAGGGCCACTACCCTCCTCTCACTCACCCACTGCACAGAGAGCCCGGTGTAGGAGGCACTCTCAGACACTGGCTGGTGCGGAGATTCTGCAACATGTCTGAATGTCAGGCTCAGGGGAGCGTTTTAAAAAATACAGACTACTGGATACAGCGATTCGGGTTGTGTAGATCTGAGCTGAGGTGCGAGGTGGAAGGGCAGGAATGTGTATTTTGGAGCCTCTGACGGTTCTGATGCATAGGCAAATTTAAGAACCTGGGGTTGGTCCAACCTCCTCACCAACAGTCAAGAAAACTAGAACTCAGATGACAGACGTGTTCTTCCTAGTTGTATAGTAGGAAGCGACAGTCAAGATTCAAATTCAAACCCAGGTGGGCCTAGCCACCAATATTAGACTGCCCCTCTTGGAAGGAGAAGGCCAACTTCAACACCAACCATATCTCTGGAGGTGGGACTAACGTCTGAGCCTGGGACTAATAGAAAAAGCCCCAAGGCAAAAGATGGACTTAAATATATAAATGTAGTTGAAATTTCTGGAAAACTCACTTCCAAAAAAATTAAAATCCATGAAAAATAAAAAGGATATCATATTAGAAGCAGTATTTGCAGCGAATAATACAGAGTTATAACACCTGTCATCTATCCCTCTATCTGTTATCTTTTTTTTTTTTTGAGATGGAGTCTTGCTCTGTCTCCCAGGCTGGAGTGCAACAGCGCTATCTTGGCTGACTGTAACCTCTGACTCCCTGGTTCATGCGATTCTCCTGCCTCAGCCTCCCGAGTAGTATTTTTTTAGTAGAGACGGGGTTTCACCATGTTGGCCAGGATGGTCTCGATCTCCTGACCTCATGATCTGCCTGCCTCAGCCTCCCAAAGTGAGGGGATTACAGGTGTGAGCCACTGCACCAGCCTCTATCTCTTTACCTTGACAGTCTGTTCAACTGGATCAAGATATCTTCAAGGCTTTAATTGGCTAAATAAGCAAAGAGCTTAACTGTGCACATAACACAATAATTAGTAAACAAATATTTAATGGAGAATGTTTAATCTGGTCAGTAAGGCTTTAAAATGTAAATTAAAACAATGTACCATTTAAAACTATATTATTATATATGTACATATTGTCAAAGTCAAAAATGTAGAGATTAATCTCTAAATTTAACATTTTATCTCAGAAGCAACAATTGCAATTTGGGGCATACACACAGACTGGGTGGTCTTTAGTATAGCCAAAGAACAAAGAGATGTTTGGGGGTTTTATGAAAAGGAGAATTGTTTTGAAAGATACTTCATTGGAGCTAGTAAGGTTTTGGGGATGGCAAGCGCTGACTGGTGAGCGAAGGTGGTGGGTAAAACTAGTCTTAGAGTTGCAGCAAGTTGTTTCAGTAGCCATTAGATACTAGTTTCAGGTTACAACAGGCGGTTTCAGCAGCCAAACTCATGGAAAATTTACTTCTCGGAGCGATGTTATATGTCCCAAGTGCTTTTTCCCCCAACCCATTGACTCTGATTTAGTTGAGTATGGCAAGAATGACCCAATTTGTACAATCGACTTTCACAATATATACATATTTAAATTTGTAGGAAAGGATTGGGAAGGATATACATGGTGGCAGAATTTTCTCTTAATATCGATTCTTTCCCCCTTAAAAAAAATCAACCAAGCACTTGTATTATGGGGGGAGCTGGGATTGGAGAAGCTGCAAAATGCTCAGTTTAAAAACTACACTGGGCTGGGCGTGGTGGCTCACGCCTATAATCCCAGCACTTTGGGAGGCCGAGACGGGCAGATCACAAGGTCAGGAGATCGAGACCATCCTGGCTAACACGATGAAACCCCATCTCTACTGAAAAAAATACAAAAAACTAGCCAGGCGTGATGGCGGGCGCCTGTAGTCCCAGCTGCTCCGCACGGAGGCTAAGGCAGAAGAATGGCTAAACCCGGGAGGCGGAGCTTGCAGTGAGCTGAGATCCGGCCACTGCACTCCAGCCTGGGTGACACAGCGAAACTCCTTCTCAAAAAACAACAACAACAACAAAGAAAACCCTACACTGCACAGCCTCCCTGTGGATAAGGGTGGTCAATTAGAAATAAACTGATATCAGGCTGGGCGCAGTGGCTCACGCCTATAATCCCAGCACTTTAGGAGGCCGAGGTGGGCGGATCACCTGAGGTCGGGAGTTTGAGACCAACCTGGCCAACATGGTGAAACCCCATCTCTACTAAAAATACAGAAATTAGCTGGGCGTGGTGGTGCACGTCTGTATTCCTAGCTACTCGGGAGGCTGAGGCAGGAGAATCACTAGAACTGGGAGGTGGAGGTTGCAGTGAACCAAGATCATGCCACTGCACTCCAGCCTGGGCAACAGAGTGAGACTCCATCTCAAAAAAATTTAAAAAAATTTTTAGAAAAGAAATAAAGCGATATCATATGGTAGGGGGACTTTAGGGAAAGCTCTTTAGAGAGAGGCTGATACATCTGGGAAAAACTATGGTACTGCCCCTCCAGCCTTCTCCTTGTTGCCTAGAAAGCAGGCATGATGGCTGGAGCTCCAGGGACAATATTAGTCCATGTGGAGAACTTAAGGATGAAGCCATAAACTGAAAATGGGTTCTTCATGACTAATGAGCATGGGCCCACCATGCTAGCCCTGAAATGCTATGTGCAGACTTCTTTTATGTGAAGAAAACAAATCCTATCTTGTTTAAGCCTAAGCTATTTTGGTTTTCTGTTATATGCAATTGAACCTAAACTTAACTGATACACACACCAAACCTCTCTGGAAGTGTAAATGGGACTTTCACACTTCAGTTTCTATGCTATGCTCTTGCTTGCATTTATTATTTTAATCTTTTACAATAGACATGTGTTTGTGTATTACTTGTATAAACATCTGTTTTGGAGCGCCAGCCCCACCACTCCCTAGCTCTGTGACCCTGTGCAGTCAATTTCTCTGAGCCTGTTCCCTCATTTGTAAAATGGGCACGATGATAATAGAACTTATCTCATTTGGTTACTGGAGAGCTTAAATTAGCTAATGTACATAAAATCTTGGTACGGTGCGTGGCTTATAGCTATCGCTGTACTACATTTTGCTACCACCTAGGCACTGGTGGTGGCAGAACCAATTAGAAAAACCCAGGACATGTTGCTGAGTAAAAAAGCAGGTTGCAAAACTGGCATGGGGATGTGATCCCTTTTGTGAAAAATTATTTTTATGTCTACATCTATATGTATATCTATGCAGATTATACATATAGATGGATATGTATATCCAGAGATGCCTGGAGGGATGGTTGGCCAAATGTTAGTAGTGGTAATTTCTGGGTAGTAGAATTTTTGCTTTATTCTATATGGTTGAAAGATAGCACATATTAACTTTTGAGCAGACAAATAAAAAAAAAAGAAAAAAAACCCTTTGGAAAACAATGTTCCAGTTCTCATGCCAAGAATCATTAAAGCCTTCGTGCCTTTTGACCTATCTCACTCTTGAGAATTGACCTGAGGAAATAATTCAAATGAAGGAAGAAGCCATATCCACAAAAGCATGCACTATGGCAGTATTTATTATAGGGAAATTGAGCAACCATGTAAGTGACTTACATTAGGGTAATGATGATTAAATTATTCACTCATTGGAACATTGTGCAACAATGAGAATAAGATGATGACCATGTAGCAATGTGGAAAACTGCTTATGACAACAGAATTGAAAGGGACAGAATGCAAAATTAGATCTGGGCCAGGGTCACATCTGGGTAAAAATATGGCATGCATTTGGACTGGGACTGGAAGGGAACAGAGGCAAATAAAAACAATGTAATTTGTTGGGACCACTGATTACGGGTGATCCTTTTTCCTTTTTCATTTAGAATTCTATCCAATATTTCTATTTTGTTATTTGTTTCATAATAATTATTTTAAAATTGGCTTTAAAAATCCCCTCAGGGAGAAGGGGCAACAGGGAGAGAAAGATAAAAGGGAGACCTGGGATTCTCCCAGGAGGCGGTCCTCTGAGTAACAGAAACTCAGAGGTAATGTACAAGACATGGAAATTAGACTGAGTTCCAACTCAGTCTTCTACCTAGGTGGTCCCAGAGGTTGTATCCTCTTTGCTTTCTGACTTGGCAGTGATTAATCAGATGGACCAAACAGTTGCCAAGGCAGTACTGATGATAAAGCTAGGATCAAGAATGCTTTTCAGGCTGGGTGCGGTGGTTCACACCTGTAATCCCAGCACGTTAGGAGGCCAAGGTGGGTGGATCACAAGGTCAAGAGATTGAGACCAGCCTGGTCAACATGGCAAAACCCCATCTCTACTAAAACTACAAAAAAATTAGCCGGGTATGGTGGCATGCACTTGTAGTCCCAGCTACTCAGGAGGCTGAGGCAAGATAATCACTTGAACCTGGGAGATGGAGGTTGCAGTGAGCCAAGATCAAGCTACTGCATTCCAGCCTAGGGGACAGAGCAAGACTCCATCTCAAAAAAAAAAAAAAAGAGGAATGCTCTCCAAGTTGGAATCATCTGGAAAAACTGATCATGCTTGCTATTGATGAGGCTGTACAGAAAAGAGCGCTAGCAGGCTGGCAAGAGTGTGAACTGGGCAGGCTTCCTGGAGGGGTAGCCTGGCACTGTGTATCCAAACAAAGGATGTGCAAATCCTTAGAGTCAGCAATTCCACTTCTTGGGACTTATCCTAAACCTAAGAAAATGATCAAACCGCCTTTTTCAGGCAGCCGGGAAGATGGCGGACATTCAGACTGAGCGTGCCTACCAAAAGCAGCCTACCATCTTTCAAAACAAGAAGAGGGTCCTGCTAGGAGAAACTGGCAAGAAGCTCCCGTGGTACTACAAGAACATCGGTCTGGGCTTCAAGACACCCAAAGAGGCTATTGAGGGCACCTACATTGACAAGAAATGCCCCTTCACTGGTAATGTCTCCATTGAAGGGCGGATACTCTCTGGTGTGGTGACCAAGATGAAGATGCGGGGGACCATTGTCATCCGCCGAGACTACCTCCACTACATCCGCAAGTACAACCACTTCGAGAAGCGCCACAAGAACATGTCTGTGCACCTGTCCCCCTGCTTCAGGGACGTCCAGATTGGTGACATCGTAACAGTGGACAAGTGCCGGCCGCTGAGCAAGACAGTGCACTTCAACGTGTTCAAGGTCACCAAGGCTGCCGGCACCAAGAAGCAGTTCCAGAAGTTCTGAGGTTGGACATCAGCCTGCTCCCCACAATAAAATAAAGTTATTTTCTCATTCCACCCCCTCCAAAAAAAAAAAAATGATCAAACCAGTGCATAAAAATATTTACATAACATGTTCATCACAGAGTTTATATTTATCAAAAATTAAGCAGGGCGCAGTGGCTCACGCCTGTGATCCCAACACTTTGGGAGACTGAGGCGGGAGGATCACTTGAAGCCAGGAGTTCAAGACCAGCCTGGGTGGCTGAGCGCGGTGGCTCACGCCTGTAATCCCAGCGCTTTGGGAAGTTGACATAGGTGGATCACGAGGTCAGGAGTTCAAGACCAGTCTGGCCAAGATAGTGAAAAGCCATCTCTACTAAAAATACAAAAAGTATCCGGGCACAGTGGCAGGCACCTATAATCCCAGCTACTCTGGGAGGCTGAGACAGGAGAATCAGTTGAACCTGGGCAGCAGAGGTTGCAGTGAGGTGAGATTGTGCCACTGCACTCCAGCCTAGGTGATAAGAGTACGACTCTGTCCCCCCCCCCAAAAAAAAGACTAGCCTGGACAACATAGTGAGACTGCACCTCTGTAAAAAATTTAAAAATTAGCTGGGCACGCTGGTGTGCATCTGTAGTACCAGCTACAAAGGGATGGAGAGGTAGGAGGATCACTTGAGCCTGGGAGTTTGATTTTGAATTGTTTGAACGGTGGGGGCAGAGGTTGCAGTGAGCCAAGATTGCGCCACTGCACTCCAGCCTGGGTGAAGGAGCAAGACTCTGTCTCAAAAAAAGAAAAAAAAAAAAAAGGAACTAGAGGCTGAGTGCGGTGGCTCACACCTGTAACCCCAGTAATCCCAGCACTTTGGGAGGCCAAGTGGGGGAGGATTGCTTGAGCTCAGGAGTTCAAAAGCAACCTGGGTCTCATGGCAAAACCCTGTCTTTACAAAAAATTTAAAAATTAGCCGGGTGTGGTGGATCCAGCTACTCAGAAGGCTAAGGTGGGAAGATTGCTTGAGCCCAGGAGGTTGAGGCTGCAGTGAGCCATGACTGTGCCACTGCACTCCACTCTAGCCTGGGTGACAGAGATGTCAAAAAGAAAGAAAGAGAAAAGAGAAAGAAAGGGAAGGAAGGGGCTGGGCAGGGTGGCTCACGCCTGTAATCCCAGCACTGTGGGAGGCCGAGGCGGGCGGATCACCTGAGGTCAGGAGTTCAAGACTAGCCTGGCCATGGTGAAACCCCATCTCTACTAAAAATACAAAAAATTAGCTGGGCGTGGTGGTGTGCGCCTGTAATCCCAGCCACTCAGGAAGCTGAGGCAGGAGAATCGCTTGAACCCGGGAGGCAGAGGTTGCAGTGAGCGGAGATCGTGCCATTGCACTGCAGCCTGGGCAACAAAAGTGAAACTCCGTCTCAAAAAAAAAAAAAAAAAAAAAAGAAAGAAAGAAAAGGAAGGAAGGAAAGAAGGAAGGAGAAAAGAAATGAAACGAAACTGGGAAAATAACATCTTTTGGCATAACCATGCATCAGTACACTATGGAGCCACACTGTAATCCCAACACTGAAAAATTGGATCTAGATATAAATTTACCATGGAAAGACACTCAGTACATATTAGATAAGACAAGAAAGCTCCAAAGCAAGATGTGTATTGTCCCATTTTTGTAAGATTGTGTATCTAAATACATTCATTTGTGTATCAGAAATTCTGCTAAGATACACACCAGAATCTTAACAATAGCTAATCTTTGAATGGTGGGATTACAAACTGAATCAGGCAGTTTAGTCTCAACTATGGTGCGGCAACAACTGGAAAGTCTACTGGTCTACAATGGCAGGGGCTAATTTCTCCCTACCGTTCGTGTCTATTGTGGCTGGCTGCTCTGACCATCTTCCTCACCCTGGGACCTAGGCTGACTAAACAGTCTCCATGTGAACATTGCAGGTCACTGCAACAACTGATGGAGCACCCACTGGCTCTTACAACCAGTGCCAGGCACGTTTCGTGGCCCTTCCAGGTTCAACAAGGTAGGGGTATATAATCCTCCCCAGGCCCTCAGGTGAGGCTCAAGCCAAGGAGGGGTAGCAAATATTTTGGACATAATACAATCTACCACACAGTGATTTCATTCTATTATTTAAAGTTCTTTTCTTTGCAGAAGGGGGTGAGAGGAGAGGTGAGTGGTCTCACGGGCATGATGCCAGCTACAAGGGGCTGGAGAGCTGATGTGGGAGGATCACTTAGCCTAGGAGTTTGAGGCTGCAGTGAGTTGCGATCCTAACATTGCACTCCAGCCTGGGGGACACAGTGAGACCCTCACCCTCCCTGCCCCCAAATTTGAGAGGTCTGGACTTTGCCTAATTTAAGAGGCAGACCACCTGACCTTGACCTACAGCAAGGAGAAAACAATGATGGGACAGAAAGTTCTGGATGCTCAGAAGTGTTATGCCAGGCCTTCTACTTACTGCTTATAGGACTTGAGTTGAGTTAGAGAGCCTCCATGAATGTCCCTATCTAAGATGGAAATGAAAAGGGCTGTCCTGTCGACCTCATACTACTCGGCAGCAGGGAGGGGTGGCTCAGGTGGAAGACTTTCAAATGATCAGTGCTCTACCTGCACGCAGAAGGTTTGGTGCTTCAAGCTGTAACCGCATACCCACATGTACTACACGTCCCCAACTTCATCATCAGAGGGGGTTGTTCACCCCTTTTACTCATGTCCATGTAGGGCAGGTGAAAGGATGACAACCCAGGTCCCACTATGGGGGAGGAGAAGCCCCCGATGGATGAGCCATGGAAGGGCTGGGATATGAAATGAAGGCCCCCCTTCCCACTTTGTCATGAGACACTGGAAATAGCCGTGTCTCCCTTTCCTCCTGCCCCCAGTCTCCTGGGATGGAAGGCAAAAAATGATTGTAATCAGGGTTCCCAAAAGGGAATGATCACTAGGGTCATCTATGAGCATTGAAAAACTAGATTCCAGGGCTTCAACTCCAGGAGCTTCTGATTCATCTGGTGAAGGAAAGCCTAGACTGAGTCACAGAAGGTGATCTGTGCCACCCCCATTTGGCCCTGGCTCCTACCCAGCTCCTCTGCACAGGCCTCATGAGGTGTCCTGGCAGGGAGGGCCCGGACATCTCAGGTGGCACGAGCCCTGGCAGCTGGGAGAAACCTGAGTGGTCCCAGGTTATCTGATGGTGCACCTGCCTCAGCCCCGTGCTGGCTTCTTGAATGTCAAGATCAGGCGAAGTCTCAGGAAGCAGCTCCCTGAGCAGCACAGGTCACCCCACAGGCTGCCCCAGGGCCAGGCTTTCCAGGACAGCAGGGCCAATGGAGGTGGTAAGAAAAGGGTATTCTCCTGTCCTGCTCCTAGTCCCTCTGAACTAAACATGCTCCTGGCTCCCACGACCTGCCTGCACACCTTGACTGATAAGCCTGGAATTAATCTCTTTACACATCTGTCAACATGGCAGTGAGTGCCTTGAGGGCCAGGACAGGTCTTGTTCCTCCCTGCATGCCCAGTGCAGTCCCTGGCACACCATTTGTGCTTGCTTAATATTTCATGAATAAAGGAGAGGTAGTAACACTTACCAAGTTACCACAGGGTCAAGGAAGGACTGATATTCACACCCACTGGGCACATGGGAAGCGCACGTGCTTACCTGAGAGGTGGGGAGGCCCCATTCTTAGTCACTCAGCTAGAGGCTGAGCTTAGCATGCCTCATTTGGCAGTGGTACTGGATTACTTCTGGCATCATGGTACCCTATGACATAAGGTATGAAACTTATGGAGCCTCTTCCCAGGAAAATGCCCCTCCCCACTCCCTCTGTCTCACACATATAACATACAACTTCCAGGTTAAGAGTATCACCCCTTCACCAGGCACAATGACTCACATCTGTATCCCAGCACTTTGGGAGGCCAAGGTGGGAGGATCACTTGAGCTCAGGAGTTTGAGACCAGCCTGGGAAACATAGGGAGACCCTATCTCTACAAAAACTTAACAATTGGCCAGGCATGGTGGTGCACACCTGTAGTCTCAGCTACTTGGGAGGCTGAGGTGGGAGGATCGCTTGAACCTGAAAGGTCACAACTGCAGTGAGCTGTGGTCATAGCATTCCAGCTTCAGCGACAGTGAGGCCCTGTCTCAAAACAAAAAAAAGTATCAGCCCTTTAAAAACTGAAAAACTCTTTTTTAATGGAGAAAGGCTAACATTGTCTATTATTGTATGTAGTTAATGAATTTATTTATTTATTTTAAGACGGAGTCTCACTGTCACAGGCTGGAGTGCAGTGGCACAATCTCAGCTCACTGCAACCTCCGCCTCCCAGGTTCAAGCGATTCTCCTGCCTCAGCCTCTCAAGTAACTGGGACTACAGGTGCGTGCCACCATGCCCGGCTAATTTTTGTATTTTTGGGGGCCGGGGGGGTAGACAAGGGGTTTTGCCATGTTGGCTAGGCAGGTCTTGAACTCTTGACCTCAAATGATCCACCTGCCTCGGCCTCACAAAGTGCTGGGATTACAGGCGTGAGTCACTGTGCCTGGCCTGATGTCTACAACTTTTAAATTATTCAGAAAAAAAAAATTATACACACATATTTATCTAAAGATGAAGTAAGTGTGGCCAAAAATTAACAATTGATGAATCTATAGGGTGACCACGAAGTCTGGAAACATTTTATTTTTTGGAGACAGTCTTGCTATGTTGCCTAGGCTGGTCTCAAACTCTTGGGCTCAAGTGATTCTCCCCGTCTTGGCCTCCCAAAGTGCTGGGATTATAGGCATGAGCCACCCCGTCTGGCCTACCATATTTTTCAATAGATTGAAGATGTTCTTGATGGCATTATGAATATTTGCCTATTTCCAGACTTTACGGATACATAATAGACAAAGGATATATAGCCTCCATTGAACTATTCTTTCATCTTTTCTGTAGGTCTGAAATCCTTCAAAATAAAATGTAGTGAGTGGGGAAAGGAATCTCAGCCCTAGGGTAAGCTTCTAGTCCCGAAATCAGTATTCCACACTCTAGGAAAGAGCTCAGACAAAGGAGAGGACCACAGTCAAGGCAGGCTCCAGATGTGTTTATTAGGCTATTGAATAGAACCATGTGACCATTTCTGCAGGTAAAAGGACAAAGGAGAATTACAAACACTTTGGGTCTTTCCCGAATTCTCTCCCCTTTCTCTGGGCAACTCCACCCACCTTCACTCTCAAAGGAAAGGCACAGGGGGAAGGAAGTGGGTTAGGGGACTCAGGAGAGTCTGTGTGGCTCCTACCACCCCAAACTTATTCTGGTTTCCCGAAGATAAGAGGCAAGGCTTGCTCTGATCTTTTCCAGTTCTCAGAGTCCAGCAGGCCACTGTGCTGGACACATCCATGGATCCACCAACATACATCAGTCCTTCTGTGTTCTCTCCTGCATAGTAGAGGCTGGAAGCCTAAGAACTATATTCCTCAGAATTTCCTGCCAGCCAGGATTTGCTTTAAAGTCCACTAATGAGAGGCACTTCTAGAAACCATGATTCCTTTTCCAGCAGTAGCAGACAGTAGGCATGAGTTTTGGAGCATGTTCTGAGCATTTTCCTGTACATCATCTGCTTTTGTGCAGCTGGAAGCTAAGACCATCAGCAGGAGTTTTCTGTGCCTCCTGCACGTTGCTGATTTCTGACAGTTGCTACCGGCTTTCTCCAATTTTCACTTCTCTATCCCTTTCAGTGGTTTTATAAATACTTCATTCCTATAGTAGATCCGTTCCTGCTTATATTAATAATACCTAGAGGGGACATGGTTTTCCTGACTCATCCAGCTGTCATAGGACCTTACTCCAAAGTAAGGAAGGCTTCTCTTGGGGAGGTAACTTCCTGTAGAAAGATTTCCAAACACTGTTCATTATTTAATGCCAAAAAGGTAAACAGAAGCTGATGTGGGTGGTAAGCAATTCCCAGCCATGGAACACATGCTGGCCTGTGAGTCCTGAGATGCTGAATGGGATGCCAGTTCCCCGACCAGAAATATCCTCCCATCTACCTCACTGCTGCCATTCCCCTGGGGATGCCAGGGGGCAATGACCACATAGAGCAGAGACGGCACCTGACAATGGAGAAGAGATGTCTGAAGTACCGACCCAGCTCTCAAAACCCACCTGGAGTTACCCTGGAACACAGGAACATTTGGTCATCCTCCTGGCACAGGGGAGGGGGTTCTCTGTTGCCAGGCCTCTTGGAGCTGAGGCAGGAGGGTCAGCAAGAGAGAGTCCAGCACAGCCAGACCCTCCCAGGAACACCGAAGACCCCTGGAAAACCAAGAGGCCTGAAGGTGACTACTTCATCTTACTAATTTCAAGCCATCCCCCAGCAGGGCCAAGCCCCCAGCACCCGCAGGCCCCTCCTTACCAGTCAGTCTTTCTCACTTCTCCTGGGTCTGTGGAGAGCTGTAGTCAGGGCTCCCTGAGATGCCTCAGCCCCCTCTGCCTGGCACCCCCCAACACACCTGTGATCCAGCTGCAGTAGGCCCTGCTCCAGCAGCTCCTGCACCTCCTTGTTCGCTCCAAACACATCACACAGGGTCAGCTGGGGCTCAAACTGCTGCCAGTGCTGGGGAAGCCAGAGGGTCAGAGGTGGGGGAGCTGGCCTGGCTACTCTGGGCCACGTAGTTGGGGTGTGGAGAGAGGTGGGGGAGGGTCCAGCCCAGCATGGAGATCTCAGCAGCTGACATGCATGAAACCAGAACCAGGCCAATGGGCCAGCAGGGAGGAGGGCACCTTCACTCCTATTCCACTGAGGCTGGAACCCAGCTTCCAGCCAGGCCAGGCCTTCCTCTATTCCTCCTCTCTTCCCTCCCCTCTCAGCCAGCTCCAGCCAGGGCTTTATGGCTCTGACTTTATCCAGAGAAGCTCTGGGTTTGCTTGATCATTATCTACTGTGCTTCCTATGAGAGGTTTCAGTGCTCCTTAAAAACAAGTGGAAACCTTTTATCTATCTATTGCTTCAAAGAGCTCAGAAAATTGAGGCTGAGAGAGGTGAAAGGATTTGTGTCCAAGGTTGCAGTAAAATGTGGGCTGGAACTTGGGTCTCTGCAGCCCTGGTCTCGGGTTCTTAGCTATGCGCCACTGCTCACTGCTTCTGCCCACCAGGCCTCAGCTGGACCCGGGCCCCACTTCTAGCTGCCAATCTCACAGAAATTGGAGGTGTATGTGTGTCAGGGGGTGGAAGGGAGGGGCACTGATTCCGCAAGACTTAGGAGAGAGTTGTGTGCAAGAATCCCAACTCCTTACCTGGTGAGTGATCCCCACATCGGTGCGTAAACCCAGGGCCAAAACTTCCTCCAGCCTCAAAGAAAAATCATCAAGGAGTCTTAGAGAGGAGGCCTGTGTGCCTCCCATTCTCCAAATTCCTCACTGAGATGCATTTAGAGGTTAACAGGGACCATACAGTATGTGGCAGGGCAGGGGCCAGGGCAAGGCAGGAAATAAAAGATGTACAAATAGAGGTGGTCCTGGGGTGTGGGGACCCTGGAGGAGAGCCCTGTGCCCTTGGATGCTCACAGCTCCAGCCTGCCCAGGGGGACACGCTTCCGGGTGCCATGGCCGAACATCATCACCTCCTTCATCCAGTTGTCAGGTTCCAGTGTCTGGATTCGAGCCTCCCGGGTGTGGCTTCCAGCCCCCTGGGGCATAAATCGCCCATGGGCCCCTGACAACATCAACAACCATCCCCACATTAATGGCTGTTAATACTATGTGCTTACCAGATTTAAATCATGTGCTCCCTAGAGCAACTGCCTCTAACACACTGGAAATGTAAATTCTTTTTATTTTTATTTTTTGAGATGGTATCTCACTATGCTGCCCAGGCTGGTCTTGGACCCCTGGGGTCAAGTGATCTTCCCACCTCAGCTTCCCAAGTAGCTCGGATTAGAGGCACGAGACACCAGGCCCTTTTCTCTTTTTTCTTTTTAAATCATCTATCCCAAAATGCCAAGACATATAAATTCTTAGGCTCTCCTCCAGCCCTGTCCAGTTGGAAATTCTGGAGGTGGGGCCCAGCAGCCTGGGTTTTAACAAGCCCTCCAAGAGATTCTCACACACACTAAAGGCTGAGAACCGCAGTGCAAGGTGCGACATTAAGCCCCTTATAATTCATGCTCAACAGTTCTATAGGGAGGTATTATTTTTTTGCCACATTTTACATATGAGAAAATAGAGGCTTGGAGAGGTTAATGTGGCCCAAGATCACACAGCCACGACACTCCTCTCCTGAGTCATTCTTTCTGTAGTTCACAGGACTCACCAGGCCCAATGCCAAGGTACTGACCACACTGCCAGTAAGTCCAATTGTGGGTACTGAGCGCCCCCTGCGGGGAGGGAGGAAATAGTGCAGAGTGAAGAGGGTGGGTCTAGTTTCTGCTTAGGTAAGGGGCCCCAGGTTAGAATGTCCCACCATCTCAGGCCTGAGAGCACCCAGTCAGGATCCTTCTCTTTAGAAGGTCACAATGCCCCGGTCACACTGCAGTCTGCTCATCCTCCACCTCCAGCCACCAGCCCCAGAACTTACATTCCGGGCAAAGTTGGAGACCTCATACTGGCGGAAGCCAGCCTCCCGAAGGACAACCCGGCCCCTCTGGTACATCTCAGCTGCGAGCTCTGGGTCAGGGGCTGGAAGGACACCCTGCTGCACCTGGGCGAAGAGTGCGGTGCCCCGCTCCAGGGACAGCTGGTAGAGGGAGAGGTGGTCGTCACAGTGGTGCAGCAGTTCCTGTAGCTGCCCAAGCCACAGCCCCACCTGCTGGGCCGGCAGCCCCAGCATGAAGTCCACAGACACGCGCCCAGGAAAGAGGCGCCGGGCCTCTGCCAGCGTCCGCAGAGCATCGCAGGCCGAGTGCGTCCGTCCCAGCAGCCGGAGCTCAGTGTTATCTAGGGACTGGGAAAAGAGGGTGGGTGTAAGCTCAGAGAGAGAAAAGAACGCTCCACCCCATTGTAGACACAGAAACAGGGAGAACACAGCATGTGGCAGGCAGCTGGAAGGCAGGAGCTGGAAGGCTGGCACCAAGAGCTACCCTTCACAGAAGGGTTGCTATGTGCGAAGCACCTTTATGAAGTGTCTAATTTAATCTTTGTAACCTCCTTTGTAACCCTCCAATATTAGTTCTATTTTACAGATGAGAAAACTGTGGTTCAGAGGTGTTAAGCAACTTGCCCAAGGCCATACAGTTGCAAAGTTCGACCTGGAATTTAGGACCGTCCGACTCCAAAATCAACAGTCTTTATTTACTTTACTTTTCATTTTTAAATAATTCTAGCCTATAGAAAAGTTGAAAGAACATCACAAAAAAAAAAAAACCTTCATCTAGATTCACCATTTGTCCAGATTTCTTTCTAAACATACATACATGTGATTATGCTGAATCATAGTAAGTTATAAACCAGCACTGTCCAAAAGAACTTTCTGCAATGGTGGAAATGTTCAGTATCTGTATTGTCCAATATGAAAGGTAGTAGCCACATGTGGTTATTTAAATTTAAGCGAATTAAACTTAACTTACCACATTTCAAATGCTCAGTAGTCTGTGGCTAGTGGCCACTATATTGAATAGCAGTTACAGATATTATACTCCCTAACCTCTAAATACTTAGGTGTGTATTTCCTAAAGAACAAGGACACTCTCTTACATAACCGCAATCCAATTACAGAGTTCAGGGAATGCAACATTGACACAACACCATTACATAATACACTGTCATATTCAAATTTGGCTAATGGTCCCAACAACATCTACTGTAGTAATTTCCTCCTTCCTCCCCAGTCAGGGGCCACACATTGTATTCAGCTGTCTCTTTTGTCTCCTTTAGATTCTCAGCCTTTGTCTCTCAAGACATTGACATTTTTGAAGAATACAGGCCAGTTGTTTAAAATGCATAATTTAATGAATTTAAATACATTATGTATGATTATTATAATTATTATTTAAATGAATTGTTTAAAATGAATAATTTCTAGAGATTGGCTGTATAACATTGCTTATAGTTAACAGTGCTGTACATTTAAAAATCTGTTAAGAGGGTAGATCTCATGTTGTCTGTTTTTACCACAATAATTTTGTAAAAGTCTCTTAATTCAAGGTTTCCTGATGTTTCCTCACAATTAGATTCAAGATATGCACTTTGGGGTAAGAATATCTTAGAAGTGATGTGTTTCTCTCAGTATATCCCATCAGAACAAAGCCCACAACCCTGAAGTCCTATGGAAATATCAGAGCTCAACCTGAGAGGACTAAGGTTTCTCCCTACTTAAAAACCTTCGGCCAGGTGTGGTGGCTCATGCCTGTAATCCCAGCACTTTGGGAGGCTGAGGTGGGTAGATCACCTGAGGTCAGGAGTTCGAGACCAGCCTGGCCAACACGGTGAAACCCTGCCTCTACTAAAAAAATACAAAAATTAGCTGGGTATGGTGGCACGTACCTGTAATCCCAGCTACTTGGGAGGCTGAGGCACGAGAATCACCTGAACCAGGGAGGTGGAGGTTGCAGTGAGCGGAGATCATGCCACTGCACTCCAGCTCTGGGCAACAGAGTGAAACTCGGACGACTAAAAAAAAAAAAAAAAAAAAAACCTTCAATGGCTACCTATCATTACTAGGACAAAACCCAGACTCCTTAGTAGACATCAAAGGTTTTGGACTTTACCTTGCAGCCTTGTCTCCAGCCTCTCCAGTCACAAGGAATGACTCACAGCTCCCCCAAAACATGCCAGGCTCTTCCATGTCCTGTGTCGTTTCCCCCACACTCCCTCACCTGGTGAACTCCTCTTCATTCAAACATCATCTCCTCCAGAAAAGTTTCAGTGATTTCATCAGAGTGACCTCCCTTCAGGTTGTACTCCGGAAGCCTTTTATAGAGACTCCCTTTACAGGTGGCATTTACCATGCTGCAATAATCTGGCTACATGTCTGCATCCCCCATGTCTCCAGTCATGTAGCAAATCCTTTTTGACCACCTACTATGTGCCAGGCACTATGGTGGGTGCTTGAAATAGAAAAGCCACACCTGATCCTTTCTCATGAAGTTTGTGGTCTATGACAGCAGCAGACAATTAAGGAGTTACAAAAGTGTCACACTAGGCCCTACTGTGTCCCTGGCACCCAGAATGTGCTCAATCAATGTCTGTCCAATGAATGAATGTGACCAAAGAGGAGATAGCACTGAAGGGCAGGGTGCACTGGGATGGGCTGGGTGCCATGGGTTACCTGGAGGCCTATGGACAACCTGTTGACCCCTGCTGCCCCAAACTCTGCCAGTCTGGAGCCTGGAGTTGAAGTGGGATTAGCCTCCAATGTGACTTCCGAGTCTGCAGGCAGGTGGGCTGTCTGTGCCACAGCCTCCAGGACAGCAGCCACCGTGTGGGGACTGGCTAGACTGGGAGTCCCCCCACCAAAGAACACAGACTCCACCCTGGGGAAAGAGGATGGAGAAATGAGACCTGGGGGAGCCCTCGGGGATGCCTGCACCTATCCCCCACCACTCCTCCAAATAATTCCCAAAACGCTGCCTACAGCCCCCACTACCCACCGTTGCACCCCGCTGAGCCGCAGCAGCGTCTGCGCTTCGGTCACCAGACACTTCTGCATGGCAGCCTCCTCTACGCCGCGAGGGATGTACTTGTTGAAGTTACAGTAACTGCAGCGCTTCTCGCAGTAAGGCCACTGGGGGCAGTGGGTGCAGGTGCACGGTGAGAGCTGCCCTGGCCACTTGCAGGGTTTAGTCGCACACATCCCCAACCCCATCCCCACCCCCATCCCGAGGTCCTTCCACAGTAGCTAGGACATCTAGGCCACACAACTCCCCAAGGCAGTCGCACTGGGGTTATTATATCCACTTCAATGTGAGAAAACTGAGGCTCACTCCTTTGTTACGCTGCCTCTTCCAACCAGCAGACGTCAGGAAGGAACTCAATCCAAGCTCTTTCTGGGATCAAAGAATTTGCATACAATTTTCCTACGGGCCATTTTCCCAGCTACCGAATCAGAACACGGCTCTTAAAAAAATTTGTCTTGCTAAGAGGAAAACTGTTGTGAAATCTGAACCATTTGGTCAGTCACCGAGCTGGTGAGAAGCAGAGACTTCAGGTTTCTGTACCAAGTCATTTCCCTGCCAAGGCACCGGGTCCCATCCCAGACCTCGTACGGGGGCACGGAAACACGGCAGGCGGGTTCATAGAGTGACAAGCCGCCACCTGGGTTTTGTACCGCCACGGTCACGGCCACCGCTGCGGCCCCACACTGCGGGCTCCGCCCCCGCCCTTACTCACGTGTACGTAAAGCGCCGCGCGCCGGCCCGCAAGCTCAGGACTCGGGGACCCTCCTGCGCCCTCCACGCGGCGGCGCCTCTGGGCCGCTCTGGCTGCTGCCGCCCAGCCGCGGGCCCGGGCTCCGGGGAGCGCCATGGCGCCCAGCGTGGCGCGGGGCACAGACCCGAGTAAGAGACGCGCGCAGGGCTCACTGTGAGTCCGGAGCCGGCGGAAGGAAGAGGGGCTGCGTGACCGCGCGCCGAGAGGGCCCGGGCCCAGGGCTGCGGCGCCACCTGTCGGGCGGCCGGGCGCTCACCGCGGCCGCCTGTCGGTTCTTTCCCCAGTCTGCCGAGCGGGCTGCCTGCCTTTTGGCACCGTGTGCCCGGGCGAGTTCCCGGACCCATCCAGGAGCTCTTAGTTCCGTCAATTCCTTGACATTTGACGTGCCTGGCTCAGAACTGGGCGCTGGGGACATCTAGGTGCGCAAAGCCAGGTTGCCTTCTGACAGGTAAGCCAACCGGCCAGGACAGGCAAGGCTTAATTAATTCCTTGCCTGCTGGACACCAGAGCCGTGCGCCCAGTGCTGTGAGGTCATCTGTTATAAGAGTGTGGGAGTCAGTAGGGGAGAAGAGGCACTTGGGCTAGATCTTTCTTTTAATTTCATTAAAAAATATTTGGGAGAGGGGAGGTCTTGAACTCCTTGGCCTCAAGCGATCCTGCTGCCTTAGTATCCGGAGTAACCAAGGATTGTACTGGCATGAGCCACCACCAGGGCTATGCGCTGGATCTTGGAGGAGCAGAAAATCCCAGGGGCAATTGGCTTGGCCGGGAGAGTAGACTGTTTTGGGTCAGGGCAACCCAAGCATCTGGAGGTGTACGTGCTGGGAGGACAGTCAGATGGTGTGTGCAGGAGAGACAGCACAGGGGAACGCCTGGGGAAGCAGGCACCTGAAGAGCTGTCCCACAAAGCAGAGACATCATGGGCTTCAGAGGCAGGCGGTGCAGGACAGTTCTCCCAGTGGCCTTGAACTGACCTGGTTCTCCCCTCCTTTCTTGCTTGTAGTTCTCGAGAATAACTGTAGATGCCTGTAATCCCAGCACTTTGGGAGGCCGAGGCGGGCAGATCACTTGAGATCACAAGTTCAAGACCAGCCTACCCAACATGCTGAAACCCCGTCTCTACCAAAAATACAAAAATTATCCAGGCGTGGTGGTGGCCACCTGTAATCCCAGCTACACAGGAGGCTGAGCAGGGAGAATCCCTTGAACCTGGGAGGCAGAGGTTGCAGTGAGCTGAGACAATGCCACTGCACTCCAGCCTGGGTGACGAAGCAAGACTCTGTCTCAATAAATAAATAAATAAAACTGTAGAGTGTGCAGAGAATGCAACATCCTGAGGGAAGGAAGGTCTGGCCAGCACAGCCATGCTCTGTTCCAGTCCCCCTAGAAAAAGGATGTCCTTCAGCACTTCAGCCCAACATGTCACATGGCCTCAGGGTATAAAACCCAGGGCGGAAGCCGGGCGAAGTGGCTCACTCCTGTAATACCAGCACTTTGGGAGTCCGATGAGGGCAGATCACAATGTCAGGAGATTGAGACCACCCTGGCTAACACAGTGAAACCCCATGTCTACTAAAAATACAAAAAACTAGCCGGGCGTGGTGGTGCGCACCTGTAGTCCCAGCTACCCGGGAGGCTGAGGCCGGAGAATTGCTTGAACCTGGGAGGCTGAAGTTGCAGTGAGCCCAGATCGTGCCACTGCACTCCAGCCTGGGAGACAGAGTGAGACTCTGTATCAAACAAACAAACAAAAAACAGGGCAGGCTGGTTTCTGGGGTCCCTCACTTCAGTACAAGTCTGGCTGGCTGGGCGTGTTGGCACACACGTGTTATTGCAACACTTTGGGAGGCCGAGGCGGGTGGATCACCTGAGGTCAGAAGTTCAAGACTAGCCTGGCCAACATGGCGAAACTCTTGTCTCTACTAAAAAAAAATAAAATAAAAAAATAGCTGGACATGGTAGTGCACGCCTGTAATCCCAGCTATTAGGGAGGCTGAGGCAGGAAAATTGCTTGAATCCCGGTGTTCACACCACTGCACTCCTGCCTCGGTAAAAGAGCGAGACTCCATCTCAAAACAAACAAACAAACCAACAAAAAAAAAGTCGGGCGTGCGCAGATGACAGTCCATCCCCCATCTGCCTCAGCAGTTTTCCTGAGCCTTAGGGGTCCAGCTCCAAATAAATCCCAGCCTTCTGTTGTCCCTTACTGCCTACCTATAGGTAATAAACATACTGCATGTCCCTTGTGTTTACCTCACTGGACTCAGCGTTATGTAACTTGTGGGTGTTCACCTCACTGGACTTTGACAAGTTGGTAACCAGTGTGCAGTGAACCTGCTTAACAGACAGCTGGGTTCTGATCCAGTGGTGCAACCTTGAGCAAGATACTGAACCTCCCTGAGTTTCTGTTGGGTCATTTGTGAAGTGGGACCAATGGCTACTTGATAGGATTGTTGGGAAGATTTGGAGACAAAATAATGTGAAAATACCTAGCCTAGAGACTGGTACTGAAAGTACCTTAAACCTATGTTCATTTCCGAAAAAGTTAAGAGGAGGCTGCTGCTGCTTTGGGCAGGCATGCTGGGAGGTAAGGGGGCAGGCACGCTGGGAGGTAAGGGGGCAGGCACGCTGGGAAGTAAGGGGGCAGGCACGCTGGGAGGTAAGGGGGCAGGCATGCTGGGAGGTAAGGGGGCAGGCAGGAGGCAAGTTTCCATTCCTGTGAGCTGGAAACCTATGTGCCTTTTGGAACTCAGCTGTTTTTATTTCTTAGGTCAAGGTACAACCTGCTTTATCTGGCCCTGCCTACTAGGGATGCCCCAGGTTCACCAATCAAACCAAATAAAAAATAAAAATGAGGCTGGTTGGTGAGGAAGGGGGCTGGGGATGGGAGATAATAGTTAAAGAGTATGGGGTTTCTTTCTTAGGTGATGACAATGTTTAAAATTGACTGTGGTGATAGTTATACATATTTGTGAATATACTAAAGACCACTGAATTCTATACTTTAAATGGTGGATTGTCCCAGCACTTTGAGAGACTGAGGTAGGAGGATTGCTTGAGCCCAGGAGTTCTAGACCAGCCTGGGCAAAATGACAAGATCCTGTCTCTACAAAAAGATGTTTAAAAATTAGTTAGAGCCACAGGCTGGTGGCTCAAGCCTGTAATCCCAGCACTTTGGGAGGCGAGAGGCCGGGTGGATCACGGGGTCCCGGGAGATTGAGACCATCTGGCTAACATGGTGAAGCGTCTACTACTAAAAAATACAAAAACTAGCGGGCCGAGGGTGGCTGAGGCCTGTAGTCCCAATTGCTACAGGGAGGCTGAGGAGAATGGCGTGAACCGGGAGGCGGAGAAACATTGAGCTGAGATCTACTGCACTCAGCCTGGGCGACAGAAAGACTCCGTCTCAAAAAAAAAAAAAAAATTAGTTAGACATGGTGGCACATTCCTACAGTCCCAGCTACTCAGGAGGCTGAGGTGGGAGGACTGCTTGAACCAAGGAGTTTGAGGCTGCAGTGAGCTATGATCATGTCACTGCACTCCAGCACGGGTGACAGAATGAGATCCTGTCTCTAAAAAACGGGGGAGGGGTGAGTGAACTGGATAGTATGTGAATTATATCTCAATCAAGCCGTTATATATATATAAAAGAATACTTCTTGCTAGACTAATCTGGCAACAACGTGAAAAAGAATTAAATTAGAGTATATTAAAAATAAAAAATTGGGGCCAGGCACAGTGGCTCATGCCTGTAATCCCAGCACTTTGGGAGGCTGAGGCAGGCAGATTGCTTGAGGTCAGGAGTTTGAGGACCAGCCTGGCCAACATGGTGAAACCTCGCCTCTACTAAAAATACAAAAATTAGTGGGGGTAGTGGTGGGTACCTGTAATCCCAGCTACGTGGGAGGGTGAGGCAGGAGAATCACTTGAATCTGGGAGGCAGAGGTTGCGTGAGCTGAGATTGCACCACTACACTCCTGCCTGGGTGACTCCGTCTCAAAAAACAACAACAAAAATGGGTTGGTATCTCAAAGGGATACCAAGGGTGAGGGTTAAATTAAGTAGATAATCCACATCAAGGTGCTCTGCACTCTCAATGACAAGGAATAGGAGGTCTGAAAGTGCTAGTTTCCCTCAGTGTCTTCCCTTCTCCATCCCATAGGAGCTGCCAAGAGAGCCCACCAGCAAGAGGCCAAAGAAAACAGAAGCTCTTTATGCCAAATCACAAGGACAGACAAGGGGAGTACGGAGGATGGACAGGAGGAGGGCCTGGGCAGACCCTTCCTCCCTCTTTATTCACAGATTTAGATGTCGTTCCATCTGCTCTCGAAGTTTGAATTTCTGGATCTAGAGGAAAGAAAAAGGAGTTAGGGTGACCAACTGTCTTGGTATGCCCAAGAATAAGGGGTTTCTCAGGCTTTTAGTGCCAAAACAGGGAAAGTCCCCAGGCAAACCAGGATTAGGTGACTTGGTCACCCTACTGCCAGCCTCTCCACACTCACTGCTGAAGCAAACAGAGGTGGGGCCCCATGGGACCCCAGAGCCCAGGCTGCCCTCCCCAGTCTCCTTCACCTTACACACCTTTCCTGAAGTGGTGAGGGGGTAGTTTGTGACGAACACGATGTACCTCGGAATCTTGAAGTGAGAGATCTGCAGACCAGAGGGAGGGAGGTAAGGCGTGAGGCTGGGCAAGCTCACAGGGGTATGGGAAGGGGACCGGGGCTGGCTTGGCTGGGAGTCAGCTTCTCGAGGGCAGAGCAGCCCCCACCCCAGGCTGGTTGGCAGAGGAGTGGGCGAACAAAGAACCGAGCAGCATCAGCTTGGTTGGGCGGAGGCTCCCACCTTCCCTTTGCAGAAAGCTTTCATCTCCTCCGCCGTGGTCTCCTCCCCGTCCTTCAGCCGAATGCAGGCACAAATCTCTTCCCCCATCCGATCGTCCTTCACTCCCACGACCTTCCAGGGCCAGGGAAAAGTATCAGACATCACCTTGTTCATGTGTGTTTCCTGTTTCTGGGGGCTCACCTGAGCCGGGTGCCTCACCTGCACTTCCTGCACCTTCGGGTGCGTGTGAAAGAAGTCCTCGAGCTCTGCGGGGTAGATGTTCTCACCACCCCGGATGATCATATCCTTAGAGCGGCCCACGATCTTGCAGAAGCCCTGTTCGTTCATTGTGGCGATATCTCTGTAAGGAAAGCCCAGGGGCGACCTGTCACCTCTGCCTTGTTCACTCACTTGCTTGCTCACTCATGAAACATTTATTGACCACCTACTGTGTGTCTTCCACTGCTCTAGACTCTGGGAGACATAGCAGGAACAAGACACAGTCTCTGGAATTAATAGTCTAGTAAGGGGAAGGGAGGCAGACAAATACAAACCAATACCTATAACATATTCTCTCTCTTTCTCTTTCTCTCTCTCAACATATCTATACATATGCTTTTCACAGCTGGCTTCTTTCCGGGTCTCAACTCAAATGTCTCCTGACATCTCTGTCCACTCAATCTAAGGGAAGCTCCCCTCCCCACCACAGCCACTCTTTCTCCTATAACCCTATTTTATTTTCTTGGTGTTTTTTTTTTGTTTGTTTGTTTTTGAGATGGAGTCTTGCTCTGTCGTGCAGGCTGGAGTGCAGTGGCACGTTCTCAGTTCACTGCAACCTCCACCTCCCAGGTTAAAGCGATTCTCCTGCATCAGCCTCCTGAGTAGCTGGGACTACAGGCACGCGCCACCATGCCTGGCTAATTTTTGTATTTTTAGTATAGGTGGGGTTTCGCTGTGTTGGCCAGGCTAGTCTCGAATTTCTGACCTCATGTGATCCACCCGTCTCGGCCTCCCAAAGTGCTGGGATTACAGGTGTGAGCCACCGTGCCTGGCCTATTTTCTTGGTGTTATTTATCGATGTCAGGCATCATCTGTCTTCCTCCAAAAAGAGGATCCTTCTCATCTTACTTTCCTCTGGACCTCCAGCGGTGAGAACAGTGCTAGCACATAAGGAATTCTAGTAAGAATTTGCTGAGCTAACAAATGAGTATGAGTGACTGAATCTGGACTCAGCTTTTGCAGCTGCTGGTGTAGGATGATGACCCAGTTGATTTCTTCTGTGCTATGTATGATCATCCCCACCATATGCATTTTGGAAATTAAGTCTCCAGCATGTGAGGGGTCATCTTGATACCCACATCCTCACGGTGCCAGGTTAATGTTCCCGGCTCAGCCTCAAGACCTCCAGCCTCCCCTCAGCAGCCAGAGCCTCCACCCCGCCCTGCCTTCTCACCCTGTCCGATACCACTTGTCCTGATCCACTGCTTCCTCCGTCTTCTGAGGCTCGCCCCAGTAGCCCAGCATGACACAGTACCCTCGGATGCACAGCTCCCCGGGCGTGTTCAGCTCTGCCAGCATCCCCGCCTCCATGTTCATGATCCGGGCCTGGGACAGGACAGCCTCAGGTTGGGGCTTCCTGTCCTCTTGCTTCAGCATAGGTGGTCCTCGGGGGCCTGCTCCTCAACCCCCCAACTCAAGCACCTGGAATGAGGCCCCCTGGCTCTGCCTATCCCCATCCAGAGAAGGGAGACAAAGGCTAGAGTCGACCCAAAGCCAGTCAGAGACCTGAGCTGGGCATGAAAGAAGAGCTGAGGCCCAAGCTGGGAGTGCTGAGGAAACAGAGCAGGCAGGCAGCTGCTGCAAAGAAAGAGGTCTGTGGACTGCAGAGCCAGCTGAAGAATTATAAACTGTGGAGAGGAGAAGGGAGTCTCCTCTTACTTCCCATTAAACAGCAAATAAGCCAAAGAGGGTGGCATGGCAACACCATGTGAATAGGAGAGGCAGAGTCTGAAAGTCTGGTAGAGCAAAGAGCCATGGCCACTGTGCCAAGGAAAGCTGAGCCTCCATGTGCCTCAGTGTCTGCATCTGTGAAACGGGTTGAGTGATGTCTGCCCCTGTTTCCCTTCCAGGTGAGCATCCTAGTGAGAATGGCAGTGCAGCTGTAGGACACACGGGAGGGGGCTCACATCCCTACTCAAACCCTGGGTACAGGGCTGCTCTGGCGGGAGGGCAGGGCATATTCACAGCAGGATAGTGGTCAGCACCAGCAGAAGCAGCTACTTGTGCACAGGGGCAGCAATCCCCCAGGGGCGGGAGCAGAAGGGTGCAGGGGAAATCAGGAGCCAGCTGGCACAGCCCCAGTGTTAGAGCAGGAAAGGAGGCATGGCTGGGCGTTTAAGATTGAGATGCACTCTGGGGCAACCTTTGAGGGGCAAAGGGACCCCCCTAAAGGTATAGGCTGCTTGAGAAATGAAGTGTTTATGCCAAGCAAGAAGAGAAACTCTGCTAAAGCGAGAGGCGGGGACCACTGGAGGAAAAGAAGCTATGTAGGAAAACTCTCTGTGCTCTGGCTTCTCTTTGAGGCTACCCTGGCTGCCCTGAAACAGACAGTGGGCTTGGCAAAAACACACCTCAGACAGGAAGGGAGGCTGCGGAGAAGTTCAGCTGGCAGTGGCTCACAGCCACCGTTCCAGCTTTCCCCCTTTCATGCTTAGCCCACAGAGAACGCTCCAGGCCAGGCCTAGCACACCGCTGCTGCTGGGGAGCTCTAGGCATCCTGAGTGAGCCATTTGGCTCTCTCACTAAAAGCAACAGATGTCCCAGCTGGGTGCACCCCCGTTGGGTGATGGGAGGTGGGGCTTCGGAGTCTTGGTCAGGGGCTCACCTCCGTGTGAGGCATAATTCTGCCCACGCTTTCTGCCTTCTGCTCCACAGTGTCCTCAGGGAAGTTCGCAAATGTGACGGGACTGTTCTCTGTGGTTCCATAAGCAACCTAGAGGGTCCAGAAAGGGTGCCTGAAGAGGGCTCAGCGCATGCAGAGGGATCGGGTGAGCTATCTGGGGAAATGGGAAGGAATTCATAAAAGAAAAGGGAAAGTGGAGGGCAGCTGAATGGTGGAAACAGAGACATCATTGGTAGGGGCCTGGGGTCAGGAGGCAGAGATGCTGGGAGTGAGCAGGCTAGATCTCTGCAGGGCCCCAGATCTGAAGGAAACTTGAGAGCAGGGACACCATTCTCTTCCAGCTGGAGCTCTCTCAGTGCCCCGTTTCCTTGGAGCAGCCACCTGTCTGTGCCTGTGGCTCCGGTATTACCATCACTCCACCCTTCTCTCCCCAATCCCCTGGCTGCCTTAACCCCACCTTCCTGATTTCAGGCCACACCCCCTGCCCCTCGCTTCCAAGCCAAAGGCCCCATATACTTGATGAGAAAGCCAGCCTGCCTTGGCCCAGCTAGGAGTGGCACAAACACAACCCACCCCCCTCCCCATTCCGCAAACCCTGAACAAGTGCCTGACCTTGGGGCAGGCGTCCCCCAAGCTCTGGAGAGTTTCCCGTGAATTTATTTCCATCAAAATAAAAAACAACGTAAGCAGTGATTTTAAAAACCAGTGGCACCCCCCCCCCCCCCACCTCTCCCATTTCCAGTGGTTGGAAAGCCTGAGCAACAGAAAAACCAGAAGCCAGCCTTGGAGAAGCCTAAATACCATCAAGGAATAGTCTAGGCCAAGTATGACCCCCCTATCCTAGAGGCAAGGGGCAGAGAGGTTTGGGAAAAGAGCAGGCGCTGGAAATCAGGCCCCAACACGAGGGTACTGGGTAAGGGGAGAGAGGCTAGCTACCCCATGTCCTAGGTCCCTTTTAATCAATGGACACCAGATCTCATCCATCATCCTCCCTGCACCAAGCTTCCCCCATATCAGCTGCTCTGGCTCTGACACGACTGGGGTTTGGTTCAATGTGGGGTCTGGTTTCTCCCTCCACCCTTCACAGACAATATCCTGTGCCAGGCAGCTTGGAGCTCACCCTGAGGCCGGAGCTGTGACCCTGCCTGTTCACCCTCCCCTTTCCACAGGAATCCGGACATCGTGGCTGGCAAGTGGGTACAGAGAAATCTGGCGGGCTGGGGCGGGACTGCCCACAGAACTTACGGTCTGGCAGCCAGAGCCGTCCAGGGCTGGTCCTTCGACCTGCCCCGCCCCCTCCCACACCCGTCCTCACAGTCCTGGGGCCACTGCCCGAATGTGGCCTCTGCCAAGTACACCTCGGCGCCACTCAGCCGCCACCCTGAGACCCCTCGGGGCGGGTCCTGACCACTAGGGTTGGGGATGAGGGATGGGGATATTTCGGGGCGATGAAGGAGGGAGGATAGTGAGACTGTGCTTGTGGCCTGTGGTTTCCAGGTGTGTTTGCCATTCCCGTTGGCCACCCTCCCCGACTTCCCACTTTTTTGCTCAGCCTTCAGCTGTGGAAAAAGGGGATGGGGGCGCAAGCAGGGTTGGGAGAGAGGGGTGGGGGCGCGCCCCAGGGTGGGGAAAGAGCTCGGGTCTCCCCAGGGCCAACTTCGGCGCGTCCGAAGTGGGAGCCCCACGCCGGGGCGGCTCTCACCCTCGGCCGGCGCTGCACAAGCACCCCATTAAAGCGCCGCCAGCTGGCCCACCGCGGGGAGATGCGTCCGGCTGTCCGGTCCCGCTTCCTCCCGCCTCGCATCCAGTGCACCAGGCCGAGCGTGTGTGGATGGTGCGGCGTGGAGGCTCAAACTTGAGCAAACAAATAAGTTCGGGGAACGCCTCCCTCTCTACGATGTAAACTCGGGGCTCCAGACATAACCATTCCCCCTTCCCAGAAAAACCCCGGGAAAGGCGGTAGGCAGAGGAGCAGCACAGGAGAGCAGGGGGCTAGAGCCGGGGCTCGGGGGCCACGGTCCCACTCCCCTATGCACGGTCGCCGGCTGGGGGAAGGGCCCCGCCCCCTTCCCCATGGAGGGCGGGGGCGCATCTCTGGGCGCGAGCCAGTTAAGCCCAGTGGCCTCGATGCTCCACGTAGGAGCTGGCTCGGCTGCCGGCTGCGGTCAGGGCCACCGTATAAAGAGGGCGGCAGACCCGAGCGCCCAGGACTCGCCGCTGCCCGCGCCCCGCCGCCGCTGCTGCCCCCAGCCCCGGCCCCAGGAGTCCTGGCCATGGCCAGCCCAATGCTCTTGCTCAGCCTCGGCCTCCTGGCTGGTCTGCTGCCGGCGCTGGCCGCCTGCCCCCAGAACTGCCACTGCCACGGCGACCTGCAGCACGTCATTTGCGACAAAGTGGGGCTGCAGAAGATCCCCAAGGTATCAGAGAAGACAAAGCTGCTCAACCTACAGCGCAACAACTTCCCGGTGCTGGCTGCCAACTCATTTCGGGCCATGCCGAACCTCGTGTCGTTGCACCTGCAGCACTGCCAGATTCGCGAGGTGGCCGCCGGTGCCTTCCGCGGCCTCAAGCAGCTTATCTACTTGTACCTGTCCCATAACGACATCCGCGTGCTGCGCGCAGGTGCCTTCGACGACCTGACCGAGCTGACCTACCTCTACCTGGACCACAACAAGGTCACCGAGCTGCCCCGGGGGTTGCTCTCCCCGCTGGTCAACCTCTTCATCTTGCAGCTCAACAACAACAAAATCCGTGAGCTGCGCGCAGGCGCCTTCCAGGGAGCCAAGGACCTGCGCTGGCTCTACCTGTCAGAAAACGCGCTGAGCTCCCTGCAGCCCGGGGCCCTGGACGACGTGGAGAACCTCGCCAAATTCCACGTGGACAGGAACCAGCTGTCCAGCTACCCCTC
Source organism: Papio anubis (assembly GCF_008728515.1). NCBI lineage: Eukaryota > Metazoa > Chordata > Mammalia > Primates > Cercopithecidae > Papio > Papio anubis. The sequence goes on from NC_044992.1 coordinate 42,219,432, forward strand.
GGCTGCCCTGAGCAAGCTACGGGTGGTGGAGGAGCTGAAGCTGTCCCACAACCCCCTGAAAAGCATCCCGGACAATGCCTTCCAGTCCTTTGGCAGATACCTGGAAACCCTCTGGCTGGACAACACCAACCTGGAGAAGGTGAGCTCCTGGCTGCAGGCTCTGCCCTGGTTCCTTCTTCCCTTCCTGGAGGCCCCAGGAGCCAGAGCCACAGCTGGCACCAACCCCTGTCCCCAGGTTCCCTGTCCCTCTGGCTATCTCCAAGGTGAACAGCTCTGCCACCTCCCTTCCTCACCTTGTCACATCCCTACCCTAATCCCTGTCGGCTGCCAGTCTCGGCCACTGCCCTCCTAGGATTCTTACATATAAAAGGAGTGGGGCTGCCCTGGCCCCACAAATGGCCCCCTAGGGCCATCTCCAGTGCTCCCAAACCCCCCACTGCGGGCAGCAGCCACCTCTTCCTGTTGGGCCTTCCAGCCCCCCTCTGCTGTTTTCCCGTCTCCAGTAAACCTACCACCCCATAAAGGAAGGTTTGTTTATTGAGGAGCCTTCTAGAGGAGCTGGGCAGATCAGGCCCACAAAGAGACCCTGTTCCTGGTGGGGGCTGTGCATGCGTGCTAAGGGGGAGTGGGGGACTGGGGAGCGAGGGGAAGCAAATGCCTGAGGAAGACATTCTCCATGCCCCACAGAGGCCCCGGTGGATGGCCCTGCCCAATTCACACAGACACAATTCATTGCATTCTCAAGTCCATTGCAGCTCAGTAGGCATGGGACCAAGGGCTCCCCCAGGCTGCAAGCATCATGCCCATGGGCTCCGTGAAGGGGCAAAGGCAAGACCACTATTGTCAATCCTTGGCACAAGACCCCAGGTGTCTCTCCATAGGGAAGACTGGCATGCCTCACTGTCTCCAGACTGCTGACTGCCCTTTGCCCTCCCCCGTCACTAGACTCATCTCCTGTCTGCTTCCTCACTCATTCCTTTCTCCCCTGGGGTGCCCAGTGTCTGGCCAGCTGGGGCTATATTGGATCCGAGCAGAATCCCTTCTCTGGGACTGGAAAAATCACCCTGGTACAGGGCCTTCAGCCAGGAGGTGTGGGTGGGGACCAACAAGGTAGAGGAGAGTCTGGTTTCTGGAGACCTTCATACCTTAATGTGGGCCACAGGAGAGGGTGCGGGTGTGGAGATGTGGGCAGAATCTCACTTGGGCAGCAGCCAACCTTTGTTTGGGTGGATGGAGCCTGCTCAAGCCTGCCCTTCTTCAGCCCTGCCTCTCCCCAGCTGAAGTTGGAGTCCCCTGTGGCCCACCAGTGCCAGAGTGGTCTTTCAGTGGGCAGCAGAGCGGCGAATCAGGGGGTGGTTTGGGGCAGGGGAGGCCAGACAGGAATTGTGGCGCCTGGGCAAAGGTGTGGGCACCAATAGAACATTTCCTCTGGAGCCGTCCAACCTGGCCAAAGGCTCCACCAAGGTGGCTTCACAAATAGCATCTGGCTGGCAGTGGGGGTGCAGTGAGGACAGAGCTGGGGGAAGTCCTGGGACCCTGGGACTGTGGGGAGCCTGGGCCCACTGCCCACTCCACTAAGCACAGACCAAGTTCACCATGTACCAGTTTGGGTTGCTGGGGCCAAACTCTGGCAGCTCCACAGTCCCAGTGTTTGTGCAGGGATTGTGGTGCCAGGGGAAGAGGAGCTAGGTGTGGTCCTGTGGCTACTGTTTACCCACTGCTGTGACCCAGGGCAAAGGACAGCACTTTTTCCGTTTCCCCATTTGCATATTGAAAATAACCTGGCCGGGTGCGGTGGCTCGCGCCTGTAATCCCAGCACTTTGGGAGGCCGAGGCAGGCAGATCACGAGGTCAGGAGATCGAGACCATCCTGGCTAACACGGTGAAACCCCGTCTCTACTAAAAAAAATACAAAAAACTAGCCGGGCGCGGTGGCGGGCGCCTGTAGTCCCAACTACTCGGGAGGCTGAGGCAGGAGAATGGCTTGAACCCGGGAGGCGGAGCTTGCAGTGAGCTGAGATCCGGCCACTGCACTCCAGCCTGGGCAGCAGAGCGAGACTCCGTCTCAAAAAAAAAAAAAAAAAAAGAAAGAAAATACAAAAAATTAGCCAGGTGTGGTGGTGGGAGCCTGTAGTCCCAGCTACTCGGGAGGCTGAGGCAGGAGAATGGTGTGAACCCGGGAGGTGGAGGTTGTAGTAAGCCGAGATCCTGCCAGTGCACTCCAGCCTGGGCAACACAGCAAGACTCTGTCTCAAAAAAAAAGAAAAGAAAAGAAAAGAACACCACCTGTCTCAAAGAGGGTTGTGTAGATTGGATCATCTGAGACCACTTGGTCACACTGCTTTGAAAACCGGGAAACTCCTCAAAGCGCTATGGCTCAGGTTCAGGGAAGGACGCTGCCCCTCTGGCGCTCGGGTGCTCACTCATTCACTCATGCCCACCTTGCTCCCCAGTTCTCAGATGGTGCCTTCCTGGGTGTAACCACACTGAAACACGCCCATTTGGAGAACAACCGCCTGAACCACCTGCCCTCCAACTTCCCTTTCGACAGCCTGGAGACCCTCACCCTTACCAACAACCCCTGGAAGTGTACCTGCCAGCTCCGGGGTCTTCGGCGGTAAGAACACCCCCATGTCACTCCCAGAGCCCACCCTCATGTGATAGAGACACATTAGCCCTGCACTAAGACATGTTGGACATGCATCCTAGATCTGCCACCTAATAGGCATGGGACCCTGGGAGCCTCAGTTTCCCTATCTGTAAAATGAAGATGACAGCTTCAGACTATCCTGTGGCCAAGTCAATCCTGGTCCCATAGTTCACTGCCCTTCCCCTCAGCACTCCCACCTTCTTCCCCAGACCCAGCAAGTTTCTGTCTCTCCAGGTGGCTGGAAGCCAAGGCCTCCCGCCCAGATGCCACCTGTGCCTCACCTGCCAAGTTCAAGGGCCAACACATCCGTGACACGGACGCCTTCCGCAGCTGCAAGTTCCCTACCAAGAGGTCCAAGAAAGCTGGCCGCCATTAAACAGGTGGGGGCTGGGTAAGCACGTCCCCTATATCCCTCTTTGGTGATTCCAGCAAGTGAGCTGGTATCTTCCAGGGTACCCCCTCCCACTGGAGGGGCAGGCAGACCCTCCATTTTTACAGAGAGAGGAGGGGAGGACTGGGGCCCCTTTCAAAGGGAGGAAAAGCTCCTGCCCAGGACTTCCATCATTTTCTCCAAGCATTATCTGGGTTGCTGGAGTACTGACATCGATCCTTGCCTCCTTGCAGGTTCTGACTCAGCCAGTCCTGGTGACTGGCCACTGCCTTCCACCGGAGAGACTACTGACCTTCCCACTTCCACCCCTACCTTCTCCCCACAGCCTCTGCTGATGCACAGAGCTGCCCACACCTAGACACGTCCTGGCAGGGGGCCTCGGGCACTCCACTACCAACCCAGCTCCACCCAGCAGTGTCCTGGGGAGAAGGAAGGCTGAGCCCCTCCCCAGCCATCATGCCTTCCCCACCCTCCAGCTCCTCTCAGAGAAGCTGTTGCTGAGACCCCCCCACCAAGTCAATCAGAGCCACAACGGGTTGGTCATCAGGATGGCCACCCTTCCAGGATCATCCTTCCTCTGTTCCTCTTTCCCTGCCACGTGGCAACAATCATCAGATCCTTGCCCCACCCCTTGCTTCCAGAAAGGGTTTTAAAGCCCATGCCCCAACTCTGCCAGCCCCCACCTGCCAGGACATTCTAGCAGGACATCGGTGCTTTGCTGCCATCTTCCCATGCTGCAATTTCTTCCTGAGATTTCTATAAATATAAATGTATGTATGTATGATATTTAGTCCCCTGCCACCTATTTCCTTCACCCACCAGGTGCTGATGAGGTCAGACTATCTTTTATCACATCTGCTTTCTGGAGGGAGGGCTGGCTGCGAGGGTCGCCTTTGAACATCTGGCCTGGGCTCATCCCCATGTCTGTCAATCTGTTGTCATCCCAGGCCTGGCCTGCCCACAGCCCGGGCCCCGGTCACCACTCACCACCAGGTCCTTCATATTTATCTTGTTGATGATGGCTCGGATCAACTCTGGAGGTGCAGGGGACCCAGCAATGACACCTGAATCACAGAGAGAGGGGCTGACACAGCTCCCCACTTCTCCAGGCCCCGTGGAGTCCTTTCACCTACAGCTCATTCGAGGGAGGCACCTTCCCTTTTCTTCCCTGACCCCAAGCCTTTCCTACACCTGGCAGCTGGCCCTGGGCTGGTGTCCCAGGACACTGGGGATCTCCCTCCCTCCCACCCACATTTTTACAGTGTCCTTCCTGCCCCCTAAATAAAAGACTGGGAGCTAACTCACCCAGGCCATTCCTGTAGGGGAAGCAGCCCCCTCCCCACGCCTGGCTGCCCTTGGCCCCACCCCACCTCCACGCATGGTCGAGATGTCATAACTGGAGAAGTCTGGCTGGTTCAGAATGTCCACGAACATCGTGGGGGTACCATACAGGAAGGAGCCTCTGTATAGGAGGAGGTCTCGAAATTAGGCTTGGAAGTGGAAGGGAACTCCCTCTTCTCACCCACCCCGCCATGAAACTGCAGCAAAGGGAACAGGCAGGAGACGCTCCTGAGGCAGGAACTGGTCCTCTCCTGGGGGTCCTCCACTGTCCCCATCCCCAGTCTCCTGGCTGGCGGGAGGAGGCAGCTCGGAAAGGTGTCAGGGCCCAGGAGTGAGGAACAAGAGGGTTTTATCAGCCTACAAGTAGCCTGTTCACCAGTGCCCACCTCTCTCTGCTGATGGCCTCCAGTGCCTTTTTGCCATTGAAGACGGGAGAGGCCAGGATGAGGGTGGCACCGTACATCAGACACATCATTGTGCCTCCCACAGAACCCAGGCAATGGTACAGGGGGCTGGGCAGGATCATCCGCAACTGCTCTGGTGTCTGGTGATGGAGACAGGAGGCTGGGTCTGTCTTGGAACCAGAAGCCAGTTCCTCTAGCTGGCAAGGGGAGCCCAGCCAGCCCCCCACCCCTGCCTGAGCCACCCCTCCTGCAGCCTTGCCCTGGGCCTAGAGCCGCCTCACCTTCTCATGCAGTTTCAGGCGCTCTCCTAATATGCTGGAGTTGTTGACAATGTTGTAGTGGGAGAGGGTGGCCCCCTTGGGGCTGCCTGTTGTTCCCTGACAAGGCAAGCAGGGCATGGCTTGGCCTCCTTCTCATCTCCTTCCCACCCTAGGCCACTGCCTTGAAGAGCACTGGACCAGGAATCAGGAGACAGGGATTGTTGCCCCAGATCCATCTGTTCAGTATATTTGCAAAAGGTCTACCACAATGCCAGGTGTCAGGGTCCAGCAATGCAAAAGATAAGGTCTCCGTTCTCATGCCACCTATATGGCCCAGAGAACTCTGCCACCCACAAGCTGGCTTGGGCAAATTCTCTCTCTGGGTCTCTGATTCCCCATCAGCTAAATGAGGGGCAGCCTCTAGCAGTTCTAACCTGTGTTGGTTCAGTGAATCTGCCACTGCACCGTGAACAAGAGGGCTGGAGTGGAGAGGGCAGGGGTCTAGGGGAGGAAATGTGACAAGGACACCAGGTGCTGATATTTTCCAGAGCAGAGAGGACAGCTGAAGGCCAGTCTCAGTAAAGAATGCCTGCTCTCCTCTGCTGTCTCCCCATCCCTGTGGAAGTGTCACAAAGGCAGGGGGCATGTGTCCACCTGGGCTTGGGGCCTGGAGACCTCTGCCTTACCGAGGTGAACTGGATGTTGATGGGGTCATGGCAGGACAGGAACTGCTGGATGTGCTGGAGCTGTTCCAGATGCTGCTGTGTGCTGCCAGCCGCCAGCACTTCATCCAGGAGCAGGGTTCCCGGCAAAGGGGCATCCACTGAGATGACTGTGGTCAGATCTGGGAGCCTGGGGGTGGGGAGGATGGTGAGAGACAGGGGCTGAGGGAGGGGGCAGGGTGAGTAGTAAGTGAAGGGATCAGGGATGCTGAATGACGCACCACCCACTAACCCGGGACACACCCACCTCTGACTTTTCAAGGCCCCTGGCTGGGCATTCTCCACCTCTGGACAGATCTGCTTCAGGATGTTGTAGTATTGCTGGGTCTTGAATTGCTTGGGGAACACAAGGGCCTTGCAGCCCACCTGTGGAAGGGGAGTCCCCCACCTGCAGTCAGCAGGGAGCCTCAGACTAGAGCTCTGGGGGAGTCCTCACTAATCAGTTGCTCTCATACAGAGGCACCCGTCTCTGACACACACACCTCCAGCACACTCCCAGGCACCACACTGCAAGACAAATGCACACGTGAACCAACCCCAAGACACACGCACCACACCCTGAGACACATATGCATCACATATGAGGATGGACACACGCGTACATGCACCTCTGCCCTGACACACACATGCCCCCGTCCCTGCACACTCACGCCAGGTTTGTGTTTGACCAACCACCCTCTCTATGGAGTTGGGGCCACCTTCCAACCATCTATGACCTAAGGAAGGACACTCTGCATGTCACCCACCCACGCATGCCCTAGCTCACACCATCAGACTCTGTGACAAGCAGAGTCTGTGCAGCCCCCTGTGCCAGGCCCCAGCCGGGCCCCTCCCTGACGAATGAGCTGTACCTTCTTGAGGACATACTCCAGTTCCGTAGCCTGGTAGGCTGGGTTCACAGACACCTGGTGGAAGCGGTGAGGGCATATCAGTATTCTGGGCAGACCCTGTCCCTCCTGCTGCCCCTCTACCCCCAGGAGGCATAGAGGCAGTACTCTACGCCCCCTAACTCCCGGAGGCCTCCTTGGTGGGCCTCAGGAGAAAGCACAACCTGGTTTGAAACCAATCAGGCACTGGTTTGGTCCTGGGGGCTGAGGGCCTGAGGGACTCCCCTTGAATGATGTTCCCCCACGCACACCCAGCTGTGCCAAGCAAGCCCCTCCTCACCAGAATGATGCCCGCCTGGGCAGTGGCCAACTGTATGAGCACCCATGCATAGGAGTTAGGTCCCCACATGCCCAGCCGGTCACCCTTGCAGAGACCAACGCTCAGGAGGCCAGAAGCAGCTTTGTCCACCTGGTGTAAAAGATGGGGCACAAGGGGTGAGATGGGGCAAGCAGGAAGGGGCCCAAGACGCCCACCCTCAGCCCTTAGCCCGGGAGTTCTCATCAAAATCACTGGGGACAAAAGGACAGGCAGATTCCCAGCCTCAGTGGGTCTGCCCTGGAGCCTGCATAGTTAACAAGTGCTCCAGGAGCTGCTGATACAGGAGGTGTTGGACCCCCTGTGCCTCAGTCCTGTCTCCTTCTCCTGCCATCCCTTGGGGTTCTCTGGCAGCCCTAGCACACTGCCCCATAGCCAGGTGCCCACGCTCCTGGTTCTGCTCAGCCAGGGCAGCTTGGGAACTAGCACCTGCCCACTGTGAGGTTTCCAGGTCAGGACCCACCTCCTCCTTGAGTTGGGCAAAGGTCAACCTGACGTTTTCATGGAGGTCGACCAAGGCCTCTCGTTCTGGGACCCTCTGTGCTGTGGCCTCCAGGCACCGGCCCACAGTCTTGCTGAGAAGATGGTTTTTGGTGCACCCTTGAACGTAGCTGAGGCCTCCAACGGGCAGGGGAACCATGCGATCCACCTCTCTGGAACTGTAGGGAGAGGAGCTATGAGTTTGACTGTCCCAGATCAGCCTCCCTGGAACCAAGGGCATGGCACACCCAGTCAAGCCAGGGGGTAGGCTGCTGACAACATGTTAGAAACCACTAGGTTTTCTCCAGATCTTCCCGTAAGCCTAAAATCCCCCAGACCCTTTTCCCAGCCTCAAGCCTAATCCCAAGGCAGCAGGACAGGGACAAGGTTACACCAAGCTGGAGCAGAGGGTCCTCCTTCACCTTCCGGGGAAAGGTGAGATGCCCTAGCGAAGCCTGGGAGAGCCTGCCTGCGCAGACAGATCTTACAAAGCAGGACCATGCCTTCGCCCCCAGGCCCTGCCTCCTGGAGAACAAACAGGTCACTGGGGTCCTTTCTAAGGAACCAGGGAAGCTGTGCCTGGACCCAGGGCTGGAATCCAAGGCCTTAGGATTTTAGGCTCCTTAGTGGGCCAGTTTTTCTCCCGAGGGCCTGAAAGCCAAAGACAGAATAGGAAAGGAATAAAGGAGAGGGCAGATGGAGGCCCTAAGAGAGGCAGCTGGGAGGCCCCTGTTATTCCACAGGCGTGTAGGTGTCCAGCGCCAGGTGCTACAAGATCCTGGGCACCTGCAGATGAAGAAGAAAGCCCCTATACGCCAAATGGCACCTGGGCTCCAGCTCCCACTCTCAGATGATGTCACAAGGCAGGCAGTTTCGGTCTCCAGGGAATTAAGAAGCTGGCTGAAAGCAGCCAGTTAAGGAAAAGGGGCCAGATGTCAGACAAGCAAGGGGCACCAAGAGCCTGAGAGTACTGAGAGGATGTCAAGTGGAGGAAGCAGCCAGCTCGGGACCTGGCTCGGGTTCTAGTCTGGGACCAGGACTCTTCACCTCTCACATGTGGCTGCCTATCCATCTCAGGGCACAGGTGGAAACAGGTCTGGGTAGAGGTCTGGGCAGTCACGGGAGTAGTAACCTACTCCCCACTTTTCTCCATCAGCCTTTCAGGAACTACCCATCTCCTCCCAGCCCTGCTAGGTAAGAAACGACCCCCAAGTAAGGGCACGCCAAGCTGGAGGAGAACCTGCACTTCCATTACTGCTCCATTGAACTTTCCCCACCTTTTATTAACTGTGGCACCTGAGCCGGGCACGGCTGCTCACACCTGTAAAGTAATGCCAGCACTTTGGGAGGCTGCAGCAGGAGGATCGCCTGAGCCCAGGAGTTCGAGACCAGCCTGGGCAATATAGGGAAACCCTGTCTCTATGAAACATTTTTAACAATTAACCAGGTATGGTGGCGCATGCCTGTAGTCCCAGCTACTCTGGAGGTTGAGGGGGGAGGATCACCTGAGCCTGGGAGGCAGAGGTTGCAGTGAGTCATGGTTGCACCACTGCACTTGAGCCTGGGTGACAGACAGAGTCCCTGTCTCAAACAACAAACCAACAAAACCCAGTGAGACCTGGCAAGTTATCTGTTTACTCTTTGGCTAGAAGGGGATGAACAGACTGCCTTGCCTATTTCATAGAGGGGGCATGAGGTTCAAGTGTGAACAGGCCTGCAAAGGTGCTCTGGGAATGCTGAAGTGCTCTGTAATCGACAGGCATTTTACCGTCCATTCATGGCATTTATCGACCACGCATTCAACACACATTCAGTGAGCACCCGTATGTGCCAAGTACTATGCTAGGACTAGAGATAGAATAAGCCACAGTCCTTCCTCTAAGAAGCTCCCTGTCTCTGGGGAAATTAGACATATTAGCTCTTCGTGGGTGGGAACAGCCTAGAAAATCAGGAAATGGGAGCCATGAGGCAGACTATGGGGGGAGACCCCCAGCCCATCTGAGGCCCATTCTCTGTCCCCTCAAAGCTGGGTTAAGGTAGCCTCTCTTAGACCTGGGCCCTGGAGCCACCCACACTATGGCCTCCTCAGCCCTACAGAGTAATTAGCCAACATTTATTCCTCCAACAAATATTTAGTAAACACCCACCACAGAGAAGGCCCAATGCTAAAAAATGAACATAACCAAAAACAGTCCCTGTCCTTGCAGAGCTAAGGGTCTGGTCAGAAAGAGAGGAGTGCAGTCAACCTTAGTAATGATGAATGTATGTTTAGAAAGCTGAGATAAGGAAGGGACCATGGTCCGAGGAGCACCTGTAAGAGGGAATCTGGGATCACCTGGGGCTCCAAGGAAAACTCCCTTAAGAAAGTTATGCCTACGCTGAGAGCTAAAGGGTGAGGAAGTGTTCATCATCAGAGAAGGGAGAGGAGGGCACTTCCGGCAGAGGAGAGCTTGTCTCTGTGGCTGGAGCACAGAAAATGAGAGGGAGTGCTGTGAGAATGGGAGGAGTGACTGGAACTTGAACCCAGCTGAAACCAAAGGGCCCAGAGCAGAGGACATTCAGCCTGGAAGAATGAAGGGAGCCCCATACTCCAGGTTCTAGGGTTGGAGTTTTCTCCACCCATGGGCCCAAATGGACCCACATCATTTATGAAGTGAAGAGGGATGGATGGATGTTGGAACCAGGATCTGTGTTTATGGGCTGATCCCTCCCTTGTCCCTCCAGGGACATCAGAAGGAACCTTCTCAACCAGTGTCACTCCCTCCTCCAAGGGACAGTTTTTCAGGATGTGGTCTATGGAGATCTGCTTCGGAATCATCTCAGGATCTCACAAAGAATGCGAATTCCTGGGTTCCTGCAATGCCTACTCATTGCAGAGCTTCTGGGGAGTGGACCGGGGGAATCTGAATTTTTAACAGAATCCCACGTGATTCTGAAGTGGGCCTGGACGAGAAGGATTCTGTGAACCACACTTTGACAACCACTCTCTTGGCAATCTAAGCCACCCAACCGTCTTTGACTCATCTATTCAAGCAAGCTTTAGTGAGCACCTACTGTGTGCCAGCCCTGTGCCAGGTGCTAGGGATACAGGGATGGATAAGACACTGCTCCCAGCCCTCTAAGTAGTCACAGTGTGGTAGGAAGAGAAAGGTATGTAAACAAATCATTTCAACTCTCGGATTAAGACTATTCAGTAAGGAAGAGAACAAAAGGAAGATAACCTACTCTCTCTCCAGGGATACACGGGACAGAGTGGGCTTTCTTTCCCCACACTCCCCACATCTCAACTACCAACCTCAGCTCCTCCTGCTTCTCACCCTTGTAATTTCACTCAATTCCACATGTCTATGAAATCTGTGGGTCCTCAGGGTCTACTGAGATCTGCCAAGGCCTAGAGTGCAAAATTGGTCCTCTTCCCATCCCCCTACTGATGAAGGAAGATGCTGCATGTCCCTCCAAACCTCCACATCCTCCTGCAAGAGTGTGGTCCTCAGCATAGGGGGCCCCTGGAGCCTCTACCTGGAGTCCACCAGGCCGAGCACATATCCAATGATGGCCTGGAAGGTCTGGAAACCAGAGCACACCTTCTATGGGAACAGAATTTGCTCTGTTCACATTCCCACCTAGGTCTGAGTAACAGCTCAGAAACTGGTACCTAGAGCAGGCCAGTGACGACACGCAGTCCTGGGAACAGGGTGTGACACCTGGACTTCCCAGGGGTCTTTTTTTTTTCCTTTTGTTTTTTTTCATTGTTTGTTTGTCTGTTTGTTTTTGAGAAAGGATCTCACTTTGTCATCCTGGCTAGAGTGCAGTGGTGCAACCATGGCTCACTGAAGCCTCGACCTCCCAAACTCAAGCAGTCCTCCCACCTCAGACTCCCAAGTAGCTGGGACTACAGATGTGTGCCACCACACCCAGCTAATTTTTATTTTTATTTTTATTTTTTGGTAGAGATGGAGTCTTACTATGTTGCCAGGATTGGTCTCGAACTCCTGGGCTCAAGTTTCTCCCACCTTGGCATCCCAAAGTCCTGGAATTACAGGTGTGAGCCACTGCACCCGGCCACCAGGCACTTTTTTTTTTTTTTTTTTGAGACAGAGTTTCGCTCTCATTGCCAGGCTGGAGTGCAATGGCATGATCTTGGCTCACCACGACCTCCGCCTCCTGGGTTCAAACGATTCTCCTGCCTCAGCCTCCCGAGTACCTGGGATTACAGGCACACACCACCATGCCTGGCTAATTTTGTATTTTCAGTAGAGACAGGGTTTCTCCATGTTGGTCAGGCTGGTCTTGAACTCCCGACCTCAGGTGATCCGCCCGCCTCGGCCTCCCAAAGTGCTGGGATTACTGGCATGAGCCACTGCGCCCGGCCACCAGGTACCTTTATATCAGAGGGTGTAGTGTTCAGGATGAGGCTGTTCCCACCTCTCACAGGTCACCTGTCTGCTTGGCCAAAGCAGTGTGATTTACCTCAGCTTCTCTCTCCAGGCTTTCTGTGCCAAGGCTCCAGGTCACTGGCCCTGAGTAGAAACTGAGTAGTACATGGGGACAAGAGCCTTCTCCTCCATGAAGGACAGGAAGTCAGCCTAGGGGTTTGGATCTCCCAAGGGTGAGGCAACCCCTAAGTTAAATGCACAATGATTATTGGGGTTGAGGCGTGTCAGGCAGTTACTAGAGGGGAAACGTTTGAAGCTGTTCAGGACTCCTGATGGGGCACTTCACAGCTCATTCTGCAGCTGTTGTGCTAGGAAGACCACGTATATCTTCTATTGATTGACTGCTCATGCCTTGTGAGGGACAATTTCCGGGAGGAACAAATTTCAGGGCAGCAGGGAGCAAAACTGTGTTGCCCTGTAAATGGGCGAGGCAGCCGCTGCCATCCCACTGGAGGGTCTGTCACGACAGGGGCTGATGGAAAGGCTGTTTTCTTAGACTCCTCACCTGGGAGGTGAGGACAAGCATCACAGGGAAGGAGGAACACTGCTGATGCTCTGAAGCTCAGGGTACGGGAGGAGAACGCACCAGGCCAGGGAGTCGGGGATCCCAGGTCTCACTGCAGGTGTGCCGCTGGCTGGGTGGGTGACGGGTGTCTCATGTCACAGCTCCTCCGCCCACCCTTGATTTTAGCTACAGGAACTTCCTCAATGTGGGAGTCCCTGGTTCTGCAGGCCAGCCCAGCCTGGAAGAGGAGCTCATGCCTCTAGGCACAGCAGTCAACCCCATGGGGCTGGAGCTCCAAGTCTCCCCTTTTCTGGGAGGTATCTGTACCTTCTCAGAGGTCCAGGTGAATGAAGCTCTTGTTGCCTAGGGTGATGATGTTAACAACATCCCCTCATCGGCTTCCCCACTCCCTGTTTGCTCTCTCTACCTCCTATCTCCACTTCCTAGGATCACTCTCCAAAATAAACTACCTGCACCCAAGTCCTTGTTCTCAGGGGAATTCAAATTAAGACACAGGATTTCTCCTTTCTAGAGCTCACCTTCCCCACCTATAAAGTCTGGGAACTGGCCAGGCATGGTGGCTTACATCTATAATCCCAGCACTTCGGGAGGCCGAGGCGGATGGATCACCTGAGGTCAGGAGTTTGAGACCAGCCAGGCCAACAGGGTGAAACCCCATCTCTACTAAAAATACAAAAATAAACCAGGCGTGGTGGTGCACACCTGTAGTCCCAGCTACCCGGGAGGCTGAGGCAGGAAAATCTCTTGAATCCGGGAGGCAGGGGTTGCAGTGAGCCAAGATGGTGCCACTGCACTCCAGCCTGGACGGCAGGTGTTCAGCCTCATAACAAGCATCCTCCTATTCTCACAATGACCAGGAGTCCCATTTGGTGTTTTTTTGTTGTTGTTGTTTTGTTGTTTTTTTTTTTTTTTTTTGAGACGGAGTCTCGCTCTGTCGCCCAGGCTGGAGTGCAGTGGCCGGATCTCGGCTCACTACAAGCTCCGCCTCCCGGGTTCACGGCATTCTCCTGCCTCAGCCTCCCGAGTAGCTGGGACTACAGGCGCCCGCCACCGCGCCCGGCTAGTTTTTTGTATTTTTTTTTTTTTAGTAGAGACAGGGTTTCACCGTGTTAGCCAGGATGGTCTCCATCTCCTGACCTCGTGATCCGCCCTTCTCGGCCTCCCAAAATGCTGGGATTACAGGCTTGATCCACCGCGCCCGGCCTCAGGAGTCCCATTTGGTTTGGAACTTGGTTCTCCATTATTCACCATGGTTTTCAGACCAAACAGTGGTCTCCTGGAAATTCTAGTTGGGAAATCAACAGGCTGATTTATGGGACAAAAAAAAAAAGAAAAAAGAAAAAATTCCGTTCAATTGGCTTTCTCCTGCGTCTTTCTCCTATGTGTTTTTTCCTGTGTCTTCACAGCAGCTCTGACAGGTGGTGTGACAGAAACCCCAACAGGTCCTTCTTCTCTCACGACACAGCCTCAGACATCTAGCTGGCCACACTGTGTGAAATAAAGACCAGGTTTCCAAGCTTCCCCAGCAGCCGGTCTGGCCAGATGGTGAGGTTCGGGCCAGTGGAGTTTAAAGAGGGGTAGTGTGTGCAACTTCGGAGAAGAAACTTTCAAAGGAAGGGACATCTTCTCTTTTTTTTCTTCCTCAGGCTGGAATGCTGCTTGTGACAGGAAAATAATGGTAGCATTTTAGACCACATAGTGATTTTGGGCACCACAGAGCAATAAGAGAGGAGCCTGGCGCCTGGACAGCAGGAGTTACCACACCAGTCACAGACTGGCTGTCTCCCAGATAAAGAAAGTCCCATCTCCTTTCTTTTTTCTTTTTTCGCTTTTGAAAATTAAATTATTGATTTTGAGATATTTGTAGATTCATATGCAGATGTAAGAAATAATATCGAGGCCAGGTACGGTGGCTCATGCCTGTAATCCCAGCACTTTGGAAGGTCACAGCAGAGGAATTGCTCAAGCCCAGGAGTTTGAGACCAGCTTGGGCAACAGAGCAAGACCCTGTCTCTAAAAAAACAAAAACAAGAACAACAAAAAAAAAAATTTGAGACAGTTCTTTCGCCCAGGCTCAAGGGCAGTGGTGTAGTCATGGTTCACTGACTGCAGCCTGGACCTCCTGGGCTCATGTGATTCTCCCATCTCAGCCTCCTGTGTAGCTGGGACTACAAGTGCATGACCCCATGGCTGGCTATTTTTTTGTATGTTTTGTAGAGATGAGGTTTTGCCATGTTGCCCACACGGGCAATTTTTTTTTTCTTTTAATTAGCTGGGAATAGTAGCGTGCACCTGTACTCCTAGCTACTTGGGACGCTGAGGCAGGAGGATCTCTTGAGCCTAGGAGTTCAAGGTTGATCACGCCCACTGCACTCCAGCCTGGGCAACAGAGCAAGAGCCTGTCTCAAAATAATAATAATAATAATAACCACAAAAAACTACAAAAAAGAAACAATACAGAAATATCTCATGCACTCTTCACCATCAATATTCAAATTTTCCCAATGTTAACATCTTGCAAAACTATAGTACAATATCGTAGCCAGGATATTGATATTGATAATAGTCAGGACACACAACCATTCCCTTGCCCCCATCTTCTTTCAGTCACTCTCAGTTTGGGTTTCTTCGAGATACACTAACATAATCCTGTAGGTGCGGTGGCTCATGCCTGTAATCCCAGCACTTTGGGAGGCCGAGGTGGGTGGATCACCTGAGGTCAGGAGTTTGAGACCATCCTGGCCAACATGGTGAAACCCCGTCTCTACTAAAAATACAAAAAATTAGCCGGGTGTAGTAGTGTGTGCCTGTAATCCCAGCTACTCAGGAGGCTGAGGTAGGAGAATCACTTGAACCCAGGAGGTGGAGGTTGCAGTGAGCCAAGATTGTGCCACTGCACTCCAGCCTGGGCCACAGAGCGAAACTCCGTCTCAAAATTAAAAAAAAAAATTTTTTTTAATGCAGGTGAGAATCATGAACTCCCTTTCTACAGGTAAAGAAGCTGAAGTGCAAAGACATCAAGTGGCCCATGTGACTGATGAACACCTGAGCCAGGAGCAGAGGACGCGGTGCAACCGCCTCAACGTTACAGCCATGCCTGCCCGTGCCCCACCCTCAGATCTGGGAGAAAGGAGTGGGCATAGGCAATTCCTGTTCCTTCTGGTTTGGAATTTATATCCTATCTGATCATCAGAGATAATATAACCTCCGCAATTTCTACTAACTGATCCCAAGAAACTGGGGCCAGGGTAGGGCAGGGTTGAGTTGGAAACAGGCGGCTCTTCCAAGGAATTAAGAGTTCTACAAACTCATATCAATGCAATGTGCTCATAAACACAGGAACCACCCATCATTTAGAAAGAGGGAGCATAAACAAACCAATTCTCCTTCCTTGCCCACACCCCAAATGCCTGGGGCATAAAGGGTGGCCACTTCTTTCTCTTTCTTTTTTTTTTAATTTTATTTTAAGTTTTGGGATACCTGTGTAGAACATGCAGGTTTGTTACATAGGTAAACATTTGCCATGGTGGTTTGCTGCACCTATCAACCTGTCACCTAGGTATTAAGCCCTGCGTGCATTAGCTATTTACCCTGATGCTCTCCCTCCCCCAACCGCACCCCTCAACCCGACACTTCTTTTTCTATTGTTTCGTTTTGTTTTGAGACTCACTATGTCACCCAGGCTGTAGTGCAGTGGCACAATTACTGCTCACTGAAGCCTCAAGCTCTCAGGCTTAAGAGACCTTCCCATCTTAGCCTCCCAAGTAGCTAGGACTACAGGTATGAGCCACGGTATCCCAACTTCTATTCTTTTTTTTTTTTTTTTTTTTTGTGACGGAGTCTCGCTCTGCCGCCCAGGCTGGAGTGCAGTGGCCGAATCTCTGCTCACTGCAAGCTCCGCCTCCCGGGTTCACGCCATTCTCCTGCCTCAGCCTTCCGAGTAGCTGGGACTACAGGCGCCGCCACCACGCCCGGCTAGTTTTTTGTATTTTTTAGTAGAGACGGGGTTTCACCATGTTAGCCAGGATGGTCTCGATCTCCTGACCTCGTGATCCGCCCGTCTCGGCCTCCCAAAGTGCTGGGATTACAGGCTTGAGCCACCGCGCCCGGCCCCAACTTCTATTCTTAAAGGGATTTGGTCTTAGGATTATTTTTTCAATGCGACATGGGAAGCTTAAGGAGTTAGAGGAAAAACAGCGGTGCCAGTTGTTCTCAACTCAGAACTAAAGTAACTACTTGGAGAGGCATCAGCTACTTAGCATGGGTATTGTAAAACCCAAGGCTCTCAGGGCCCAGGTGGGACTGAGGCCTGATAAGAGCCTTGAAGAAACAAAGCACAGCCCCACCTTAAAGGTGCCGGCAGTAGGCTGGCTCCTGAGAACTCAGGCCCAGATCTGAGTAGAGAAGTCAGGAACGAGAAATTTTATTTTTTATTTTTTAAGAATTCTCCTGACTTTTCAGTGTTGGCAACTAACGTGTTCACTGCTTTATCCCAAGTGCCTGAGTGCCAGGAACATAAGAGGTGCTCAAATGAATGACCAAATGAATGAATTAAAAATAATGCACATAATGACTCAATTAAAAAATAGTAGACATCTTGCTGAAGGTAATCTATGAATGGCTAACAAGCAGATGAAACGGAAATTAAAACCACAATGAGGTACCACATCATGCTCACCCGGAAGGCAAAAAACAAAATAAAATCAAGGGCTGGGCATGGTGGCTCATGCCTATAATCCCAGCACTTTGGGAGGCCAAGGCGAGCAGATCACTGGAGGTCAGGAGTTCGAGGTCAGCCTGACCAATATGATGAAATCTTGTCTCTACTAAAAATACAAAAATTAGCCGGCTGTGGTCATGGGTGCCTGTAATCCCAGCTACTTGGGAGGCTGAGGCAGGAGAATCGCGTGTACCCGAAAGGCGGAGGTTGCAATGAGCCAAGATTATGCCATTTGCACTCCATCCTGGTTGACAAGAGCAAAACTCTGTCTCAAAAAAAAAAAAAAAAAAATCAGAAAACAAAATATGTGTTGGCAAGCATGTGAAGACATTGTAATCCTTGTATATTGCTGGTGGGAATGTAAAATGATTCAGCTGCCTGGAAAACAGTGTGGTGGCTCTTCAAAAAGTTAAATACAGAATTAGCATATAACCCAGCAATTCCATTCCTAGTTATAATATATGCCCAAAAGAACTGAAAACATGTGTTCAAACAAAAACTTAGGCCAGGCACAGTGGCTCATGCCTGTAAGCCCAGTACTCTCTGCAGCCAAGGTGGGAGGATCGCTTGAGCCCAGGAGTTTGAGACTAGCCTGGGCAACATAGTGAGATTCCACCTCTACAAAAAAAAAAATTAAAAATTAGCTGGGCGTGGTGGTACACACCTGTAGTCCCAGCTACTCTGGAGGTCTAGGTGGAAGGATCACTTGAGCCTGAGAGGTCGAGGCTACAGCGAGCTACCATCACACCACTACACACCGGCCTGGGTGACAGAGTGCAACTCTGTCTCAAACAAAACAAACAAAAACTCGTACATGAATGTTTACAGCAGCACTATTCACAATACCCAAAAGCTGGAAACAAACCACATGTCCAGCAACAGATGAATGGATAAACAGAATGCGGCATATCCGTCCATACAATGGAATCTATTACTTGGATTACAGGGGTCATCTGGGTATGGAACATCAGGCTTGGCAGACTGGAGACTCAGATCCAAGCTCATGGATTTAAAACCTGAAGTTCATTGCCAGGACTATGATGGCACAGGAAGGGAATGTGGAAGGCACATACAGGACCCTAAACAGAGTCCTCACCGTGGATGAACTCATTAAGGACATTAAGTGTTGGTAGTATTATGAGAAGCTATGCTGACAGTGACAGCAGGAGCCCTCTGAAACCTGCCAGTAAATCCACAACATGGAAATGGCTTGCAGGATCACTTTTTTTTTTTTTTTTTTTTTTTTGAGACAGGGTGTCACCCTATCTCCCAGGCTAGAGTACAGTGGCATGATCTTGGCTCACTGCAGCTTCTGCCTCCTGGGTTCAAGCAACTCTCCCACCTCAGCCTCCTAAGTAGCTGGGATTAGAAGTATGTGCCACCACACCTGGCCAATTTTTGTATTTTTTGGTAGAGATGGGGTTTCATGTTGGCCAGGCTGGTCTCAAACTCTTGACCTCAAGTGATCCACCTGCCTCGGCCTCCCAGTGTGCTGGGATTACAGGTGTGAGCTGGATCAACGTCTTTTTTTTTTTTTTTGAGACTGGAGTCTGGCTCTGTCGCCCAGGCTGGAAGTGCAGTGGCGGATCTCAGCTCACTGCAAGCTCCGCCGGTTTGCGCCGTTCTCCACCTCAGCCTCCCGAGTAGCTGGGACCCGCAAGAGCCGCCACCCTGGCCCGGCTAGTTTTTGTATTTTTTAGTAGAGCGGGGGTTTCACTGTGATGACCCAGCCAGGATGGTCTCGATCTCCTGACCTTGTGATCCGCCGTCTCGGCCTCAAAGTGCTGGGATTACAGGCTTGAGCCAGCGCGCCCGGCTGGATCAACGTCTTGATGCCAAAGAATCAGGCAGATCTGTGGTGGGGCTGCTGTGACCTATGGATAGGACACCCAATATAAAAACCCTCGGCCAGTTTGTGTCTCCACCTCTTGTCTTTTTACAACCACATTTTCTGTTACCCTTTTTTAGGATACACTCAATTGCATATATGCAAGAAGGCCTCCACTTAGAGAAGCAATCCCATTTGTCAGCAATGGACCCTCTCATTTATTAAGTGAAAGAGGAAAGAAACTGAAGGGAAAAGCTGTCTAGGAGTAGAATGGTGCTTGCTGGGGGCTGGGGAGGGGGCAATGGGAACTTATCGTTTAACGGGTACAGAATTTCAGTTGGGAAAGATGAACAAGTTCTGGAGGTGGGTGGTGCTGATGTTTGCACAAAAGTGTGAGTGTACTGTACTTAATGCCACTAAACTGCAAACTTCAATGGTTAAGATGGTATATTGTATGTTACATGCATTTTACTACAATAAAGCAATTTTTAAAAAGGAAATGAAGTACTGATACATGTTACAACATGGTGGAACCTTGAAAACATTTATAAGTGAAAGAAGCCAGTAACAAAAGACTACATATTGGGCCGGGCGTGGTGGCTCATGCCTGTAATCCTAGCACTTTGGGAGGCTGAGGCAGGCAGATTGCCTGAGCTCAGGAGTTGGAGAACACCCTGGGCAACATGAAGAAACCCTGTCTCTACTAAAAATACAAAAATTAGCCAGCCTTTGTGGTGGGCGCCTGTAATCCCAGCTACTCGGGATGCTGAGGCAGGAGAACTGCTTGAACCCAGGAGGCGGAAGTTGCAGTAAGCCCAGATCGCACCGCTGCACTCCAGCCTGGGTGACAGAGCGAGATTCCGTCTTCAAAACAACAACAACAAAACTACATATTGTATATGTTATGCAACTTTGAAATAATTCCAAATACATACATAGTTTGTGAAAAAGTTGCTAGAATCAAAATGGAGTCACTTGTGTCAAACCTTGACAAAATGGAGCCAGGTAAGAACATGCAGGGAGGGTTCTGGTGCATGACTACCTGATAACAAAAGATATCATAAGAGACTTTGCCAAAACCGCAACCTTGCACAAAGGCCACCTCAATCTTACACACACAAAAAATACTTCTGTGAAGACATTTGACCAGCTACTACCTGTCCAGCCCTGGACAGATGCCGCCCTTGTTTTTGATCCTCGTAGCCGAGGATAATTGTTTCAAGACAACATATGTAACCCTCATTTTACCTTTAAAAATCCTTGTCTTCCTTTACCCCCATGAATATGCCCATAGTTTACTGTGGTGTGCATATTCCTCATTGCAATGCTTATTCCCAATTAAACTCATTATACTTGAAGAATTTTTTTCTGTTTGTTATTTATGTTGACATTTGCTATGGGAGTGACATGTTTTGCTGTGACAAGAACATAGAGTGTACTCCTCTCCCCTTGAGAATGTGACACCATCACAACTTATCAGACCCCATGTGTGAGCTACTGACCTCAACTACTGGACTCTAAAATATAGTCATGCACTGCAAAATGACATTTTGGCTTATGATGGATGGCATATATGACAGCAGTCCCATAAGATTATATTGTAATACCGTATTTTGACTATACCTTTTCTATGTTTAGATATGTTCAGATACATGAATACTTACCCCTGTGTTACAACTGCCTACAGTCTTTAGGACAGTGACAATTTGTACAGGTTTGCAGCCTGGGAGCAACAGGCTCTACCACATAGCCTAGGTGTGTAATAGGCTCTACCATCTAGGTTTGTGTAAGTGCACTTGATGATGTTTGCACAACAACAAAATCATCTGACGTATTTCTCAGAATGTGTTCCCATTGTTAAGCAACGCCGGACTGTACATATAAACCCAAGAGTTTGACAGACACTTTGAGACCTTGGGCTGTGGCATGGCTACACTCTGTCTGAGAGCTTCTCGGAAGAGTGAAAGCTCAGGCTGAGCTAAGGCCACACTCTATTAGCCTTTAAGCTAATTTCCAAAGCTTCACCCAACTCCGGTACACCCTCTAGCATGGTCAAGCCATCTAGCTGAGAATCTCTCCTATAAACGTATGCCTCAAGCTTCAGTTAGACTACTTTCCACAGAGGCTTGCTTTCATCCTAAGCGGGCAGTTAGACTTTAATAACTGGACTCTAACAGACTGGAACTCACTCACTATATGGCTAAGGGAGCTCCTCTATTGAGTGTATTCCCTGTGAGATTTGTTTTCTTATTCTCCCCGCTTTAAGCACTGTGAACAAAAAAAGAAAAAAAAAATCTCTTTGTATGGCAATAAACTGTGTGACTCGTGAAATCATACTTTGATCATTTCATTATTGAGACAGAGTCTCACTCTGTGGCCCAGGCTGGAGTGCAGTGGCATGATCTCGGCTCACTACAACCTCTGTCTCTGGGTCCCAAGAGATCCTCCTGTCCCAACTCTGCCGAGTAGCTGGGACTCTAAGCATGCACCATCATATCTGGCTAATTTTTGTACTTTTGGTAGAGACTGGGTTTCGCCATGTTGCCCAGGCTGTTCTTGAACTCCTGAGCTCAAGTGATCTACCTGTGTCAACCTCCCAAAGTGCTGGGATTGCAAGAGGGAGCCACCATGCCTGGCCATCCTTATTTTGATCATACAAGACAGTGTGACTCCATATATATGAAATGTCCAGAATAGGTAATTCTATAGAGACAGAAAACAGATTAAGTGGTTGCTTAGGGCTGGGAGGGATGGGAAGACAGAGAGATAATAGCTACAAGGGCATAGGGTAACTCTGTGAGGTGATGAAAATGTTCTAAAATTGACCATAGTGATGGTTACACATATCTATGAATATACCATAAGCCATTGAATGTACACTTAAAAAATAATGTCTACTCCTAGGTATATATCCAATAGAAATCAAACATGTGCTCACCAAAAGACAGGTACTAGGTTATTTGTATCATTTCCAATATTCAAAATACCTAAATGTCCATCAGCAATGGAATAGATCAATAAGTGGTGACTTATTTGTAATTATGCAGTAATGAAAGCAAAGGAACTATGATTATGCCCAGTGATCTGAATGAATCTCATAAAAATAATGTTCAGTGAAAGAAGCCAGATTTTAAAAGGTGTACTGTCTAATTCCATTTATATGTACAAAATAGGCAAAACTAATATATGCTGTTAGAAGTCAGGTGAGTGGTCAGTTGGTGAGGGTCAGTGACTTAAAGAGGTCACGAGGGAACTCCTGGTTTCTGGTCATGTTCTGTGTCTTGATTTGAGTGCTGGTTACATAGGTGTGTTCAGTTTATCAAAAGTGGATCAAGTGGGCCTTAAAATATGTGTACTTTTCTGGCTGGGTGTGGTGGCTTTGGGAGGCCGAGGTGGGTGGGTCACTTGAGGTCAGGAGTTCGAGATCAGCCTGACCAACATGGTGAAACCCCTCTCTACTAAAAATACAAAAAGCAACCAGGCATGGTGGCACGTGCCTGTAATCCCAGCTACTCAGGAGGCTGAGGCAGGAGAATCACTTGAACCCGGGAGGCGGAGATTGCAGTGAGCCAAGATTGTCTCAAAAAAAAAAAAAAAAAAAAGTGTACTTTTCTGAATCTGTCATATATTTCAACATGAAGTTTAAAAAAAAACCTTCTAGGGCTTAAACTACTGCCAATATAGTCATAATTAATAAACTACATTTAGCAACATTACAGTACCCATTTAACATTCTGTCAGAAAAATAAAAGCAGCATATAGCACGTCTGTGCAAAATATATACATTAATAAAACTGGGCAAGCAAGAAAACACATCTGTTCATGATCTCTGTCTTAGAAATTACTCAAGAAAATAAACAGTCCTAATGTTGAATGTCGTGGGCTTTTCCTTCCTGAGGATGTGTTTTCTGGACAGTCATGGTAGAATGTGACTGTTAGCCCTGCCAACCTGTTTCAGATGTGGATGCATGTTCTACAGGTTCAGGAGCACAGAGCAGCTGATGACACAGAGTTGCTCATTTAGAATATGGCTTACTGAATGCAAGGCTCCAGCAAGATCCAAAGGGCAGGTTTACAATTTTTTTTTTTTTTTTTTTTAAGAGATGAGGTCTTGCTCTGAAGCATAG